>NW_015505203.1:1583413-1624167 GCF_001515645.1 Sinocyclocheilus grahami
GGGGGGTGGGGTGGGGTGTAGAGCTTCGTGAATGACAGCTGTTCAAATTCTTTGGAGCTTTCCGTGGAATTCACGCAGCCTGCCTATAAATGATCTGTACAGCATTTGTTTTAGATAGGGAGAAGAGGTGCGTGTTGGTTTGCGAAAAAAAATGGCACAAGCTGGATTTAAACTGGGGTTGCCCACAAAATTGTCACTGCACAATGTGCCAGAGCATTGCACTGCATAGTGCACACACTAACACACAAGGCAAACAGTAGCTGAATGAGCATTGAGCTTGTTCAGTATGCTGTTGAGTTTATGAAAAACAGAGGTGTAGGAGTCTGGATGAGCGTGTATGTGAAGAATCTGATTTCTATCCTCATACTTCTCATATTGCCATTTAGACAGGTGGTCTAAGACAGCACTTACCGGAGCATCATTAGCACCCACTCTCACACTACAGCACACTGCCAGTGAGACGCCCCATAGAGCACTTAACAGGCCCTAAAACATTATCAGACACACAAAACATTTTTCTTCTTTACAGCTTACATCTTTTATAAAATGATTCTTACCGTGATCCTGCACTTTATGTTTTACATTCAAACCACACACCATGTATGTTTGTATAACGTTCAAATAAAATAACGTTCATATACTAGCATTTACACCCAGTTTAGCTCAGTTATTTTTTAATAGGGATGCACTGATATAAAAATTCTGTCCAATATTTATAAGCCAGCATTCTTTGTGTTGACAAATAGCAGATATTAAAATTCTATATTGTGTTGTCTAAAATTTCAAATGAAACACTAAGAACAACACTTACAATGCTATAGATGAATCACATTAATGTAGGCTACTGTATGAACAATTTAGGTAACACTATTTTAAGGTGTCCTTGTTATACATGTTACATGTACGCACTATTAAAATAACAATTATGTATAATTATTCCTTATATTCCCAACTCTAACCATATAGTAAGTACATGTACTGCATTTACTTAATATTACTCAGTACTTAAATGTAACAAGGACATCTTAAAATAGTGTAACCAAAATATATATTCATTTTGATTTCTGCTAAAAATTAAAACGACATTTTGTTTAATGTTGTTTTAAAAGATTCTTTTTACCTTTACCTTGGTTAATCTAATGGGAAACGAGCAATGGAACATCCAATATATTACTTAAATATTCTAGGGTCTAACCAATACATAATCTCTAATATTGGCTAATAACTGATATGGTACACAGATATACTGTGCAACCTATAATGTGCATATATTGTAAACTTTTTATTCAAAGTAAAACATTTCTTGCAAGGACAATCAAAGTTACAATGACAATACAAGAGCTAAGCTTCTAAACCTAGAACCTTCCAGAAGAAATCTTTAACTGCTGTGTTGCCATATCACAAACGCACACCTGCAAAATGCATCAATGTATTCACAAGCAGACTTCAAATTGTTCAGACTGCACTCATATTTAAAACGTACGCAAACTCAAACAAACATGCGCAGGAGCTCTGTGGCAGCAATGGAGCTTGACATTCATGCATGCCCTGACTAGTAAAAGACACTGAAGAACAAGAATAGAAAGACAGAGAGGGAGAGAGAGAACGCAAAAGGGAAGCACTAAAGGAGACTTTGTGTTGTAAATCCAGGCTTTCGAAATCATGTCAAAACTAGCTTGCAAATTGTTTACAACCTCAAACTTTCAAACCAATCACAACCAGTCTTTAACAATCAGTTCTCGAATCCCCTCCCACTCAAACTACACCGACAGGAGGACCACAATGTACAGCGAGTACTTTCAACCACACTCCTCATATCTATATTTAATGGAAGTGAGCCCATTTTTAAAACGCGTGACACCAAGGAGGGAACCAGATCCCACCGATGAGCGTCTTTTCTAATTGCGGAACCCAAGACGCGATACCTCATCACCCCTTTGTCAAACGCAGATCAGCGTGCAGTCACCACTCATTACTGTATTTCAGGAACAAACTCGGACTTCAAGGAGCACACTCGATACAGTGACCTTAACACAAAGCTCAAATGTACAGCTAATAAAAATAGAACCTACATCTCCATTAAGAACTCTGCATTGTCATTCATTAGATAAGAAATGTATATCATCTACAGAGGCCCCAAAAGTGTCTGGCTGCTTAACACCACCAAGTGTAATCTGAAAACAAATTATGCTATAGTTGCTTTTTCAAATAAGTAACACAATGCAGATCAGCGTGCAGTCACCACTCATTACTGTATTTCAGGAACAAACTCGGACTTCAAGGAGCACACTCGATACAGTGGCCTTAACACAAAGCTCAAATGTACAGCTAATAAAAATAGAACCTACATCTCCATTAAGAACTCTGCATTGTCATTCATTAGATAAGAAATGTATATCATCTACAGAGGCCCCAAAAGTGTCTGGCTGCTTAACACCACCAAGTGTAATGTGAAAACAAATTATGCTATAGTTGCTTTTTCAAATAAGTAACACAAGTTATTATTTTTTCCCATTTATTCACTGACACCTCTCCTGTCCCCATGTTTAGAGAAATTGGGAGCGAGGCACTTCCTCCAGGCTGAGGCTTATTAAATTCACTTTTGGTGTGAAAGGGCCTTTACAGTTGCCAAAAAGTATAACTTTTGGGGTTTTTATTATTAAAAATAAATAAAGCAATCCCAGCTCAGGTGATAAAAAGTAGCACAAAATAAAATGCAATGCATTACTTTCAATAAAAAGTAACCCAACTAGTAACTTTTCATGGAGTAACGCAATACTGTAATGCATTACTTTAAAAGTAACTTTCCCCAACACTGGATACAATGTTTACAATGTTTACCTTGAATAAACTATAAGTTGCTTTGGATAGTGTCTATAAACTGCATAAATGTAAATGTTTTATTATTTGCAAACTTGAAATATTTTGCCATGTATATCTTTCTTTGAAACAAATGACACTTGGTTTGATATTTTGTTATCTAATTCAATGACTTTCATGCATTTTTAAAAGCAGATTAAGTGTCCAAATACTTTTTGGGGCCAGTGTACAGTATAACCATGCTGCATGATTCTATTTCGGAGTTAAAAAGGCACAGAGAGAGAGGGGGGGAAAAAAAACACCTTTAAAGGGTTGCTCCACCCCAAAATGAAAATTCTGTAATTAATTACTTACCCTCGTGTCGTTTCAAACCCGTAAGACCTTCGTTCATCTTCGGAACACAAATTAAGATATTTCTGATGCATTCCGAGAGCTTTCTGACCCTCCCATAGACAGCAATGTAAGTATCGCGATCAACGTCCAGAAACGTAGCAAGGAGATCGGTAAAATAATCAAATAATTCAACCGTAATTCAAATAACTCAACGGTAATTTTATGAAGCTACGAGAATACCTTTTGTATGCAAAGAAAACAAAAATAACGACTTTATTCACACGGATACGTTTTCTACATTGTACTTACGCTTTGATTTGAACGAAAATCTGTTTGCGTTCAGTGGATACTCTCCAAAATGGTGCTACGGTGATGTGGAGGAGACGGTCATGCATTTTTAAAAGCAGATTAAGTGTCCAAATACTTTTTGGGGCCAGTGTACAGTATAACCATGCTGCATGATTCTATTTCGGAGTTAAAAAGGCACAGAGAGAGAGGGGGGGAAAAAAACACCTTTAAAGGGTTGCTCCACCCCAAAATGAAAATTCTGTAATTAATTACTTACCCTCGTGTCGTTTCAAACCCGTAAGACCTTCGTTCATCTTCGGAACACAAATTAAGATATTTCTGATGCATTCCGAGAGCTTTCTGACCCTCCCATAGACAGCAATGTAAGTATCGCGATCAACGTCCAGAAACGTAGCAAGGAGATCGGTAAAATAATCAAATAATTCAACCGTAATTCAAATAACTCAACGGTAATTTTATGAAGCTACGAGAATACCTTTTGTATGCAAAGAAAACAAAAATAACGACTTTATTCACACGGATACGTTTTCTACATTGTACTTACGCTTTGATTTGAACGAAAATCTGTTTGCGTTCAGTGGATACTCTCCAAAATGGTGCTACGGTGATGTGGAGGAGACGAATTGTTGAATAAAGTCGTTATTTTTGTTATCTTTACATACAAAAAGTATTCTCGTAGCTTCGTAAAATTACGGTTGAACCCCTGATGTCACATGGATTATTTTACCAATCTCTTTGCTACGTTTCTGGACTTTGATTGTGTTACTTACATTGCTGTCTATGGGAGGGTCAGAGAGCTCTCGCAATGCATCAAAAATATCTTAATTTGTGTTCTGAAGATGAATGGAGGTTTTGCGGGTTTGAAACGACATGAGGGCGAGTAATTAATGACAAACTAATTTTCATTTTGGGGTGGAGTAACCCTTTAAGACTTAATTCTGGCTGTCCACCTCCATCAGATTCTTGTAGAAGAATCTCACATATATAGCAACTTTGTTTTGGCACGGCTTAAAAGGAGCAATCCTGCTGATACCACAATGAGGTGAGCATCATTTCCTTGTCTTCTATCACTTGTTCTGATTTTATCAAGATAAGCAGAAAAAGGGAGAGAACTGAAGTAGTTAGCAGAACAATGTAATGGCAGAGTAATGTTTTTTTTCCACTCCAGATCTGATGAAATATCAGCCAAGCCATTATCTGAACAGACGGAGGAAAGAGGTTTTTCTGACTAGCCAATTAGAAGAGAACGAACGAACAGAAACTTTTTTTCAGCCAAGTGAAAGTCCTTACTGTTGACAGACTGCACAGTCTTTAAAAAATAAAAACAGCACCTGAAGGATCTGTCATGACAAGCATAGAGATTGCGCAATAGTATTGTTGTAGGCCATTAACGAAAAGAACCTATTAAAAACTAACTAAAAATACCCTCACAACTGTGGACTATTAAATGGATTGCACATAATTATAAATGTCATATTTACATATTTCATAACCCTTGCACTACAAACAGAAACAAATAGCAGCTACTGCACATTTGCATATATATTGACCTGATCAGCAGTGACATTTTTGCGGGCAATAACCGTCAGGAAGTCATCAACGTATTTGGTGCCTGGTGAGTAAATTGGGTGACAGGGTGAACTATGAGGGATGGCTAATTAGGTCTCTTCTCTCTCTGTCAGTCTCCGTCTCATATGCACGCACACAAACACAGGAGTAGAGTTTCCAGCACACCTGCGCACCTTGTCAACGGGTATCCACTTTCACACCAACACAGACCTACTGTCCTTACACCGGTCACGACCCCTTTTCTCTAACAGGAAGGGAAGAGCCAGAATGACTGCTGTGCTGCTATCATTATAATTTTGCAAAGAGGTTCATAAATTGATGGTCTGTCCAATCAATCATTTTGAGAGTGTAAAACAGATCACAAATCTGCAGAGCTACAAAACCCGGAGGCATATTATGACACACAATCAAGTCAGCTTAAAGTGAAAAGATGGTTAGTTGTCCAAAGTCAGTAATAGAATCATATCATATACAAAGTCGATAACAGGATTATTTTTGTTATGCAGTACTTTTTAGAGCTCTGTAATGTTCATATAATAAAATATTTATATACAGGTGCATATCAGAAATGTGCTCTGCTCAGGCTTAGGCACTTGAAGCAAAACAATTGACAAATGCCAAGAAAATGAACAGGACGGGATGTAACAGAATGGAAATAAAGACAGGAACTTAGTCATTGCTCACTGAGGGATTAGGTTAGCCTAAGGGCGTCAGCAAAATGAGTTTAGATATTTTTAATCACCTTTTGATAATAGAGCCTAATTCAGATTTTGGTAATTGTAGATTTTAAAGATATTAAAGTAACGAGAGTCAACCCCATTAATAAAACAAATGCATTATGATTTAAGAGGGTGGAAAGTGAAAAGGCAAAAATCATATCTGCTTAAACTAAAATAGTTAAAGTGTTTCAAACTTTACTCTTTTAAAACCATGTGAACAAACTAACGACTTCCATCCTATAAATCAGTGCTTTATTCGATATATTTAATTCTCTATGAAATATATGACAGCACAACAGAAATGACTCTCTACAGAATTACGCATTTGTTTACATGCAGTGTTCCTCTTCATACACACTGTGCTGTAACTGCAGCACGTGCAGTGTGTAAAAACAAACAAACAGCACGATAGAAATGACATATTTACCTTGAACACCTCTGAGAAGAAACCTGAGCCGATCTTCTCGCAGATAAAGTCATCTATTCGCGCTAGGCTGGACACGGCGCTGCGCAGCGCCCGGTAAGAGGACGGCCTGGGCCGGTGCGCTCCGTGGATCCCGTGCAAAAGAGAATCCGAAGCCTCCGGATCCTACAGAATTACGCATTTGTTTACATGCAGTGTTCCTCTTCATACACACTGTGCTGTAACTGCAGCACGTGCAGTGTGTAAAAACAAACAAACAGCACGATAGAAATGACATTTACCTTGAACACCTCTGAGAAGAAACCTGAGCCGATCTTCTCGCAGATAAAGTCATCTATTCGCGCTAGGCTGGACACGGCGCTGCGCAGCGCCCGGTAAGAGGACGGCCTGGGCCGGTGCGCTCCGTGGATCCCGTGCAAAAGAGAATCCGAAGCCTCCGGATCCAAATCATCCTGGTCCATAACGATGGTCCCGGATGACATTATCACGCGCGCTCTAAATTCCACCACGAGCGTTTACATATCTCTGGCGCTCACGCAACCCTGCAGTTTCAAGGTCTCTGTAATTGTTTGACAAGAAAAAAAGAGAGGGGCCGCCTTTCGATCAAGTTCAGAAGGGCTATACCGATCTTCAGGTCTCGTGCGTAGCTTCCTCCATACTGATGTCTGGCCTCACATTCCTGTTTCAAATAAGAAATGAGAATCGATTTCAACAACAGTTACGTTGAAATCCTCTGAACATCACTATCTGCTTTTGCGGTGAACATGTTTTAGTGAAGTTGGACTGGTGTAAATGATGCACGGCGGCATCTTCCGCTACAGACGGACTGCGGGTGATGAATTATACAGAGAAGTGAGGCGATACACGCGGCCGCGACCTCTCGAAAACACTGTTTTATATCGTTATTTATTATTTAAATTAACCTTGTTATGCTCAATATCATAATTTTGCCGCCGTGCCGTTTATCGTGATGCTTACCTGCGCTGCTCTGCAGGTATAAACTTATCGAGTCACAGTTTTCAGTCCGTTATAAATCTCCTAAAACGATGAAGCGTTTGCTCAGTTCCCCTCGTGTTTCATTTTGAGAGCGACTAAACGGGGAACCCCTACTGGCATCTGTGTATGTAAGTCGCAGGAAACGTGTGCAGACTGAGTTTGAGTTCTTATTGGCCGCGACTCACCTGGGCGGGTCCAGCGGCGGAGTCCAGCGGCTCACCTGGGCGGGTCCAGCGGCGGAGGCGGGTCCAGCGGAGGCTCACCTGGGCGGGTCCAGCGGCGGAGGCGGGTCCAGTGGAGGCTCACCTGGGCGGGTCCAGTGGTGGAGGCGGGTCCAGCGGAGGCTCACCTGGGCGGGTCCAGCGGTGGAGGCTCACCTGCGCAGTTTGACATGACCAGACGCTTTTAACCCAAATCCCTGTCAGTTGATAATAGTCTATTTTACCTTTAAGGCTTATTCGCTAGTTATTAGTTGTGCAAATTATATTAGTTGTGCGAATATTATTTTTATTCATTTGACAGAAAAATATAGGCCTAGACTTTTTGTGATATAGGCCTATTTATGATATGCAAATCTATAATAAAGTGAAACATAATGACAGTAGGGTCATGTTCCTCTAGCTGTTTATTAAGGGCTTTTCTGATATTTTATATTCTGCCAAAAATAAGGTCACTGTGCTATTTAGCCCTGTAAGGTTTTAGCTTGACTAAAATAAATCTGCTCGTTTTATTTTTCTCTAAGACCACATTTACACAACTAATAGGTCCTATTCTTCTGCCTTGCAATGCTATTGGATGCTAGAGTTTAAAAATAGGCCTATTTACCTGGCCATAAACTCACACAACCTGCAAACTTCCCTTGAAGCACATCATCTTGTTTTACTGGACTGGATAAATCTACATTCAAGTAAGTAAAATGCCTAAAATATTTTTATTTTTAATATGTGTAGATCATGTAGATATTAAGGTATTGTTCAATGCATTGATCATTTTAGATTTTGAGCTTGTTATGTCAGTGTTGTAATTTTGCAATGTTGGGTTAAAGGGGTGGCAAAATATGCCTGTGCACCTTGCACATTACATGGATGAACTGTACTTCTCACCTGTTCCATACTAATAGAAACATACTGTTTTTGATCATTCACAAGTTTTAAATGTCTTTTTTGTTACAATTTTGAGATTCAATCAAGATTATTAATTGATAAGTTCAAGTTGAAGAATAAATAATTTCTTCAATAATTTGAAAGTATTTGTGTAAAAATATTTTAAACGATCCGTATCTTATCATTTATAAAATGTACTTGGTCCTTTGCTTGTTTGCCCAAATATCTGCTTGCTGCATGAGGGACAGGTGATAATGTTCTGGAATGTGGGGGGTATAAGTTCTATTAGTATGATAAGTAAAGGGCACAAAAAGCTATCAGACAGTATTGTTTGAATTCTGTGGAATGTGTGAATTCTTTAAAATGTGTAAGTATATTTGGGATCAATTTGCACTGATATTTTTAGCCTGGAAAATAATCATTGTTTTTTTCCATTTCAGAATGCCACCATGCAGCCAAGAAAGACCGTCTCATCATATGTGTATGATATATCACTGATGCTGTCCAAAATGAGAACAGTGACCTTGAGATGGACTGTGATACAAGAGAAGAAAGTTTTCAAGCTTTCATTCAGTTCATCAGGTTTTGTAAATATAATCAGAACATATTTTAATAATAAATGTTTTTTTTTTTCATAAAAATGTAACTTATTTTATCATTACTGTGTGATTATTAGTGTGTATACATATATTGTAATGGGGTTACAGAAGCATTTCACCCAGCAAATGAACCTATAGATGTTCTCTACATTTGTTCAGACAGTGAGTAAAATCACTGAAATTCTGCTACCCAAAGAGCCCAACATTGCAATATTACAACATTTCACTTAAAACTGACTCAAATGTCAAAAATAAAAAACACATATATTTCTGTATTAGAGGCCTCCTACAACAACATTTAAAAGGTGAAAAAAAATTTCACAGGTTTTTTTTTCTATATTTGGGTCTTCTAGGGTTAGTGTTTTTCCCAAAATAATAGATAAAATCAAGATTATTATTATTATTATTTTTGTAACTATGGACTACGTTGACAAGAGTGATGTATAGGTTTTCACCATGAAACTTACACTGGTGATGTACCTGAGAGAAAATGAATTTCATAAATTATCAAATTTTCAGCAGTAAGAAAAAAAGTGTTTTACAGCTTGTTTTGTAGAACATCACAGTTATATATGATATGAGAACATGTCATGTAGTGAGTATGTGCTATTTAAGAAAAATATAATTATATTTTCAGAATGACATAATTTTTTTCTCAATCATAGTCTGTGGGGTAAAACGCCCCAGTGGGCAAATAGTTGATTATAGTATTTTTAATTTTAAGCTAAAACTGCCTGTACTTTGATTTTTCTGTGAATGTGTAAAGCAACTTGCTTTATAGTGGGGGGCATTTTACCCCACCTGTGGTACAAATAAAATAATAACGTGAAAACACTGCACATTTTTCATACTTGGTTTATAATTTATGTCATTGTCACTAAAAGTGTGATAACTTTTTTTCTCAACATTTGATAGAACCCACACACCGGAGATTATAACGTTGGAGTGCAACACTAAACAGCATAATTCTGTATCCATTTCAGTAATGTTTATTATTTTTAGGCTTTTTTGTTAATCCAAGACAAACTGGCCTACGGTGCTGTGAGAAACTTTATACGAAGACAACACCTATCAAATCTATGATGTATGAATTATTGAGCAAGACCGTCACTGTTAAGTTATTTATGAGCTTTAAAAGTGCTTTTGTTTTGATAGTATTGGACACCCTTACATTTTTTAAGTTTGTCAAATGTGTGACGCCCATTTGTGGATAAATAATAGTCTAATATAATTTATGAACTATATATTAAAATCTTTCATTTAAGAACATGAAGTTTTCAGTCACCCTTCAGCTATGTCATGACTTTTTGACTCAAAGTTGTGAGCTGAATTTGATGGTGCAAGAATATAATCTCTCACAGTAAATAAAGCACGCATCTGGCCTATTGAATAAATGAGTCAATGCTTGAGCGCACACAGCTCATTAAATTGCTCCTGTTGCCGTTAATGGGTGTAGAGTTGGATGCAGCAGAACATGAAAGAGTGTGTATCGTGTGTGTATGTTGTATGCCATGAAGAAGCCGCTCATATTACTCTATGCTGCCATCTAGTGGCACAAGACTAGAGCGCAAAATTACCTCAAATTAAAATGTGAGCCTGATATACTAGGGATCCACACATTCTTAAACTTGCATTTGTGGCTAAAATATGAAAGCATGTGTTATATGTGATGCTGTACATATGTGAAAAGCAGCTGAAAATTATGTTCAAATAATTATGAAAATTATTAGGCTATCATCGCCGGAATAAAGAGTGATTGAGCTCATAGAGATATTGCTGCCCTCTGTCTCATACAAGACGGTGCTTGAGCCTTGTCCACACACTTCATTGTGAATATTATCTAGGTAAATACGTTTTACAGTCATATGTGTTACAGATTTTGAATGCAAACTTGTTTAAATAAATAAAAGGTATTTCATGGATAAAGTACCAATTTGTTTTTTTTTTATTATTGTCCCATGTGATAAGAGAAGAATTGTGCATTACAGGAATAACTGTTTACAGGTCAGTATCACATCATTTCACTTTGACAGACAGAAAGAAAATGCTTGAGCAAATATTTAATGAAACATGCATAAAATAATTACAAAAATTCTGAACATTTACATTTACTGTATTATGGTAGATCTGTATAGTCAGTTATTAAGAATGTACACACTTTCATTATTTGAAAAAAAGTACATATACATTTCAGATTCATGATTATAAAAATCATTTTCATCTGGTACTTCATATTTAGTCATATGTCATTCATTGTAATTAACAGGTGAGATGATCAGTGGGGCTGAATTTTTACCTGCACCATTAGTCCAAGGGCTGAAATATGGATAGAGTTTGTCAGTGAAAGACTGACCAGTGAAAGAGTAGATATGAGACCTGGACTCCACATCATAAAAGGAGACCAAGCCTTCCTCATAATCCACAAACACACCCACCTTCTGAAGCTTCACATTCAGGGAGAGAGAGACAGGGGAAGATTCACAAGCTTTATACTCTTTTGCGTTACTTTGCCACAAAGTCCAATTACCACTTTCAGGACACAGGTTGAGCGTCCCCTTCCTGTTAATGGATTCTCTTGCCACACCTAAATTCCACTGAGTCTTTCCCTTAACCTGCACCTCAAAATAAAACCTCCCAGATGAAAAGCCCTCGTTTCCCAGGACAATCATATATTTATCAAACCTCTTGTGACTGTCTGGGCAGTATTGTTTTATGTTTCCATGTCGCACTTTTTTTCCATCTTCAGACAGGATCAGTTCAGGGTGAGCTGTGTCAGGATCCAGAGTCACATCCACTGAGAGAGAGAATTTAAATCACTGCATCAGAGCAGAAATATTTTTACGTTTAATTTTGAATAACTGAGTGCTAATAATGGAAAATTGGAATGCTGCCCTTATCAGATCATTTAAAGGGTTAGTTCACCCAAAATGAAAATGTGTTACTAAATTATGTTTTATTAACAAAGTTCGGGAGGAGCATGTTCAGATAATTAACCTAATTAACAGGAGAGGTGCGGGGGGGGGGTGTTACTCTAAATTCCGAGCTCGAAGCCCTCCCCTTGGACAGCACGCCAAATACACATAACCGCTACTCTGTTTATTATTAAGATGTAAATAACTTTCAAATGTAAATGTACAGTTTTGGAGAACTTTATCACTTGTGAATGGGTGCCGTCAAAATGAGGTTCCAAACAGCTGATAAAAACATCACAATTTTTGAAACAAATGGATGGACTGGAGTCACATGGATTACTTGTTGATTATTGTGATGTTTTGTATCATCTGTATGAACTCTTATTCTGACGGCACCCATTCACTGCAGAGGATCCATTGGTGAGCAAGTGATTACTAAATTTCTCCAAATCTGTTCCAATGAAAAAACAAACTCGTCTACATCTTAGATGGCCTGTGGGTGTGTACATTTTCATTTTTGGATGAACTATTCCTTTAAGGTACTGTAAGCGAATGTGAGTGAATAGGATCAAACACTGTACCTGCATACTGCTGTAGTCTCTTCAACACTGTGACATACATGATAACAAAAGATAATGAGAACTTTATTTACATTCAGACACATTTATGAATTGAATTTGCTTTTAAAAATGTTTAGCTTGCATTTGGGATTGAGCAGCCTGACAGAAAGAAGAACTAATACTCTGAAGCTTGATGCATGTGATTAGATGAGTGTATGTGCTCATTTAATAATAAATGAATGCAACAACCTTACAATTGCAACAAAAACTGCCTTTATGAAAACTGATTTCCTAAAGTGGATGCTTTATATGTGCTATGAAGTTTGATCATTCTGTAACTGCTGATTAACTAAGCCATTAATTGTGAAATAAGAATATGTAAAACTACCTGTTTGACTGAGTTTCTCATCTAGAGTCTTCTGCAGCTGAGTCAGAGCTCTTCTCAGAGTCTCCACACTCACACAAGTATTAATACAGATCCCAGCCCAGATTTTGGTGTCTAAAGGGCTGCACAGGGATGGATAAATCTAAAGGAGGAGAGAGAGAGAAATCCCTTAGCATATTAAAGGAACACTCCACTATTTTTGAAAATAGGCTCATTTTCCAACTCCCCTAGAGTTAAACAGTTGAGTTTTACCGTTTTCGAATCTATTCAGCCGATCTCCGGGTCTGGCGGTAGCACTTTTAGCTGTAGCTTAGCATAGATCATTGAATCTGATTAGACCGTTAGCATCTCACTCAAAAATGACAAAAGAGTTTCTATATTTTTCCTATTTAAAACTTGACTCTTCTGTAGTTACATCGTGTACTAAGACCGACGGAAAATGAAAAGTTGCGATATTTTCTAGGCCGATAAGGCTAGGAACTATACTCTCATTCCGGCGTAATAATCAAGGAACTTTGCTGCCGTACCATGGGTGCAGCAGGCGCAATGATATTATGCAGCGCCTGAAAATAGGCTAACTTCCGTCAACATAACCAACGTGACCACCTGCTTGCACAGGGAGCGTGCTGCGGACTATTTTCAGGCTCTGTGTAATATCATTGCGCCTGCTGCACCCATGGTACGGCAGCAAAGTTCCTTGATTATTACGCCGGAATGAGAGTATAGTTCCTAGCCATATCGGCCTAGAAAATATCGCAACTTTTAATTTTTCGTCGGTCTTAGTACAAGATGTAACTACAGAAGAATCAAGTTTAAATTGGAAAAATATAGAAACTCTTTGGTCATTTTTGAGCGAGACGCTAACGGTCTAATCAGATTCAATGATCTATGCTAAGCTACAGCTAAAAGTGCTACCGCCAGACCCGGAGATCGGCTGAATGGATTAGAAAATGGTAAAACTCAACTGTTTAACTCTAGGGGAGCTGGAAAATGAGCCTATTTTCAAAAATAGTGGAGTGTTCCTTTAAGTGTTGTCCTGTGATGTGAGCAGAGAGAGACACTGACCTGTAGGAGGTGCAGGTGATCTTCAGTGTGTGAGAGCTGCTCCAGCTCAGTGTTTCTCCTCTCTAGTTCAGTGATTTCCTGCTCCAGCTCTTTAATCAGCTCTCCAGCCTGATTCTCTGCTGCTTTCTGCTTCTTCTCCATCACCTCCAGCAGCTCAGACTGACATCTCTCAATGGAGCAGATCAGACTAGTGAACAGCTCAACGCTGTCTGCTTTCTCTTTTTCAGTGTTTTTCTGATTAGTCAGATTTATGAAAATAACTTTACTTTTTTGAAATGCAAACATCTGACAAATCAAATTAAAAACATACATATATATATATATATATATATATTTGATTTGTCAGATATGTGCATTTCAAAAAAGTAATGGTTTTTTCATGAATCTGACACATGATGATTTTAATAAACTTGAATATATAAACTTACTTTTCTGAGCTTTACTGAGTGTTGGATTTGTTCAATCTTCTTCATTCTTGATTTGTCAGATATGTGCATTTCAAAAAAGTAATGTTTTTTTCATGAATCTGACACATGATGATTTTAATAAACTTGAATATATAAACTTACTTTTCTGAGCTTTACTGAGTGTTGGATTTGTTCAATCTTCTTCATTCGGTCCTGGATCATTTGCTGCACATCTGTCTGAGTCTTTATCAGCTGACTCTACGGCCAGAGAATAATAATTAAAAGCAAGCTTCACAAGGCATTTAAAGTAAACAAGAGTTATCAGGTGTAATAAAACATATTTCTAAAAAAGTGTAAACATACATAAATACAAAATAATAAAGTAAAATAAATTAAAAGCTATCCTGGAAAAAAAACGAGGATTACATATACATATGTACTCATATATGTATACATAAAAACTAAGGGACTGCACATCTTATTTTGAGTAACTGAGTAACATTTTTAAATGTTTTCATGTTGGTATTTCCTACCCTTTTCACTTCACTCTCCTGCTCTACAGGAACATTGTTGTGAGTCTTGTGTTTGGTCACAGTGCAGATCACACACACACATGTCTGATCATCTCTACAGAACAGCTCCAGAGGTCTGTCGTGTTTCTGACACAAATGATCCTGGAGACTTTTTACAGGATCTATCAGTCTGTGTTGTTTTAAACCTGGAACCCTCAAATGACGCTCCAGGTGAGCCTCACAGAAAGAGCTCTGACATGTAGGGCACGACTTCAGGGCTTTCTGTTTTGTCTCTGTACAGATATCACACAACACCGCAGGCATTTCCAGATGATTTTTCTTTTTGTAGTGATCTACAACCTCTCTGATTGTTGTATTGACCTTGAGCTTAGGTTTTTGTTTGAATGATTCTTTACAAATTGGGCAGCTGTAGTCGTGACTGTTGTCCCAGCATTTTTTCAGACACATCTTGCAGAAGTTGTGTCCACATGGAGTGGAGACTGGATCAGTGAACACATCCAGACAGATGTAACACTGGAGCTCCTCAGTCAGAGAACCAGTGGAGGACGCCAGGGCTGAAAAACGAGATATAAGTGAGATATAAAAAGTACATTTCTCACATTAAATAAAAAAAAAACCTTCAGATCAATAATCCATTATTTTATGAAGGTTACTGACTTACAAGATAAATTCCTCCTTTTCTCTTGTGGATTTAGAGATTCTGCCATTGCTTTCGCCCTTTTGAATATTTAAATAAATAATAAAAAACACACATCAGGTCTTATTTACAGCAAAAATCATCACCATTCATAAGAGTAAAACACACATACTTCTTAAAACTTAAAGATATCCAAATATGTTGTATGCATGTTTATTTTCAAAATAATTAAAATAAATAAATATGTTCATATAATTAAAATTCATATTAAATGTTTTCATCTCATGTTAGCAATAATCATGGGGGAAAACTTGTTATTTTGAAGGCTGAAATATCCTTGGACAGACTTTGACAGGAATTCAAACGATTTAAATTATATAAATAAATGGCTGTAAACATGATGACACTTTCACTGGTCTGTATTTAGTCAGTCTGCTCATATACTTCCTGCTTCTCAAGTCTTTAAAATGTGAGAGAAAATGACAACATACTTTTCGTCTTTTTAGAAGCAAGCAAAATTACATACATTTAATACAATTCTGATATTATTTTAGTGCTGTAACAAAAGACAACTAGCTGAGCATTTGACTCATGATTCCTGGATTGCTCTGTTTTATACCATACACTGAATAAGAACCACTAACATTTTTTTCTATCCTATATTTCTATCACATACCTTTGAGTATCAGCTGTCCTCGCATACATCTTGCGTGCAAATGGATAGCTAAACATTTTGTTGTTTAAAGGTAAAAAAGGTTTCTAGATTGTTGGTTTTCAGTTTGCAGATGGTTGGTTTCATTTCACTGAAAGTTTCCACCCAGCTACATCAGTCTCATAGCTCCTCCCATATTTTCATTATATGGAACAGATTAAGTATTCCTCTTCTATGGATGTGTTTGATACATATCTGTTTTATATTAGGCCATGAAGAAGGTTAACACAACATTTGTTGTTGGGACCATTTGTGAAGAATATCTAATCAGCTGGAAGAAATGTTTGTTTATTAGGTGGCTGGACATACCAGAAGAAAGAGTACTTCTTCAAACAAATAATACTCTGGAACAAATAATACTCTAGATCTGCTGGGGGAAGCATGACTGAAACAATATCAGTTTCATTGCACTTGTTTCTTAGATATTATTTGCATACGAGAGGGGAAAACTAGAATGAAATCAGTCATGATTTTAACAACAATACGACTTGAAGAATACATATTTAAAGTATGATTTTCCCCCATGTGAATAAAAACATTTTTGTCTTTTTAAAAAAAATGATATTATATATCATTTTTATAAACAAAAAACCTAATTTACTATGGAAAAATATAATAAATAACACTATAAATATCAGATAACACTTTACAAAAAAAGTTCCATTTGTTAACTTAAGTTAACTGCATTAGTTAACATGAAATAACAATGAAAAATAATTCTAAAGCATTTATTAATCTTGCTTCGTGTTAATTTCAATATATAGTATATTATTCAAATGTACTTGCGCTAACATTAAATAACAACAAACAGTTGTATTTTTATTAACTAAAGTTAACAAATATGAATGTAACAAATGTATGCTCACTGTAAGTTAATGCATTAACTGACTATAATGGGACTTTATTGTAAAGTGTTGCCCAATTAATATACAATTAGTGCTATGCTGTTTTATCCCTTTTTAACTAACAAACCATCACAAATATTACAAGGATTAGGAAGGAAACATTTTTGTTTAAATGTCAGTTTATAGAACAATTCTGCTAACAGAAGTATTGCACAATGGGACAGTAAAAAGGACTATTCATTTTGGATGATGATAAAATCATTTATATTAAGATGTGCATAGACAAAAGGCCTTAAATATTTTACAGACACCAGATACATCACTGTGTTGTAGATCTGACTAGAAAGAGATCCTCCTTAGATCAAAGTATTAACTTGGATTTGTTGCTATCTAATATAATACCCAGATTTTTGACTGTAGAGGAAGTAACAGTACTTCCTAGTTGCAAATTGTAATCCAAAAGATTCTGCATACTGTCTTTTGGTCCAATAAGTAATATCTCTGTCTTATACCTGTATAGTTTTGTAATCGATCTATAAGTATGTCATGATCTACAGTGTCGAACACAGCGCTAAGAATAAATAAGCTTTTCTTCCATTGATGTGTGGTTTGTTAGGACAATATTTGGATGAGATACAACTATTTAAAAATCTGGAATCTGAGGGTGCAAAAAAAATAAAAATACTGAGAAAATCGCCTTACTCGCCAATGCATACTACTAATAAAAAATTACGTTTTGATATATTTACGGTAGGCAATTTACCAAATATCTTGATGCAACATGATCTTTACTTAATATCCTAATGATTTTTGGCATAAAAGAAAAATGGATAATTTTGACCCATACAATGAATTTTTGGCTATTGCTACAAATATACCCCAGCGACTTAAGACTGGTTTTGTGCTCCAGGGTCACATATGTCACATATATCAGCAACGTGATATACACTCAAAAGGTTCAAAAAGGTTCCTTTTTTTCAGTGATGCCATAGAAAAACTATTTTGAACTTCAGAAAACAGTTCTTAAAATAATTATATTTACTAATCTAAATATAATTAAAGAACCTTTTGTGGAATGGAAATGTTCTATGGATGTTAAAGGTTTTTCATGGAACCAAAGATGCCAACAAGGAACAATTTTCAAATGAGATATGAGACATATTTAGTAAACTTACTAAAAATGATTAGTATCCAAAGCCAGTAATAACACTTTAGCCTACAGGCGGGGCAAAATATATTAAACCCAATGTTTAACGGGCCTCTGATAATGTAAGTGCTTATAAGTCCTCAAACAACATCACTACACTTACAGATTCACCACTGCAGACTGAACTAGACTAAAAGAATCAGAAATTCTGTGTTTTGCCATGGTCTTTTGTAATATTGAATATTAATCTATTTAATTTGTAAGTTTAGGTTACTAGTGTAGAGGTTGTGCAGGCCTACATTGATAGGATACAGGAGGTGAACCCACTGCTCAATGCTTTGGTCAAAGACAGGTGAGCACTTGCTTTAGTGAGGCATAACAATGTTAATACATGACTGTACAGGACATTTCACTATAAGTGTACACTGTCCTCTCTTTCAGGTTCTCATTCGCCATTCAGGAGGCTGCTCGTGCAGATAAACTAATAGAGGAGGAGAATGGAGGAGAGGAAGGTCTGAGGAACCGATTTCCTCTGCTGGGAGTTCCTCTGTCTGTTAAAGAGTCATTCGCTCTACAGGGTACATTTCCCATAATGTTCTCTGCCTTGCATGTATCAGTATCACCCTAAAGAGGTTTATTTTGAGATTCATTCCTGCTTATCAAATGACTGTTCACTAAAAATATAACACATGGACATAAAACATTTATTTGAATGGTTATAATGTTTCCTATCAATATTACTATCAATTGTATTAGTAAATGCTGCTTGTTGATCCAGGATGGATACATTTTTCCCACACTCCTCTACTGCTCACTCATAGAGACAAGCTTGATAATTATAGAACTGAAAAGGATAATAGAAATGATATTGATTCATGTTATCTGACTGCTGCAACAGGTATGCCCAATTCTGGCGGGTTGAAATCCCGCGGTAAAGTACTTGCCAGTGTGGATGCTCCTCCTGTGGCTCTGTTGAAGAGAGCTGGAGCAATTCCTCTGGGAGTCACCAACACCAGTGAGCTTTGCATGTGGATGGAGTCCAGCAACCACCTCTATGGGATCACCAGTAACCCCTATGACCTCGAGAGGATGTGTGGAGGAAGCTCAGGTCTTGCTAAAAAAAAAAAAATTAAGAAAAACAGCGTTTTATAAACCTTATATAAATTGACTGTACAAAAATTAGACTGTATTAGTCAATGATTTTGCACTCATGTTCAGGTTTATGTTGAAAGGTTGACAAAACATATATGATATTATTGTAATAAACACCAATTCTTTCTCTGGTAGGCGGAGAGGGAAGCATCATTGGTGGTGGTGCATCTGTGATAGGCATCGGTTCTGACATTGGAGGAAGTATCCGCATGCCATGTTTTTTCAATGGGATATTCGGCCATAAACCTTCAAAAGGTATGTGTTTTGCTGTGGGAACAATCAGCAAAAAACACAATCTTTCTGTTAGTAGGTTAAGAAAAACAGTGTTTTATAAACCTTATATAAATTGACTGTACAAAAATTAGACTGTATTAGTCAATGATTTTGCACTCATGTTCAGGTTTATGTTGAAAGGTTGACAAAACATATATGATATTATTGTAATAAACACCAATTCTTTCTCTGGTAGGCGGAGAGGGAAGCATCATTGGTGGTGGTGCATCTGTGATAGGCATCGGTTCTGACATTGGAGGAAGTATCCGCATGCCATGTTTTTTCAATGGGATATTCGGCCATAAACCTTCAAAAGGTATGTGTTTTGCTGTGGGAACAATCAGCAAAAAACACAATCTTTCTGTTAGTAGGGAAAAAATCTGTATAGCTCATAAAGAGAGTGAGTTTTATTACCTTTTAGATGTGGTGTCAAATGACAGTCAGTTTCCTTCATGCACGGGGCTCCAAAATGACTACTCCGGTTCTGGTCCAATGTGTCGCTACGCTGAAGACCTGCTCCCTCTTCTGAAGATTATGGCTGGACCCACTGCAGACAAGTACATCTGACAAAGATATTAACCAGATAACACAAATATCATTTTTCTACAAGTCAGTTTTGACACCAAGTATATATTTTCTATAGGCTCTCCCTCTCAGAAGAGGTGGAACTGAAAAACTTACGTTTCTTCACTGTAGTAGATGATGGTGGATCTCCACTGACATCTCCAGTAGATAACCAGCTCATTCAAGCTCAAAAAAGGGTAAGAAGAACATATAATACATGCATAACATAAATAAGCAAGAATGCTTCTGTAATCAGTTGCATTGCTGAATATATGTAAAGTACTTTATTTGAAAAGTTCGTTTTTTATCGTTTCTGATCATAGGTGGCTGCACGCTTAGAGGCAGATCTGGGAGTTACGGTTAAGGAAGTTAGTTTTCCTCAACTCAAATACTCTTTTCAGATCTGGGACACATTCTTGGCTCTACCTGACAAAGATGGCAAGGTGTAGTAGGCCTACCTGATGTTGCCTTGACATTAAATTTATTAAAGGTTGTAACAAAAGGTTGTAGCAACCACAAGTGCTTATAACAACAAAAGTAGTACACTCAGAGAATGAGAGCACGTTTGAGTGTGCGTTTGTGTTTATTCCAGCCTCCACAGCCTTTTGTTGAGCTAATGGCAGATGGAGGCTCTGTGTGGCCTTTTTGGGAGCTGATAAAGAGGATTTTTGGAAGATCTGAACACACTGTGGCTGCTATTGGTAAACCATATGCTCATTGGTAGCATTTCATTGAGATACTACTATAGTTTTTATCAGTATTTTGAATTAGCTTTTTTTTGTATATTTCCAGTGTTTAATTTAATTTTAAAGTTTGTCATTTTATTGTGCATTTTTGTCATTTTTATTTTTGTAGTTTATTTTAGGTTTTAGCTAAATAAAAATATGAAATGCTAAAAATAATTTAAAGTTTTTAATACTTTTTCAGTTAATATTTTATTTCAAATAACTAACATGTTTTTATGGTTTTAGTTCTAATTTAATAATTCTGACTCTAAAACTGATGTATATACTGTATAGTTTTTAGGGAAACAGTCACGTTTTAACTGTGGTTGCTCAGAGTTATTGGGATAATTAGGTCTTGTTCTGTTCTTGTCCTTAAAATGTCTTTCGAACTAACAACCTGGAGGAGACTTAATGCTGGACATGTTTTTCTCTTGTTGCTGATTTCAGGTTTGGCTCTGATGGAGAGTTCGCACAGCTCTAAGCCATCTCAGTTCATCCTAAAACAAATGGAAGAACTGCAGAAAGAGATGGAGGAGCTGCTGGGGACAGATGGAGTGCTGCTGTACCCCTCTCATCCTCTACTCGCACCCAAACACCACCATCCCCTTTTTACTCCATACAACATCGGTTACACAGGTAACGATTGCTTAAGCAGTCATTTTAGTGGATTTGCAAAGAGAAGTTACTAAATATATCAGGAGCCATTATAAGAGTGGTCAAACAGGAATGGACTTTTAATAGATGTTTAAGTTTAAAATCAGTATAGTTGCAGCAAGGCTAATCAATAACAAATGTGTGTAACAGTAGTAGATGGAGCAAAGAAAACAACAATATATTTGAAAACCATTTTACCCATTTCTATAGGGATCCTGAACATCTTAGGCCTGCCGGTGACCCAGTGTCCACTGGGTATGAGTAAGGAGCGATTGCCTTTGGGCGTTCAGGTGGTGGCTGGGAAGCTTCAAGACCATCTGCCTTTGGCTGTGGCGCTCTACCTAGAGAAGGCTTTTGGAGGCTGGGTCGATCCTGGAATGGCTTAAGCACTGAAGACACTGGAGAAAATGCTGGAACTATAGGCATGGCATAGCATGTAAAAAGACAATCTCAACCAACACTGCTTCATCCAGTTCATTTAAAGGGACAGGCACCCAAAAAAAATCATGTACTCATGTCTCGTATCGTTTCAGACCTTTAAGACTTTTTTTCTATGAAATAACAAAGATATTTTGTAGAATGCTGGTAACCAAACAGTTTTGGTGCCCATTGAAACATTTCTCAAAATATCTTTTGTTTCACAGAAGAAAGTAAGTCACAGAGATTTGGATCGACATGAGGGTGTGTAAATGACGGCAGAAATTGTTTTTGGGTGAACTATCCCTTTAAAACAAATAAGTGGTTAAAAAGCTATGGCCTTTTTTAGTTAATATTTAGACATGACTTGCAAAATATTGTAATCATTTTAGCAGATCTATACAAGCAGATTTATTAATAAATATGAACAAGAGGAAAATGCATTCTGGGCTTTTCTAACTAGTTATTTGCATCCTACCTGATTTCAGTCAAACAAAAGGACACTGTGTAACAGGTATTGTGAATGTTGTCTTTAAGGTATTCTTGTATTGAAAAAGACCCTGTCATTAAGTGTAGTCAATGTGAGATGGGCAGAACACATTTTCACTCAATTAAAAAAATTATTGTTATTGCTACTGCATACTGAATGTAACAAAACCATCCAAATAGCTTTGAGTTAAGGCGTATATTGACTTAATTTTAAACCATTTGTAGAATAAGTCTTAAATTAAACCTTACTGTCTAAACATTCAGCTGGAATCGCTTTTCCACTTAAAAAATGTATTGTACCAACGATTACTTCATACAGAATTCGCCACCTATGTCATTAAAATCTGTTCAACATGTGTCTTAGATTTTGCACACAAATAAAATGTAAAAATAACTAGCAACAACTAGAAGGTTGTTAGAAAGGCAGTGATTCGGGTTGTGACTGTGATTGTACAGTGCAACATAAATACAATATTATTTACACTAAAGCTTCAGCAAACGACTCATTCAAATCTGGACCCGTTTTAATTTATTTCCTCCTTTTTAAAAAAAAGAATGTTCTTGAAGAGTACTAAACAAAAAAGAACCTGTTTTACACTTTGTTTATTGTTTTCTTTTTTTTGTCTGTTCAAGGAGGAACGTGAAAACGTTTTAAACATTCTCAGTGTGAAAACACGGACAGATTTTTTTGTTTCGTTCATAGGACACACTGTAATAGTATGTTTGTACCCTTTTAAGATCTCTTAATAACATGTCAATCAAAAGTAGGTTAAGACACAAACTAACAAGCCCCGCCTCAATTTCGCCTCATTTCCCAGACACTAAGAAATCTGAAATGGGCCTAAAAATGAGAGACGATACAATCATTAACAAAAAGATAAAGAAAACAGCTGTCTTATAAGAGGTCCCTGTCTTTGGCAACGCAGGAAAAGAGATAGGACATGAGGTCAACCAAACAGGAACTCCTTTTCAACTGTCTGAAACCAATATCCAGAAATTCACTAGCGCATATTCCCAATACACCTCAGAATTTGGCCCGTAAATATGTACAGCGCATGTACATGAAATTTGTATTTTAAAGCACTCCTCAGGTGGCGTTGAAGAGGGGTGTGTGAATGTATACATGTTGAGCAAATGAGTGTGTGTTTGTTAACCCGGTCCTCCTCAGGAGACATTGGTTATGGGTTTGTATTTCTTGAGGCGGGTCCATTGCCCAGTAGAGTAGTTCATCTCAAACACTGTGTCCACCAGCATGGTGGTGCTGCCGGTTCCGTCCGCTTTAGGCAGTACTTCTGTATGCTCGCTCAGTTTGATCTGAATGATGTCACCCTGCTCTGGACAGGGGTTTTCTGTTGGGAGGAAGGGACAGACAAACATTAGAAGGGTCATTAAGAAAATAGAGGAACAGTAAGTAACAGTAAAAAAAATCTGATAAAATCAAACCCATAATACCTCGAGATCCTGCCATGAAGCCCAGGATGAGGGCTTTTTCTGGCCGTGTAACTTTGTTTGCAGTCTTGAACATTTCCTGCGCAGCATACATCTGTTCTCTCTGTGGGGAACCAAACATGCAAGATAAAAATGTAACTTCCCAGACTGTAAACTATGATTCCAAAGTTTGAGGTTAGTATGACTAAAATTAATACTTCTATTCAGCAAGGATGCATTAAATTGATCACAAGTGACAGTAAAGACATTCATAACAAAATAATTCTATTTCAAATAAATGCTGTTTTTTTACTTTCTATTCATCAAAAAATCTTTTAAAAATACTTTTTAATTGAAAACAGTAATTTTAAATTCAAATAATATTTCACAATATTACTGTTTTTACTGTAGTATTACCCAATTAAAAGCTTGGATGCTCTTGATTAGCACGAGAGACTTCCTTCCTCTTTTTTTTTTTTTTGCATAAACCCAAACTTTTGAATGTCAGATTCATTGTCATTCTCAGTGTCAACGGCTATAATAAGGGCACAAAATTACAATTTAACTTCTGAAATACTACAATTTTTTGAACTACAATTTTCTCAAAACACCTATTAATGAAATTTCTGAATAAAAGTGTTG
Source organism: Sinocyclocheilus grahami (assembly GCF_001515645.1). Lineage (NCBI taxonomy): Eukaryota > Metazoa > Chordata > Actinopteri > Cypriniformes > Cyprinidae > Sinocyclocheilus > Sinocyclocheilus grahami. The sequence goes on from NW_015505203.1 coordinate 1,607,833, forward strand.
TCTAGTAACATTTAAAGGTGACATATCATGAAAATCTGACTTTTCCAGGTTTTAAGTGCTATTATCAGGTCCCCTACCAACCAAGGAAATGTGAAAAAGATTAACCCAGTAACTTTGTTTTGGGAAGCCTTTTTCTGCAAGCGTCTGAGAAAATGAGCACATCTGATTTTGTTTCCTTGGTGTCGTGATAAAGGTATCTCATTATAATATTACCGCCCCTTAATCTGTAAATTTACACCCACGTCGCCGTTATTGTGTTTTCGCAAGCGACAACGGTGTACTAGTTCTAATGCCATGGCGAAAGTTTGAGCAAAACATGCTAACTGTTCTGTCTTTGGCTGCACAGATGAGCACAGAACACTATTTAGAGTCCCAGCCTCAGAGGAGACAAGCAGTGGATTTATTGATTTATTTACTGTATAATGCTGCTGCCACACAGATCTAAAATAAACATGCGATTTATTTCCCAGCTGTTTACCTTCACAGACATAACCGACTGTTATTTGTAACTCATGTGTGTTTTTAACGTAAACTTGTGTGTGAATGAGAACTTAGTTTAGTACTCACATGCTGTGACAGCCTCTTTCTGTCTGTGTGCTTCGGTTGTGTGCTCTCAGAAAACCGTATCAGAAGTTTAAACTAATGTGGTTTAAAAAGCATGATTTCAGCACGATAAACATGATAATCAGAACCAAAACTGATGTTTTTAGCAGGTACTAGCTGTAATGACGCAGCTCTATTCAGGAAAATGGGGCAGGGAGCAGCAGCTCATTTGCATTTAAAGAGACAGGCCCGAAAGACAGCATGTTTCTGCTTTCACTCAAACTAGGCATTTTCAAAATGATATAATAGATGATCTGTGGAGTATTTTGAGTTGAAATGTCACATACACATTCTGGGGACACCAGAGATTTATATTACATATTGTAAAAAGGGGCATAATATGTCTCCTTTAAAGAAAGCAGAACAGTCCAGTAAAATAACATTATCACATCCATGAATCAGAGAGGTTTTTACCGTGAGCGACAGGTTCTTTTTCGGTTGGGTTTGTGGGGGTGCTGGCGTGGGTGCAGGCTGGGATGCAGTGGTGGGCGGCTGCGTGGGCATGTCTGGCTGTGCTGCTGTGGCGGCGGGGGGTGGGGCATTGTTGCTGGGCGTGCTGGTTGGTGTGGTGGGTGAGGTGGGGGCCGTGGGAATGGCAGTGCTGGCATTGTACATGGGCGGCCGCTGTTTAAACTGGCCGGGTAATGAAGCAGAAGTGGCACTTGGGGCGGTCGACTCCTCTGACTGCCGGTTTGTAGTTTCACGCCCTGAACCACCTGCATTTGCTAAGTATGAAGGCAAAAAAATTTAGCGGCACATTTAGCTTGGCTTCCTGTTAATATCTGATTATCTTGTGTCTTATTAATACATTTTCTACTTTAGATAATTTCTTTGCATTCATCCCATCCTGCATCTGTCGATGGCTCACCTGGCTGTGTCTCTGAGCTGGGAATATAAGACGAGGAAGGAACCATGCTGGGGGTGGCGGGAAGGTAACTGGTTGATGGCAGGGCACTCTCGTTGTTTAGTGCCCCAAGTTTCTGTCAAAAGGAGCAGAGAAACCCATTTGAGTTTTGTTCGGACTTACATTTAAAGCATTCATCAAATGGCTAAAAAGATTTCCAAAACTACCTGTGTGGACACCAGGCCTGCTGCGTAGTCTGGCGTTGCGTTCTCCACCACCGCCTCTTCTTTGGCCGCCTTTTCTCCAGCTTCTGTGTCTGAACAAGACCAAAAAAAATATTATAACTCAAATGTACAGCACAGAGGAGTGTGGGCTGGTCTTTAAGTCAATCAGTTCAGAGGTGCAGGGTCTATGTAACTGAATAATCTTCTTAAACTTACCTAAAGTCTTTCTTCTCCTCTTAGCTTCTCTCCCAGCTCCTACCATATCCAATTCAGATATATCCAACAACTGCAAAAAAAAACACACAATCACATAACCTGACAATATAAAGCATATGATTGACATCCATACTAAGAAGGTAAAAATCCATTCACGATTCATAAATCCAGGTGTTACCTGTGACAGCGTTTTGCTCTTAACCATTTAGTAAAGGGTTAAACCTATTATATATACCATGTTGTTCACTGATTTTATAACTGGTCATTGACGGACAGTTACCTTGACTCCCCGTTCCTTGCGCAGGGGTGTGCGGGCAGGGGCGATAGGGGTTCTGTTACTGGGAGGGCTGAACATGCTTGGGGTGGTAGGGCTGCGGAATGGTGCTTTGGGAATGCCCTTCAGAGGCGCTGAAAGTAGAGAGACAATCATTATTAGAAATCTTGTGTGTTGTTAAGAGAACATATGTACACTACTGTTCAAAGGTTTGGGGTCGCTAAGTTTCTTATGGCTGCATTTATTTGATAAAAAAAACCCACAGTATTATTGTAAAATATTTTCATAATTTAAAACAGTTGTTAAAATGTTTTATTTTAATATATTTTAAAATAAGTTGACTCTGTAATGGCAAAACTGAATATTTAGCAGACATTACTCCAGTCTCCAGAGTCACGTGATCCAGAAATCGTTCTAATATGCTGATTTAGTGCTAAAGTAATATTTTGTATTATCATCAATGTTAAAAACAGTTGTGCTGCTTACTATTTTTTTCCCCCCAGGATTCTTTGATGAATAGAAAGTTCGGTACAGCAGAATTTATTTATTTGTTTACATTAGAAATGTCTTTACGGTTACTTTTGATTAATTTAAGGTGTTTCTGCGGAATAAAAGTTTTAGTTTCTTTGACACAAAATTTTTGAACATTAATGTAAAAACAACATTTAAAAAGAAATACAACGTTACCCCAAATTGGAAAAAATAAAACTTTTAACCAACTAGTTCCAAGCTATTTTAGTGGATGCATTAAGTCATGAAGTCCTCAATCATAATTTTAACTATGGACATCGTCCACTAATGGAAAAAGATATCAAACCTATGGCCTAAATTTTGATGAGATAGCTATCTAATGCAATGACATTCATACATTTTTCCCATCCAAATACTTTTTGGGGCCACTGTGTATACATATAAATCTTACTTGTGGTGTCAATCTTCTTCACTAGACCTCTTCCTTTGGAGTGGAATGGCACTCCTGCAGTTTTCTTTAACTGCTGGGCAGTCTCTGTGGCTTTAAAACAAATATAATGAATAATAAACAGTGACAATAAACATGACAATCATCACACAAACAGTATGGTAAACTCATTTTAAATGACTTGAATGAATCCGTACTGAAAAAGAAAAACACAGTTGTTCTGGCACAAAGAATTCATCAACACACTTACATTTCTGAAGCAGCTCAGCTCTGAGCGTAGCACTCTTGGGTTTCCTCTTGAGCTGGAAGTGCTTGATGGGTGGAGTGAGCGGACCCACCAGCGTAGTCAAAGCACTCTTGTTCAGATACTGACACTCCAGAGGCAACATAGACGATGCTTCACATTCATTTACTGGAAAAGGGTGCATCAACAGTAAGTCTCAGCAGATCCTTTCTTACAAAAGTGCATATGCACTTGCAAATGACTGTTTAGTGAGAATAGTCAGCAAAAGCTAAGTTAGCTCTCAAAAGCCAACAAGAATCCAAACAAACAATCCCAGACAACCACAATAACTTTAGAATCGATTTTTGATTTGGTCACTTACTTTAATATAGAGTAATAATAATGGACAATGATCAATCATAAAAAACACTGACTTTAAGATATAAATATTGCAGTTTCACAAAGGAATTTTGGGCAGCCTTTTGCAGTCAGTTAATAAATAGAGTACAAGGTGATTTTTAGTCCAGGGCAGTAATATAGTGCTCAGAACACTGTTAACTTCATTTTTAACAAGACACACTGTCTTTAAAGCATGACACTCATGGTGTGAGACACAGTGCACCTATCAAAGATGTCTGTCTGCTGACACACATACATACAATGAGCATTCCTATTCCCTAATATGTATCCAAAATAATCAAGGCTGGAGAAATATCTGGACCTAGACAAGAACAACTCTTTTGTGTAGTTCGGCATGGGCCGATTACCGGTTTCAAGATATACCGCGATTTGAAAATGTCACGGTTTCAAAACCGCTAATATTTTCCGTTATACCATTCCTGCAGTATGCACTGTTTTTCATGTCTCCTCAAAGACTGAAAGTGTAGGAATCCCTCATGTTGAGTGCAGCGTAGAGAGTAACACGACCCTCCTCCTGTTGGTGCGAGCGAGCAGTCAGTCATGTGTGTAGGATGGCCGAACTAAGGAGCTTCCCCTGGAACTTATGCGATCGGCAACCGGACGTTTTTTGTCTTATTGCAAGCAACTCGCCTCTGTTCTGGACTTGCACAAACTGCGTTGCAATTCAATCATTTTCCAAAATGTCATTTATGTGAAAATATGAAGTCTGTAAACACCTGTTAACAGGCAAGAGACATTGAAGACGGACGAAAAATACTGTAGCAGGCAGATCACTCACTGTTCATGATGCACGAACTATTGGAAGAAAATCCTCAATATTGATTTGGGGGTTTATATGAATGTGTTTCTGAGGGGAACTGACTGTCTTCAGAAAAGTTTGTGGTATTTCCTTTTCATCTCGTCTCTGTATAGTTCATATTAAAGCAGTGTTTCAGCGCATTGCTGCTTTGTTTACGGCAGTAACCAAAGAAACACTGTATCTGGTGTTCCAGAAGCGCCTCCTGCTGTCAGAGAGTGAATCTGCATCTCATTCAGAGCTTCTGCTGTTTGCTTCGTTCAGGCATTTAGTATAATTTAACAAAGCTAGTCAGAACATTCTGTTTTTGCTTCAAATTGGGTTATTATTAAATCAAATCATGTATATGAAATTATATAACTAAATGATATGTATATGAATTGTATAACTAAAATTAAATAACTTTATTAAATTACAGATTTAGGTTAAATAAAGATGTCAGACTTTATTTTTCTTCTTTTTAGGAAACAAATTGAAGAAAAAATAACCCAGTCATTTAAAAATAACACATTTTAGAGCTGTAACGACAATACCGTGATACTGTGAAACCATGATATTTTTGCTTTAGGTTATCATACTGTCAAAATCTCATACCGGCCCATGCCTAGAAGAGACAAATATTAAACTGACAAAAAAAAAAACACAACAACAACAGCCTTTGACCCTCTTCTAATACCGCAATCAATGATTTCAGACAAACCTTTCTCACGCAGCTCTCCAAGTATGTCCTGCACATTAGGGTTCTGCTCCTCCAGGTCCAGGTTTAGTGAGCCAGTCTCTGGAAATGATTTCAGGATGTCAGCCACCATTAACACCCACGGCTCAGAGTCCACAGTGGCCAGCTGAATGATCTCTGACAGAGCCTCCTTCATCTGAAATATGAGGGAACAATAGAGACAGAGAATTAGACATGAATTTAACCTAGTCAGTCTGTAAATTAATCTGCTACCATTGCACTGAAATTTGCCTCATATTGTAAATATATCTTTCCAGCATTGTTTACATTATTGCTATTGTATATTTCCTTCCTTTTAGTGCCCTGAGGCAAAACACGCAGAAAGAATCACGACAGGATTCCAGACTAATTTAGTGAAACAATGGACCACAACAATGTAACAAACTTTAAGGAAACCTTAAATAGTTTAACCATAAATCCAATATTTATTTATTTATATTTACAATTTATTAAGTTTGCAAATGTTTTTCCATAAGTTATACGACACTAAAATGGAAGCTTGCTTTATCACTCAATGCATTTGCCCATAAAAGCCAACAAATATGCTAGCAAATGAAACTCACTAAAACATAACATCAGACAGTATTTTCAAGTTTAGCTTTAGAAACACTGTAAACATGACTTCCCACTTTTTGTATTTTGTTAGGGGGAAAAAACTCTTTATACAGGGCCTTTTTGTCATTACTTATAATTCTTTGGCAATACTGTAAGCACAGTCAAAGCACTGCAAAAACAGTTTCCGCGAAAAACGTTACTTCTGTAATTTTTTTTAATAGCAGTAACGTTAGTAGTTTATGCAAAGTTACCACAGCTTTACAGTACTAACAACGACTGGACTAACTGTGGCATTTTGGCGGAAACTATAGTTAACATGGTACATGTTCTTAGGGGGGGTGCGCCCAAACACAGAAATAAACAGCAATAACACTCCAAAAGTTGACAGCATGTTTACATAAAGGAGGCTAGCGCGTTAGCTCAAGCCCAGAGGCTGAAGGGCACCTCATCCACGGTCCTGCGCGGGAGGTGCAGCATCCCCAGCAAGAGTTTCAGCTTCACCGGAGGCGACAGACTGGAGAAACACAGCCGTATGTTGTCGATGACCGACACGGTGAGTAGAGAAGCGATGCTCGAAGGTGTCCACAGCTCGTCTGTCGATCCCAGTTTGTTGTGGAGCCACAGGCCGGTGTCGCTCTCCCTCATCGACGCCATCTTGGAAAAAGACGAATAATGAGATCGGGCATTTTAACAGGCTACCTAAAAAACACACACAGACACACACACTAATGCGCGCTAGGACCCGTGTGACCACAGCCAGAGAGAAACTTTTACAAAAACATATGGTCAGTATGTTATCTGAGTTTTAAGTGATGTGTTTTTTCCCCCCCCCTATTTATCTCTGTTTTTTTATTTTATTTTGGCGCTGTGTTTTGTTTGGTAATGTATGAACACTTGGCTATTATCCCTTGGCATATGTGGTTTTTTTAAACTTGTTTTTTTTTTTTGTATACAGTTGATGATTAAAAATAATAAAAATGTTATGCTAATTTGTTCTGTGAATTTCTGAAAATCACATTTTCTCCAAATTAGGGCGTTTTGCTTTTATGACTAATTGAATTGATGTTTCTTTAACTTAATTGATGAATCGTATTCTGATCTTCATTGCATTTATGAATGTGAAATTTGGTCAGAAATATACTGTTAGACAAAAAGAATACATTGACCTAAAACAGAACAGAACAGATCGATCTATCTGTCTTTGTTTGTTTTGTTTTTATTGGAATCTTTGTAACAACGAACATACAAGGGCAATAACATAAATTAATATAATAAGTATAATAATAAACAGACAATTAAAAAAATAATAAAATAGGAAAAGCAATGAAAAATTACATGCCCATAACAAGTAAAAATAGTTACAAATTATTCAAATAATAGATTTAAGGATTTAAAATAATTTCGTTTTTTTTTTGTCACTGTTATTTCTTGTTTCTTTTAATGTTTCTAATAAAAGTATACAGGTGGTGACCGATTTCAATTTTTCAAATGAGTAAAATTAGTTTTTTTCACTCTCCATTTACATTTGTGGATGAAGAATTTTCTATATATAATTAGTAAATTCACTATATACCACATTATTAAGTCAACAGTATACTCATAAAAAAATAAAACATCCTCTTCTTTGAGTAGCAATTCAATCTAGTATATTGTTTAACAAAAAAGCCTATATCTATTTATCTATCTATGAAAAATGTTCTAATAAAATAAAATGTGTTAAAAAGCTGCACTGTTCTTAACTAATAATAAAAATCTAAACTTACATTACTACATTCAAAACGAGTAAGGTGGGAAGCCATGTGACCTGCGGTAACCAATCAGAGAGAGAAACGTTGCCTGGGCGTAAAAATATTTTGTTGGACTCCATCCTACGGTGCTCCGCGAAGGACAATAGACCTCAAAAACGCAATCGACGCTCCGCAACGAAACTGCGTCCTGAATAGGAGGTCGGTGGTTTGACTAACGGTACTACTGTCTTTATCAGAGACTACAGGTAATGCACATAAGCTCCGTTTCGCTTTAATAATACGTAGTACATGAGTGGGATCTGTATTTTTGGTGGACATATTTAGAAATGACCATATTTTAGCTGTACAAAGACAAAGCTAACAAAGCACAAATATGATGATCGACAGTATCTTATTTGGGCTTTTGTTGGTCTGTCTTTTAAAAGGCCTTGTTATAAAAAGCGTCTGTTAAAAATGTGACAGCGTTGCACCTCCTGTATCTGTATCTGTATCTGTGCAGGTGTTGTGTGTACGGTGATGCTGCGCGACAGTATGAGGCCAAGCGGAGCTCCAGCGACAGCGATGCTGCTGCTGCTGTACATGAGTGGGATCTGTATTTTTGGTGGACATATTTAGAAATGACCATATTTTAGCTGTACAGAGACAAAGCTAACAAAGCACAAATATGATGATCGACAGTATCTTATTTGGGCTTTTGTTGGTCTGTCTTTTAAAAGGCCTTGTTATAAAAAGCGTCTGTTAAAAGAGTAAATGTGACAGCGTTGCACCTCCTGTATCTGTATCTGTATCTGTATCTGTGCAGGTGTTGTGTGTACGGTGATGCTGCGCGACAGTATGAGGCCAAGCGGAGCTCCAGCGACAGCGATGCTGCTGCTGCTGATCCAGCTCCTCTGTTTCAAACCAGTTCATGCCGAGGAATCAGGGACGGTCATCCCCGCTGAGAGTAAGACCGCATGCTTTATAGACCTGTGGTCAAACAAGCATGTATCGTTGCATATATCATTATAACATGTAGCCTTTGGTGTTTCCTGGGAACTTGCTCAGCAAAGTGATAAGGGTAAATGCAGTGTTATTTTAGCAATATTTATATATACTATTATAGTTTTTATATTTTTGTTCAATAGGCCGGCCATGTGTTGATTGTCATGCCTTTGAGTTCATGCAGAGAGCCTTGCAAGACCTGAAGAAAACCGCTTTCAACTTAGACTCACGGGTAAGATCATGAACCTGGAGACAACTGAGACAAAGCCGTTCAATGCAGTCTTTTTCAGGCCAAGGACCCCTTGATGCACTACGACAAATGACTTGTTAGCTTTAACTATATATTTATTCTAATGTGGGACAACTTCAGCTTTTACATTACAACAAGAATTAATTTGAGAGCCAAACATGATTTTATATCTCATGTGTTTTCAGACGGAGAGTTTGGTGCTGAGGGCCGAGAGGAGGGCACTGTGTGACTGCATGCCTGCCAGCAGCCTGCGCTAAAAAGCAGCCGTTCACACTGCACTCAGACAGAAATCTTTATATAACTAAAGGATACTACCTGCTCTCTCAGTCATACACACGCTCTCAAACAGGTTTCTCGTCACATTTTACATGAAGCGTTTTATCTTTCATTGTAATATGCACATAGAGCACCATAAATACACATTCCTGACTAAAGAAGTCACAACGCAACATTCCACAGTTTAAATGTCGTTGTTGAGAGGCACATCCATATTATGGCAGCAGCTAATACATCGAACTTTCCATAAGCGTGTATAAAGAGAAAGGGTAAGTCTTTCCTCTCCAGGCACAATGCACTGCAAACATTACATACATTATTTATCATAATTATTTGCACAGTACACTATATGTTTTTTCAAATGTTAACTGCTTTTTATATTTGTGTTCTAGAAATATATGATGAACAATCACAATAGATATTCGATTAAATATCAGAATTTAAATGTAGATCTTCAGGCATTGTTTTAGAGAGTTTGCTGTAAGATTATTAGATGATAGATATATGATTAGAAAAGTACCTGCATGTAAAGTGATAAAGTCTAGAATTTTATATGAGATGAGGAAGAAGAGATGGTTTCCTATAGAGATTACTTTGGTACTAAGATGCAAGTTCACACCTGTAACAATGTCTTTTTGTGTGTAGAGAAAGTGCATTAAAACATATGTGATGCTGTATTTCATGTTGTAAATAATTTATTTAATAGGTTTTACTAGACCCTTTATCTTTTTATCTCAACCCCCATAAAAGTGCAATGAACCATACAATCAGTGAATATGGGATAACTCTCCAGATTTGCTGAAATCAGCAGCTACAGTAAACTATCTTAAGTTTTTCTGGACCTGAACCCCCTTACCAGCTGTTAAAAAACTTCAACATCCAGCAGTTTGCAGCTCTCTTGCTTGTGAGGCATCAAATGACCCGATGGAGGCGCAAGGATATTAAGGTTCATTATAACTGTCGCAGCAATGCAGCACTTCACGTTGGGGTGTGAAAACAGACACAGCTCTGCAGAGCAAGCAACGGTAACACCTTTTCTCTAAATCGTGGTGTGCGTCAAGGATGCCCAGTGTCTCCTTATCTGTTCTTAATTGCAGTGCAATTTCTTAATTTACATATTAAAAGGAGTAACCTAACATGCATCACTGTTGGAAATGCAGAATTAATCATTAGTCAATTAGCTGATGACACAGCATTGTTTTTAGAAGACTCCTCTCAAATCTCAATAGCCTTAAATACTCTTCAGTCATTTTCTAAAGCTTCTGGTCTAAACCTTAATATTGATAAATGTGAATTATTTCCCATTAAAAGTTGTAATGTCTCTTCAGTCTGTGGCATAGCTGTTAAAAGCACTGTTAAATATCTTGGTATAGAAATAACTAAAGAAAAAAGATGTGCAACAAACTTTAATCCGATTATTGAAAAAACAGAAAAAACTTAATTGCTGGCTTCAAAGGGATCTAGCTATTAAAGGAAGAGTTTTGCTCACTAAGGCTGAGGGACTTTCAGGCCTCTCTTATGCGGCCCAATCTCTTTATGTAGATAAGCCTACATGTGAGAACTTTATTTTTTGATCAGTGGTTTAATAACGGATTCCTTTTAGTTTGTCAGCTATTTAACAACAAAGGTTTACTAATGACTTACGCAGAATTTCTTTCAGGATACAATATGCCAGTTACTCCCAAAGAATTTGCCATAGTTATGGGAGCGATACCAACAGGAATCTGTATGCTTTTTAAAAATTACTCTCAATCTTCTTCAATAACTCCTGCTTTCCCTGAGCCAATGGACAATCCAATAGGTAAAATATGTTTTTCAGGAAAAAAAGATAGAAACAATAAAGTTAGATCCTTGTTTATTGAAGATATTATCTCGATATCTCCTGCAATCTTTTACTGGAATAGTTTATTTAAAAATTTTAAATGGAAAAAGATTTGGTCTTTACAACAAAAATATTTTCTCACCAATAAAGTAAAAGAAGTGTCTTTTAAAATAATAAATACATTTTACCCTGTTAAATATTTTATGATTAAATATAAAACCAATATTGATACAAGATGCTCATTTTGCCAAGTTCACACAGAAACTGTCTATCATTTATTTTGGTCATGTTTCTATACTGAACATCTATGGAAAGATATTGAAACATTTATTAAAGATAATATCCAACAAGATTTATCGGTTACTTTTAAAGATATTATTTTTGGACACTTTGATTTTGATTCTAATAAAAACAAAGCTTGTTTTGTTATAAATTTAATATATTTTCTTGGCAAATTCTATATCCATAAGTGTAAATTTACCAACAAACCAATTTTTCTTGTTTTTTTTTTAAAGAATTTAAAATGTATCTTAATACTATTTCATCCGCTGTAAATAAGCGAGCAGAACAACTTCAATTTGTAATGACTTTAATTTGTATACTCTAATTGAAATATAAATTAATATCTTACCCTCATGTTTTTTTTGTTTTTTCGAAATACGCATCTAAAAAGAAAATAAATGCCAATACTGATGTCAAACCAGCCACAGAGGCCTTGGAGGGCGTTTCACCAGTGTAGTGAGCGGCTCATGAATGCTTAAAGATGATAAGCCATTAATTATGCATACATATTTTTGCAGAAGCCTCAAATGAATTACTCATTAGGAGGCCGAACTATGAATAGGTCAGAACATGGCTATTTCTGATAATGAAATATTCACAGAAAGAGAGAGAGCGAGAATGACACTACACTATTCTGGAGTAAAGAGTTTCTGAGCGGGGGGTCTGCAGAGGAAATGATGGATTGTGCATTAAGTGTGAAGAAAAAAGACTTCCCCATTACACACATTGTAAACGTGTGTGTGTGGTACTTAATTGACGATCTGCTGGGAGGGGACGCCCTATTGCACTATGCATCTGCTGACACCTCCACAACCCCTGCTGATTTTGAAAAACAACAAGCAGAGTTGCTGTCTGTTTTTTTTTTCCCCCAAGGAGACCAAACCTCAAGCCTCCCTCCCAGACTTGTCTGTCTCCTCCAGGATGGAGAATCCGGTTTGTTCCTGTTTCCATCTCTCCTCCTCCTGCCCTCCCTCTCAGTCTCAGTCTTTAGCGCTCTCTCTCTCTGACCCTGTGTCCCGATGCTGACATTAGTGTCTGGGTGGTTGATGCCCCTGGCACTAGGCATGAGACCCAGAGGAAAATGGACACAGTGTGCGGATGGTGGGCATCCTGGGACACACCCACATGCAGATGGGATTATTTTTAGAATCAGAAATCCTGGAACAAAAACACTGACACACAGTGAGACTGATTAAAATGGAATTCATACACTCAAAAACACTAATTCAGATCACCACAATAAAGAGTTATACAACCTGTGTGACTTTCTTTCTTTTACTGAGCACAATTAAAAATTATATATTTATTTTATGATTTCTCTGTCTGAACTTTTACTTTGTGCCTTCAGTTTGAAAACCTCTGCTTTAAAACATTAAAACAAGCCAATCATCTATTCATTAGCCATGCCACTTTGCTTAATGCTCTCTGATGACCTCTACTTTACTTGTCGTTGATGACCCCACGATTTCAGCGTGTGCAATCTTTCTCCACTTTTAGATTGTTGTAATTCATCTCTTGATTCTGCACTACTTTGAAATAGATTATTGCACTGCTGCTTTTTGTTGGCTCCTGAATGATAAACTGCTTGTGCTCGTGTCATCATTTTAAGATGCTTTTAATAAAAGTATCTGCTAAATGATTACATGGAAAACACCCAAACTGTCACTGACTGAATTTGGCACTTTCTCTTGACCCCTACATTTTGTTAGATTGGATTAATCAACAGTTAAGACTAGCATTGCTGGATGCATACAGACACCTAATATTTTCATATCTCTTTTCTTTTCTATTTTCCTAACCTCATAAAGTCCCTGAGAATAAAATATGATATTTACAGCAAGCGACACAAGGAGGTCACGTTGGTTCAAGCTTGGGGGAAGGACCTCACCTGACCCATGTGGTTCTGGGTGACCACCAGAAGGACACAGCATCGCATTCAACCTATTAACACATGTTGGCTTCCTGCCAGTTCTCTCCCTCATTCTGCCACTTCTTCTTGCTCTGTTTTTATGAGTTACTGGTAAAGCTCTGTGAGGAATATTAGGCCCATCTGTATTAGTCTCTTTCTATTCTGCTGTACTTCTATTCATCTTACTCTAATCACATATTAGCTAATGAATATAAATATAAATTCATTTAGTTAATCATAATATATGCATATAATTATGAATATGCTAGTTCTTATACATTTAAAAAAATGATAGAAATAAATGATTACAGAAATAAATAAGCACTTTTACGGAGCAAGGGAAAGTCTGTAGAAAAAACAACAGAAACATTTACTTTGTAGTTGCCATGATAAGTTTGTTTGGTCTCACTCCAAAACTGGCTCATTGTTCTATTGAAAATCAAAAGGACAAGAAACAAACAATTAAAGAGAAAGATAAAAAAATCAAGTCAGATTACATTTCTTCCATTCTTTACCTATTAAGGCAAAGCAGCTCAAACATGACGTCCAACATAGTCTAATGAATAAATAATCAGGCAAAACTATTTCAGACACACATAAATGTATAATGCAAAACGGTTTGCACATTAAACAGATCTGATCAGTTATGTTAGTTCTTTTTTTCAGCTAAATTGGTTAACTAAGGTACCGTAAAGAAGTATATGAAATGGATTTAGTGTTCATAATTGAAAATTGACTTCTGTGTTCATAATTGAAATAATTAACTGACAGGCCATAAACATGCTGTTTTTGTTTAGATTTTTATTTTGTTTAGCTTTTGTTTAAAATAAATAAATAAATGCACTGGTAATGGTAGAACAGAGTAGTTTGTCAGTGCTTTTTCTTTAGAAACAAACAGCTAAACAGACTCATTTCTAAAAGTCTTTTCTCTCTCCATGTAGTCAACGCTTTGAGGAGCGACATTCAAAACAGGATAAACATATATTGTCTTTATAGGTTACCATATCACATCAAACACACCTTGACAAATGACAAACTATGTTATGTAATTCAGAAAGACAGTAAATTAAAAAAAAGTAAACAAATTTGGGGTAAGACTTAATTCAGAAAGACCACGTTAATTGATTAAAAGTGACAGTAAAGAGATTTAGAATGTTACAAAAGATTAATATTTAAATAAATGCAGCTCTTTTAAACTTTCTGCTAAGCAAAAAAATCCTGTATCAGACCGTTTAAATTAGGCACCACAGCTGTTTTTTTAAGAAATATTTCTTAAGCACCAATCAGCATATTAATGATTTCTGAAGGATCATGTGACACTGAAGACTGGAGTAATGATGCTGAAAATTCAGCTTTGAATGAACTATGGAAAGCGATGAAAAATGTGAAGACAGCCATTATTGTCAAAACAACCTCAACTCTAGATAATCTTCTTGTGCCATACACAGAATAAAATATAATAGTATATAATAGAATATAATAGTATACACAGAATGAAACAATCCTAATTTCTTACATAGAATGGCATACTAATTGGAGCTACCATTGAATCATGACTCATTTTTGCAGAAACGAGTCATGTTGAGCAATGCTAATTCTGCACCCAGTAGAAAATTGAGGAGTGTTACTCATAGACCCACTGACCCACCAGCACAACCCTTGCCAATCCTGGATCACAAACTAACGCATGTGGACAAATGCACACACACACACTTCCATTCAGGGGGGGCCCTGGCCATCAGTCATTATAACAATAACTGGGAACAAAGCAGCAATAGATTATCACTCATGCATGAGGATAGCTCTCTAATATCTGTGCTATTTAAAATTATATTCAAACATGTGCAATAAATAAAAAAATAAAAAATAATAAGGTTAATAAACAGTGAAACATTTAAACAAAAAAACATTTTTTAAATGCAGGTGTAATAGTGAATTTCCTCTACAATACATAGATGAGCTTAAAAAGAACTGACCTCAGTTCAGTCCAATGAGTCTCAGACGATCTTATGAGCACTTGTTATCTGAGAATACAGTTTAGTGAGTCTCTTAGGATCTTATATTCCCAGTGTTTAATGTCGCACCCTGAGCAGGCGCTATATTAGTGAGAGAGGAAGATTTATTATACTAAATTACACACACACACACAACAAGTAGTCTACAACCTTGCCACACACATGCTAGTAATTAGTGATCACGATTTCTGAAAACCTGAAAGGTCAAGGGTTACTGTAAAATGGAGCCCACAATAGGCAGATTTTGTGCCATCTGACATTCGGGGTCACCCCTTCCTTCTGGACTGCTGAGGTCAAAGGTCAAATTACACAAGTACAACGGAAGGAGAGACAAGTGTCTTCATATACTCTGATTCAAAAGGAACTAACAATTAGGTTTAAATCATTTTTTAGAAGTAGATTTGTTGAGTTCTGATTAATTTTTTATTAATTTAAGAAAGCCACTTGAATGTCAATTCATGAATTCAAGTAATTAAATAAAATGCGTTTTGTTACATAAAACGCGCACATACATAATGTTGATTTTTTTTCTCTCACATACCATGGAAGTTAATTGTTACCGCCAACTGTTTGGTTACCAACATTCTTCAAAATATCTTTTCTGTTCAACAGAGGAAAGAAACTCAGATTTGAAGTACAGGGTCAGTAAATGACGACAGAATTGTCAGAATGATAAGATATTATGACCAGTTTTGTTCAAGTTCAGAAGGAGCTGACGGACACAAACAGCTTTCCTCTGCGCAAACATTATACCTCAGACAAACCTTATACCTATACTTTAAAAAGTACAATAATGTACTGTAAAAAATGAATAAATAACAAATACAAATATTTAATAGATTAATATTCTTGCAGATAATTAGTTTTAATTAAAAATGAAGGGATTGGGAGAGAGTGCTGCACACTGCTGGAGCGCCTTGCTAGTGACTCTCTGCTCTGCATAACGCACGCATGCCAAACAGGTGTGCCGAATTCTGCACCCCTACCATATTATGCACCCCCTGTTGAAGTCGCTACCTGATTGCCTAATCCCAACCCCTCCCCTAATCCTAATCCGAACCCCTCCCCCACACCTACTCCTAAACCTACCAATACTAGGGGATCCATAATCTGACAGGGTGCAATTCCGGTGTTGTGCCCATTTTCGACCCCTGCCAAATTATTACTCCTCTTGTTGAAATCGCTACCTGATTGCCTAATCCTAACCCCTCCCCCACACCTAACCCTAAACCTACCAATACT
>NW_015505203.1:1624207-1645023 GCF_001515645.1 Sinocyclocheilus grahami
AGAGGGGGGGGGGGGGGGGGTAGTAATCTGGCAGGGGTCAGAATTGGGCACAACCCCGGCAACGTGCACGCAGATGCTGATGCTGAGAAAAGACCGCATCTTCACTAGAGCTATAAAACCCGCGCTTCCCTTCTTTTTAATTGTTGAGGGACGTTGATTTCGCATTATAGCGCATGCAAGGTGTACTGCTCAAACATTAAGAAAAAGACGACTCTTCTCGTCTGGGAGGGGGAGGGGCTAGACGTGTAAGGGTGGGAGGCGATCCAGTCTAAACTAGTTCTGTACCATACGCCTGGAATGCGAGGCGATTTCTTTCGGACATCAGTTATTTACTCTGTCTGGAGTACACCCAAGGCGTTTAAAACAAGACACTGACATAATCTGGACATGTGGCATGTAAGCAGGAGTAATTGTGTTTATTCTTGAGATAGAAATGTAAAAAAAACCCCGGATAAAATATAAATCAAGCACTTCATGTGGGAATCCAAAGAAAGGGTTTCCTATCTCACATCTAGTGGGTATTACTCTAACAACTCATTTAAAAACGGAGCATCTTGGTTTCAGTATCTGATTCAATGTACCATAAACGTGTTATACATGAAACAAGACTACTTTCTTGTTGAAAAAAAATGAATTGTATACTTTTACAAAAAATTCTATAACAAATATTAAATAAATACATAGTCTCACATAGCTATATTAGTGGCCACCTAAACATCTAATAATTGTCTCTCGTGCGCATGCACCTTTGAGAAATACAAAAGGAAGAAACAGTAGGCTTGGACACTTGACAGACAACACATACTTTATCATGTTTTCTGTGCACTACACATCACGGTATTCCGTACATACGCGCAAAACATCCACGACTGCTCATATTCATAAGCGACTTGACGACAAATATGTCAAAAGTCGCTTAGAATTGGCGCACACGGCCATTGGGATCTGGGGTCTCAGGAAGAAAGGGGTGTGCGCTGGACGAACTTAAACCGAAGCGTAACATTGCAGTGCAGTAAAAGTCACTCACACACGCGTAAAACACGCAGTCCTGCGCACGCTGGTAAGATATGAAGCCCGTCAATATTTGCACACGCACTGTAAAATGTGCAGCCAGGCCGGGGGTCGTGGATGCACGCAGACTGATGTTGCACGACGATGCTGATACCGCAATCGCACGCGGGGTTCATGGCGACACCTTGCGCATCATACGAAGCCGTGGGTTCGCCCTCCTCCCAAAACACAAGCGTGTGAGGAATTTCGCCGGTGTACTGACGGGGGCAACAATACTTTTTGTTTCAAAAAGACACGTTACGGTGTGTCTTTTGTGTTTTCGCCTCCCACTGCCGTCATGTGGCACGGCGCCGCATCCAATCAGGGAGATGAGGAGAACACCCACACCCCAGAATCTGAATGCGGCTTTGGCGCATTATAAATACCGCTTGTGATGCACCGGCAAGCCTCGGTCGTGAGGAAGCTCAGGGTTGCAGTAGTACATCAGTCTTTTTTCTTTCCATAACAAAGAAGATCATCATCCATCTTTTGTTTTCTCTCTCTCCCCAATTTCAGTTCATTTCTGGCCAGTTGCATGCATTGTTCGTCTCCCAAAATGGTTTGCGAGACTAAAATCGTTGCAGACGAACACGAGGCCATAGCTGGGACCAAAAAAGATTCAATTATAGTTTCCTCCGCGCAAATGTGGACGTCTTCTTCGCCTTCTCCCAGTGCGCTCGAGAGTAAGGTGGAAAAACGGGACCAGGTTTTTATTCGCGAGTTTGAACGTTCAGACCATAAAGAGGTGCGCCGGATCTTCACCGAGGGAATCATGGAGCGGATACCCAATTCGGTATTTCGGGGGCTAAAACAGCAAATTAGAACCCAATTTATCTATGCCTTTCTCACAGGTATGTGGTCAAACTCTGGGTATACGATGAGCGTAACGGGTTTCTCTGCAACATGTGAAAATAAGCTCTGAGCTGTTTGAGTTCATATATAAGTTAATTATGTTACAATGAAAGGATCGAACTAAAACGACGAGCCCAATCAATTCAGACATTTTATGCTCAAAACTGTTTTTGTTTTTAGAGCACGTAATCTTGAAATCTTTTTTCCCCCCCGTAAAAAAATCCCAGTGACTATCAGTAAAGGAGTCACAAAGGCAGCAGCAGCAGATCAGAGCGCGCGGGACCGGTGGATGAATGAATGAATGAATGAATGAATCCCGCGCAAGAGCACTGCGTTCCCCACATACGCCTCCTGTTAGTGCACGAAGTTGTGTTTGTTGCCTGTTGAGATATATATGACGTTTTATTTACAGGGAATTAATAACATGTAATATGTAATGATTTATTTTCTTTTCATGTTTACTAATCATTTTCAGTGGTTTTCAACTACAGGCGGTGTAACCGAGCACAGTGGCGATCTGGCTAGACAGCAACCTTTTTGTGCGCTACATTGAAAATGTACTTATGCCACACAGCTGAAAAGAATGAGGTGTTTTAACAGTGTCCATAAACTTACATACAACACGCTTAGAGAGTACGCTGCATCACTGTACACATAGTGCGACAATTGTTTCTCAGATAAATTACGCATACAGGCTAATTTTTGAGTAGCGAAGACCTTGTGAGCGCATTTTATAGTATGTTGGAGTTGAAAGCGCCTCTGTTGACAGTAAACAGTGCGCATCGTGTTGCAGTGGAGTGTGTGGATAATGCATGTCGTGAAACATGCACAGTGGCGCAGCGAGACAGTTGTAGGCTACTCCAGCGCGCCTTCTTGTGTCAACAACCTCGACATACGCATACTCAGTTCCTTGGGTTTAATTACAGCCCTGTTATAGCGCCCTCCATTGCCCATTAAATTTCCAGGCCGTACAAATGTATAAAGTTATTGCCTTTTTCTTTTTAAACAGGATACACTGTGTAATTACTTTGCATTGCATCTCACTGCTCAGGGTGTCTGCACACTCCTAGTGTGTGCACATTTGATGTCTGTTTGTCTCTCCTCTGCCAAAAATCAAACATTTGATTCTCTTTTCTGACAGGTGTCGTTTATTTTTCTTCCATTTCTCCATAGTAATGTGCTATGTTATGACCAAATCCCTCACACTGACCTTCTCCACACCGTTTATTCTAATGGGTGCACGTTATTACTACAGCAGAAAAGTCATTCTCAACTACCTGGACTGTGCTCTGCATACTGATATGGCTGACATTGAGTCATATTACATGAAACCAACAGGTAAGGCGTAATTTCAAGCACACACACATTCACACAAAATGACCCTCACAACTAGTTTTGCTACATTTGTGAGGACATTGTAAGAAAATATGGCCCTCATAAGTATAGCCAAACCTGGACACACATATGACCTACTGTTCAAAAGTTTGGGTACTGTTCAAAAGATTTTTTTTTTAAAACAATTTGAGCATTTATGATCAAAAATACAGTCCAAAATAAATAAATAAATGGTTCCTTCAGAAATCATTCTAATATGTGATTCTTTGATAAATAGAAAGTTCAAAAGAACAGAATTTTTATAAAATAGATAGTTTTTTTGTGACAATATAAAAGTCTTTACTGTCACTTTTAATCAATCTAATAATAAAAAAAAAAATCTTTAAAAAATGTTACTGGCAAACTTTTGAATGGTACTGTATGCACTTAATGT
Source organism: Sinocyclocheilus grahami (assembly GCF_001515645.1). Taxonomy (NCBI): domain Eukaryota; kingdom Metazoa; phylum Chordata; class Actinopteri; order Cypriniformes; family Cyprinidae; genus Sinocyclocheilus; species Sinocyclocheilus grahami. The sequence goes on from NW_015505203.1 coordinate 1,627,878, forward strand.
TTGGAGATTCTGTGGTGTGTAAGCAGTTCATCGTATTGGAGAAGTTACCGACGTCTATTATAAAAAATAATAGACTAAAAAAATCACTATATATTAATATATAATGTATAAACATGTCTATGCCAAATAGCACCTGGGCACTTGATAGTGAGTATATTTATGCTAATCACTACAAACTACACATTTCATTAATGAAATATTAACAATATTTTACTTCAAAAGAGAAAAAAAATAGTTCAATGTATAGACATCCCACAATGCACCAGCTTCCCCAATCAAACATTTATCTCACCAGAACAATACTCTCAGGATCGGTACCTGTGATACTGAGGTTAAATACTGCACTTTAGGAGTCCAAGAGGGGATGAATAGCTGATGTGTAGCTTTAATGCGGAAGACTCATGAAATATGCAGAAAGTCTCTCTCGGTTCTGCTCTTGAGGATAACTTGTTTGGAGTCATGTGGCCCTATTGATTGAAGGCAGGAAAAATGCTGAGACAAATTGTATTGAGGCAAACTCAGAATTACAGCTATAATCCGTAAAGTACCCCGAAATAAAAAAAATACCTCTTGTATTTAAATTGAGCACAAAGAGAACATAGAATTTAGTGATAAACTGAGCAAATACTTTTTTGATGTGGATAAATTAGCAGTAGACGCAGTACAGTAAAGAGACAAACTGTGTATGTGATTGTGATACAGTAGTAAACATACTAATAAATACTGCAGATATTATTAAAAGTACACTTGGAAAGAGACAAAATAATGGAGGTTCGCTAGTGGCTCATCAGTACCCTGATGACTTGCAGGTACAAAGTATTCTTTAACTTTGGTGTTCTGGAATTGTTTGTCAGATGGTAGTAGCATGTGCAGATTGAGTGCTGGGTGGCTGAAATCTTTTACTACTCTATGGGCTTTCCTCAGACAGCGTTAGTGTTAGGACAGACATTTATTGCCCATGATAAACTCTGCTGCAGCACTTCACGATCAAATTCAGAACAGCTGCGATACCAAACAGCCAGATGCTGCTGGTCAGAATGATCTCTCCAATTCATCGCTAGAAGTTTAAAAGGGTCTCTTTTACACCCCTGAGTGCGCATGTATATCAGATCTGGACCAGTGTATGCTGTTTGTTTCTGTACATTACTGACTCAGAATGAGTCAAGCAGATTTGCTCGGTCACCGGACACTATTAGAAATATATAACACAGAGATAAAAAAAAAAGTATAGGGGTCTGTAAAACAAGTTAATCATAATAGCCAATTCACACTGCACCAAGAGACACAAACCGCCAGCGTCAGTCACCAAATTACAGCACGTCACTCACTCAGACATTCCAAGACCAGACAAAAGATAACTGGCATCTGTTGCCAACCTATGACAACAGATGTCAACGGGGGTAACACACTGATCTGACAAAACCCGAATAACATGTTTGTTGCCCTTTGTGTGTGTCTGATGGTGCTGTGTGAATTGGCTTTAGAAGTCTATTGTGCGTGCCCTGGAGAATGACGTTATGAGTGAACAAAACTTTGCTCATTAAAGAATCCTAAAAGCAAGTACCATTTTCAAATTTGATAATAATAATAAATGTTTCTTGAGCACTAAATCAGCATATTAGACTGATTTCTGAAGGATGATGTGACATTGAAGACTGGAGTAATGGCTGCTGTAAATCCAGCTTTGTCATCACTGGAATAAATTACATTTTAAAATAGAATATATATAATTAAAATTGTAATAACATTTCACAATATTACTATTCAAAAGAACAATTTTGAAATATGAATTGTTTTAAACATTATAAATGTCTTTACATTTTCATTTTTATAAATTTAATGCATCTTTATTGAATGAAAGTATTTCTTTATATAAAAATAGTTGTTAGTCCATGGTGCAGACAGTTTCTAAGCGTACAGGCTTCTTATTTAGTCCTGCATCAAATGAAAGAGAGAATTGAAGTCTGGGGTCAGGAAATGGGGGAAGGTGTGAATCAAAGCCCCGCTGTGAGTATGTATGGTAGTTTTGTTTAGTGGCAGCATGCAGACAAAGGATTCTCCCAAGGGATTTTCTCTCTTGCTATGCTAATGTGGAATCCTGCATCTGAAGAGGGAATGGTAGAATATATGGGTTATCTTCCAGGGTGAGCTAGATGTTACTTTAATGCTCTAAACACCTATTTGGAGTTGCAGGGACAGGATTTCTGTCAGATACTTGGAAGATAACAAACACCCCATAATATAAAGCAGGAAGATATCACTTTATTATGTGAAAATACACAGATTTGTTATGCTACCAACAAGTCATTAATGACAACATTAAATGGCATTTGTGAAACATTTAATTTCCTTAATGTGATGTGAAACTGCATATTCAGCAGGAAATAATGTGAGATTGGACTTAAATTGTATCCATCTGGATTTGATTGGATCATAAAATGTTGTTCAATATTATTGGCTAATGATATTTTTCTCCATTTTAGTGGCCTTGCACATAATGCAAGAAAAGCATTTATCAGACAGCTGGGGAGGGGGTTGTGCAAGTGTATGTGTGTGAAGTAAAACTAATGAGTGTACAGCAGGATGTTCAGTCACACGGTGATTAATAGTGCTCCTCAGCCCTGAAGCTAATGCAGTCATGACACACACACCTCTCTGTGTGATATAGCAATATGTCGCAACATAGCATGGTGATATTCTTAGTACTACAATCATACAACTACAACTTAGTACTACTTTACATAGAAAGCTTGCAACTCCTTTTACATAAATATTACACGTATGCAGTATTTGATACTGTATATTTTATGTTGTGCTTCTACTTGCAGAATAAAGAGAGAGTTTCCCGATTTTATAAGATACTAGATAGGTACTTTAGAAGATATGTGATGAACAGGGAGGATTTAATCTTGGGCGATAGAAAAGAGTGTGTCAGAGAAGTTAATAGACTTATAAAGATGATTCTTAACGAAAAAACAAATAATATGCATTCAGACATACCTTTGCCTGTCCATATACTTGTTTTTTCTTGGAGAAACCCGAGCCCAGTCCCATCTTTGTGTATTTGTATTCTTTGGAGCTTCTGTGGCACAGATGCGACAGTCCTGCCCCTTGCTGTATTTATCTCCTTTCTTTCTGCAACTCCATAAGTAACGTAGTTAGTTCAGCAGAACAGAACGGAGCCTCACAAGCATAAACAATGTTTAATATGAGAATAACAATGTATAAGTTTAGAAATACCATAATTCGCTCCTGTTCTGATCTGACCTACAGATGACAGTTGACATAACCGACAAGAAAAAATGTGCACTTAATTCCAAAAACACTTCCCAAATTCCCCCAAGTCATGGAATTCTGAGAATTATTAAGGCAAGTCATCAGCAGTGATGTAATCAGCATTTGAGCTGAGCATTTTAATTACGTCAATCATGGGACTCACCAATACATTTGAATACTTTTGATGGTGCACATATTTTATGACTCTTCCAATAACAAAATATTTTAAACAAATGATTTCGACAGCCTTTCCATTGCACATTACAAGATGAAGATAACAATGAGCTAATCACAAAAATGTCTTCTATGTGTAATATTCTATTAACAGCACATTTGTAATTCCGGGCAATTGGAATTGAATTTGACTGGCATGATCCATAAATCAGATAAAACAGAAAAATACATAAAACAGACTGCTACACAGTTACACTTAAATATGGTTTCATATTTCAGAACACAATCTGTTTGTAAGCTGCACTCACACATCGTTATATATCTCACTCACACTCACATCGTTATATATCTCCAGGTGAATGTAACTATTTTCAGAGTTTGAAAAATGTATAAGGTTGATCACGTGAGAAAGGTGTGCTAAATGAATACATATAATATAAACTTGAAGAGTTTAACTCTGCTTTACTATTTCACTGCAGCACATTGATTGGCTATTAGCATGGTACCTTGAATAACCGCTCATCGGCTATCTTATTGAATTGATTTTCTATATAATGTAAGATAAATGGATTTCAATTAGTCTAGAACTAAATGATTTGATTGGCTTGATGAGAGGTGTTGAAAAGTAGCCCATTCTATGATGAATTTTTGATTCAGATGGAAATAAGCATGACCCTAGAGGGCAGAAAAAGATCTTACTCTTTCACTTTAAATGAAAACTTTTACAAATAGTTGGCAAAGATTTACTCTAAAGACAAAACTGATAATTTCTTTGTTTTGATTCTCACAGGCTCTTGTTTCTGGGTGGCAGTTCTGCAAGGCCAGGTTGTGGGCATCGTGGCAGCACAAGGCCGAGAAGACAACAACACCATGGAACTCCGTCGCATGTCAGTGGATTCTCACTTCCGTGGAAAAGGCATCGCCAAGGCTCTGGGTCGACGTGTTCTAGAATTTGCCATGTTAAACAACTACTCGGCCGTGGTTCTGGGAACAACTGCAGTCAAGATGGCCGCCCACAAGCTGTACGAGTCTTTGGGTTTCTGGCGAGTGGGAGACACTGAGGACTACTCGCTGCCTGGGATGACCCGTTCACCGCTGGAGAGGCTCTTCTTCCAGATTCGCTACAGCCGGTACCGATTGCAGCTTCATGAAGAGTGAGAGACAGAAAGTTAACATGAGCGCAGAAGATAGAATATAAACGAAGATGCCGGCGCCGACCCTGAACAACCCACTGACCCGGTCCTCTTCTTCTACCTATTTATTTATATTTTGGCCTTTTTTTTTTAAAGTCATATTTGTTCCTACAACTTTTATTTTTATTCATTTTATTTCATTTTCTGCTCTTACTCTTTCTTTTCATTGTCATCTTGCCCTGAAACGCCATGCACAAATGAATAGCCCAGATGATTTTATCTTAATTGGATATAAATGTACATTTGTTTGCAATGACAGATTCACCCTTGAAACACATGAATCAAGGCACAGTAGCACAGACCACTATAAACCAAGTTTACGATCCAGTGGACATTGGAACTGGAAGGAAGGAGGTAGTAAGGTTTGATCCACCTTTTCAGATGCCACCTTCCTCATGAGGAAGTACGTTTGAAACTTGCAACAGCAGCAGTCTGGTGGAGTCAAACAGTCCAACTAATTGTAATTTTTGGTCCAAAGGACAGACTTTTTAACTGTGTCCAACCAATGAACAAAAAGATTTAGAAATGTGGAATATTATGAACCCAGTGATTTATATCCCCAAGCCCCCCCCCCCCCCATTTAATAGGTTACGATAACAACTTTGCAATATAATCTTTATTTGTTTTGTTAAGCAGGTTCCTAGTGCTGAGCCACATTATCAACATTAAGGTCAGAAATTACTAGAAAAACATAAATGTTCATCATGTTAAAGAGAACGATAAAGATGTTTCTTTACACTTAAAAGTAACAGTCAGTGAAACTCGTGTTTACAGATATAATTGCTACAGAAAAGTCACTTTCTGAAATCTAGAAAAAAAAATAGCTTGAAATTTGATCCTAAAAGTACACACATTTCATATACTGTGATAATCTGTATCACACAGTTGTCATGGATCCGATTTTAGCACATCTATTTGTGTACCTATTTGATGAAGCTTTAATAATGAAATGATTAAACTTGTACACTTTGTGGGTAATTTCACAATTTGGGTTTAGGGAAAAATGCTTACTACAAAATTGCTGAATTGTGAATTGCTCCTCTGATGCAATATCTAAAATACAAACAAAGCAAAAACAAATGCAATCAGACTTCAAGTGTATTCAAATTCAACTTGGGTGGCATAAAAGCAGCAATATAACTGATAAAACCGAAATTAAACGGAGCACAAACCTATATTTGGATAAATATTACAAAAAAGGGACCGTATAAGTAAACAATATATAAGGCTTTATATTCTGCAACTATTCAATATGTATATGTAAAATGTTTAAATGCATATATATGACATACCCATAATCTCTCTCTGTCTCTATCCTCCTATCACAGTACCAGCACAGGGAGAGACACAAACCACAATGAGCCTCATCTGTGACATAATGTTGTATACATTTAAGAATTTAGTATTGATTTAAAATACCTAGAAGTAACATGTAGTGCAAAAAAACACAAAACAAACAAACATGAACATCGTCCGTTTTCCTCGACTTTAACCCCACCCTCTTCCGAATATCTGACTGCAACCCTGGGCCAGACCTCTCCCTCCCTTATGTCCCCAACCTTTCAACCCCACCCCCATCTCTGCATGCACCACGGAGTCTTGTTGCGCTGCCTTTTTCCCATTCTAGCTTGTACTATCCCCATACCTCCCTCCCTCTGTGATGTCACAGTAGCAGTGTGGAGAGTTGTGGGCATGGCTTAGAATGTGAGATGTTCGGGGTCAACCAAATAATAGGACTACCCACCAGCTTGCTGCTTCAATGACATCACAGCTGCCAATAGTAGAATGCAAAAGCAATGCAAGTTTGTGGCATGCCTCTGTACCTGGTTTGTGCGTACGGTGCCTGCCCTGGAAAAGAAGTATATTTAAAACTATGTAAAACAAGCTTCTTTTTTTAACTGAACATATAACAAATATGTGTTTCATTGTTCAAAGAAATTGTTGTTGCATGAAACGTCTTTGAAAGAAAAATGAGCAAGAAAATGCCATCTTTCACATGGCAAGTCTTAAAAGTGGAGCCGTTTCTTTTGATATTTCTATGTAATTTAAGTTCATTCTAAAATTCTTACTGTCATCTTTTAGGATATTGTGAAATGTCCTTTTTCTCGTAAGAAGGCCTTGAAAATGATTAATCTGAATGTGCCGTTTTGACTACAGTTCAGTTATGTGATGCTTCTCCCTTTACTTGTGAGGACATCTTTTATTTTAGCCATGTGGGTTGAAACACAAAGGCACCAAGAAAGCAATTCACTAGACAGCTTTGCCAGTTGCGTGTGGCAGTCAAATTAGACATAGCATTCACCTGTCTCCCTTAAAATTGACTTTTGGTTTGAATGCACTTAACATCCTTAAGAAGAAAGGTTGGGCTGATTAAATCCATGATGGGATATTTAAACTATCAACATGAAAGTCAGTGTAAACCTAAAGCAAACAGGCTACAGATCGCTTACCTGAGATCTTGTGAAGCATTTGCGCTAAACTGTGAAAGGCCAAAACAATCCACAAATAATCAAACACACAAATGGAATACAGTATGAAAATACATAAGGAGCATGAAGTTGTATTCAATCCAACATTTAGGAATCAGTATCAGATCAACTGGAAAAATCACACAAATGTCTTAATGGGATTTACCATAGTGCTGGCGCATGTGAATGTACACGGCAATCAGCAATGTATTGCGCATTTTGAAGATCCAGATTCGAACAGTGTTTGATGTACTTGAGGTCTTTTGCTATGAGTGTTATTCTTATACTGTAGTGCAACTGCCTTGAAAATCCTTAATTTATTATTCTGAATGCAGTTAGCATGGGATTGGGGATTTCATGTTTAAGGTGCATGTATTGTTGCCAGATTGAAGAGAGCCTTATTGTAATACTAAAATTGCAAGCAAGTGCAAGAACACCATGATCACTCCTTGTGTTTAACTAAACCGTTGACCAGTCCCTGATCATGCCGCTAGTTTTGCACATGCTAAAACTTTTGCACATGCTAAAGGCTCAATTAAATTGGATTTATGTATACAGTTAGTGTGTCATATGTGGGTTTAGATTGGTTACTTGATTGGCTAGTGAATGTCTCTGAAAGTTGGAGAGGTGCTCAAGAGAGTAGTCGAGTTGTTACGCAAGGATAAGAAGCTGGGGTTTTACCCAAGTCTTAAAAAAAAGAAAAAGAAAAAAAACCACAACACAGAAATAAAGTGCATTCTTTGTATATACATTTCTAGTGTTAGTTCGAAAGAACAGTTGATAAGGCATTCAGATTGACCTTGGTAACCTGCATGAAAGAGATGGCTGCTAAGAATGTTTCACTGAACAGAGAAAATCCACAATGGTAGATGGCCTTGCTTCATCACTGTCAACCTTTAGGTGATGCATGGAACAAGCCAAGGTACCAAAGTGTGGAGTTTCTCCCTTCATTTTCTAGGTTGAAAGCACTCCCCTAATTGTGGCTTCAAGTGGCAAGGAGTTAGTGGCACTTGTAGCACAATTGTATGATTATTTCCTTTTTTGGTTCTTTTTTAAAATTTTATATAAAATAAGGGTTTGTCTCATATCTATTATCCACTACAATGCATTGACAGTATTTTTTAAAAGTTAAATTTGCCAAAGTCGAGATGTCTGCTGTATTTCATTTCATTTCTTTTGCCGTTTGTCTTTAAGATGTCGTCACAACTCATTTTTGTAGAATTCACTTGGAAATCAAGCCTATGTGCCAGTTTATCGAGCAATAATACAAAGTATCACAGTTGGAAAAAACAAACAAACATAAGAACATGATCCATGAGATTATAAAAATGTTAAAATGCTGCATTGATGTTCAATCCCTCATACTTTACTGGTGACAGTCGCTCAGATGTTATTAGTATTGGCACAGCAACATCACCATGGGCAAGCCAAGGCCTGACAAAGTGTGAATGTGAATTTAATTTTTTGTGTATTCTCATTGTGTTTTATATTTCCTCAATTCTAATTACAACTAACACGTTTACTTGCATCTTGAATTCTTCAGTTTACGATGGATTTTTATGTTGTACTGATATGACGCCCGCAAAAATAAGTGAAAAACCTTTGTGACTGGGTGATGTCATGGGCCTCTGAAAGTTGCGTCACGCTCTGAACCACGATTGATCAGTCTCAAATATCCACTGTCTCCTGATTCACAAGGAGTGCAGTCTCCAACAATCTGTTTAAAGAAATTAACACCATACAACCAGTTTTACAAGTGGCGCAATACGCACAGGTTCATATTAACAAAGCTTTTATGATTTTTCTTGAAAACAAAAACAATTAACCTTTTTTATTAACATTTTAATATATGTAAAGTTGTAAAGTGTAATTTACTGTAAATAGCATTTGGGGACATTTTATGATCATTTTGTAACAGAAACTATATGAATATAACTAAGATGTTTACAAAAACTAAAAAACAACAACAACAATACACTTTGGGAAACAACTGTAAACTGAGACACAATTCTAACTATACAATCAGCGTACGTTTGTGCCAGTCCGAGCAAAAGCAACTTTCAGAGACCCTGCATCCTCATAGCACTTATTATGGGCTTTTAGAAGCATTGTAAATTGCTGGTGGGTTACTAATTATTGTAAATGACAGCTAATTTATGGGTAAATCCCTGGAAACACTTTGGAAATGTATGGCACTTAAAAGATAATTTCACAAGTTGGCAGTAACACTTTTTCTTTGCTTTAGAAATGCTCATGTTTACAACTTCTGGTGTAAGTTGGCATTAGTTGCCCCATTTATGTCAGCGTGGTCACATTTCAGTCATTGGCTGCCTGTTACTATAGAAACAAGCCCACACAAAGCACAGCAGGGAAATGATATGCAGCCATACATGGGGGCGGGGTCAGGAGCCACAAATGGGGCTGGGTCTAGTATGATAATGAGGGCTGGGTAGAATGGAGTTTAGGGAAAGAAAAAAGGAGGTTTGAGGTTTTCATTATGGTAAATCTGACCTTGCTTTACCTGTTTGGTCGCAGTGATCACCTGGTTCTTTGAGTCTGAAATCATTGTACTGCCTGAGTTTCCATTAGAGTTTTTCTTTTTAAACTGCTGTTTAAGTTCCTCCCTTTTCTTTCATTTCCTCAATACACAGGAACTTTGTAAAGATGTAAAGAAAAGTTTTCCTGACTTATGAAAGAAAAGGATGTACATACTGTATCAATTAAAGGAACGATTCATAAAGCTTGTACATGTGTGTCTGAACAAGTTTTAAAAGCAACAAATGCACACACCTCAAGGTCTTTCAAAAGTTACAAACTAGTTCAATTAGGGCAAAACTATTTAACTCTTACTATGGCAATATAGTTGGAAATGCTATCGACAGCAGTGGCCTTTGAAAAGATCTTTGATTTGGGCCTGTCAAAACTTTGGGCCTGTTTACACCTGGTCACTTCCTGCGTTTTCTCTGATCCGATAGCTATCTGATCATGAAAAGTCCAGGTGTAAATGCCCTCTGAAACGCTTTCGAGACGGATTTAAATCTGATCGCTCAAACCACTTCAGGAGCTGGTCTGGGACGAATTCCAGACGAAACTGGACAAGTGTAAATGCATCTGGTTCTTGAAACCAGATAAGCAAATTTACTCCTCCCAAAATATTAAAATAATAAACGTATGAGAGCGTGTTATAGGCTATATCATATGTCATAGCCAGATGTTCCAGCGCTAATACAACATGAATCGCCATGGATGAGTAGCTGAGTTATCTCTTCAGCAAGCCGACGCGCAAACTAACACAAATGAAACTGAAAATAAGACTAAAAGTAGTGAGACTAACTTATCTTTCCAGTGCTCTCTCTTGTTGTGGGCTTTGATCTTGAAATTAGCTGTTGATGAATAAAAATATGTTGCTTTTGTTGACGTGAACTCCGTTAAATTTGCATATAGCATGGGGAATTGAGGATCGGATATGTATCCATTTTGCGGAGACACATTTATGTGGCCAAGTGTAAATGGAACCGTTTTATTAAATCAGATAGCTATCCAATCAGAGAAAACGCATTAAGTGACCAGGTGTAAACAGGCCAACTGTAATACAGTTCTTAGCCTTAAGTAATATGGAAGACTCTAATGATTTGTTTAAAACATACTGGTAATCTCATTACTGACCCCCCATTACACATCCTAAAGGATCTTCTCTCATACCAAATCTCAGTGATGCTGAGCATTAATTAATGACTTTAAGAAAGAACAGACAGATCATGACCTAGCAGGGTAATATGTTTCTACTCTCAGCGCCAGACCTTTAAGAATAGGCTTTCAGGGATATCATGACATTCAGAGGGGGTTACAGCCATCTGCGCTGTTACCGCCTCTGAAAACACAACAGCAACAAGCACAGTGACTGGAACATTTTTCAAGGGCGTGTTTGTATTGATAGAGTGTATTGCGAGGGGGCACAGAAGACCTGACGTCACAGACGGACACTGAAAATCTGGGTCAGTGCGTGTGTGTGGACTGTGTACACATGAGACCGAGATACAGCAAAAGGCAAGTGGGTTGCTGCGAAGAGAGTTGTGAGGTGCCGTGAAAATGGAAGAGATAAGATTAACGCGTTTAAAATGGAGTGAGCGAGACTCACTAAATGAGGACTGAGTTTATTTATATTCATCAGGAGACAGACGTTCCAACACAGCAGCTGAGAAACAGATAGCAGCACCATCAGCTCACCAAGCCAATAATACATATGCAATTAAGTCATCTTGATGACAAAGGCCCATATTTATTATTTGTTGAAAGATGTATTGAAGAGCATGTGTCAACATAAGATGTACAAACAGTGTAAATGAACCAAAAAAACTGATTTAATAGCTACTTCTATTTTCGTGCAAAGAGATACTAGCTTCTAACGGTGAGAAGAACCGAATCCAACAGTAAAAGGATAAAAATGAATCAAGAGAAGCCCCCATCCCCCAAAAGAACTGGTTCGATCCAGCTTGCTCCTACCATTGCTCTCAGATACATCAGTGAGAAACAAGAATTGGGAACTGCAGCTGCCCGGTTACCATAGTTACGGGATGGAGAGGAAGAGCAGGAGACTCAGAGAGAAGTAGCTGTAGTGGTGCAGGGGAGGTTCATGTCGCACAATGAACCCCATGATGGTCCTGTGGACAATGAGACTTTGAGGGGCACCTGAAAATAGAGTGAAAAGAACTGGGATCATTAGAGTGCCTGATCTACATCTGCTGCATCATTTAGTTTTACGGTAATTTAAAGTCAGGCTGTAGGAAGGAAGGCCGTCTGGAAATGCAGTGCAGTTTAATTAGGTTACCAATCAAAACCTATGACATCGCCTTTATAGCGGACAAATCTGTTTGAAAGTCTGTATGATTTGATTCTATGATGATGATTCTATTAGAGCTATAAAATGTGTCTGAAGCAACAAGGAAGAAACTAAATAGATCACGGCTTGTTACTTTCTCTACAACCAGAAGCTCTTTCTTGTACTAAGATAAATTGACCATCATTTAAATGAAGTTGTGGGTGTTCACTTACAGAGAGATTCACTCCCAAATTTTCAATGTGCTGAAGAGATTCCATGGTCTTCTTCACCAACACTGTTCACCAACAGAATATTCACAGTATTTAAATGGCCAGTGCTTTTGTCTCTAAACTAACTGATCTAATTTAATCCCATACTATCTCATAAAAGATTTAACAATTAAATATTTTAAGTAAAATATTAGTTATGCTGTATTGACAGCATTGGTAGCTTAATGTTGTTTACTATCAGTGTCATTACCTTCGTTATATTCATTATGTTCGCTAACTGAAATAAAGCTGAAATAAAATAAGTTGAAGTACTAAAAAATAAAACGAGTTGAAACACTAAAATTACTAACTGAAAATAAATAAAAACTACAACTGAACCAAAAAAATTAAAAATAATAATAAAAATAACTAAAAAAATGTCTAAAAATGTAAACAAAAATATACATTTGAAATAGAAATAGAAAAGCTAATTCAAAATATTAATAAAAACTTTAATAGTATATAAATAATACTAAAATAAGACCACAGAAAAAAATGAGAGATTATTCACTCAGAACTAATTGAAATGATCTTGTATTTCACCCAAATTATTTCTTTCATGTTCATATAACAGGACATGTGCGGTCTCCCTCACCAGCAAACTGCTCCAATTGTGAGAACTCCACTTCAAACAGCAGCTCATCATGGATTTGAGCCACCAGCCTAAAAGGATAAAGAGACACAGAAACTAGATCAGAACTATCAATCTTAATGTGGAGATATAATAACCAGACTGTGACCACCAACCCATGATGTGTTTAGTTTCTGGAGTGTGACGGCAAAATTACATTAGATGTGTCAAGTATTCTTATTGCTCTACACTGGTCTGGAAGCCATCTATTGCAGACACATCTCCTAATGCTCGCTGAACAGAATAGAAAGAAACTTGGAAGGAGGGGCGAGGAGAAAGAACGAAGAAGGAGGGACAGGGAGATGCTAACAAAGATAAATGACTGTAATATATAGAGCTGCACAGCAAGTTGAGTGATTCACACAGATGGGCTGAGGGAGTAAAAGAGAATGAGAAAATCAGGGATGTGTAGAAAAAGAATAAAAGGAAAGGCATCCTTGGATAAGAAATATTGTATTAGCATATGTAAAAATTAATATAAACCTAGATTAATAAATGCTGCGATTGTTAGTGAATGATGCAATAGAATGCATTAGAGGGATGGTTTACCAAATTAAATAAATAAATAAAAATTCCACTTTCATTTAGTCACCATCATATTGTTCTAAACCGGTATGATTTTCTTTCTTCTGTGGAACATGAAAGAAGATATTTTAAGAAAAGTCTTGATGTTTTTATGCCCATACATTTAACTAAATGAAACTTTCTGTAAAATGTAACTGCATTTCCCATATTCAAAATATTCAAAATTCAGGTACACTTGAGATTATAAGAGAGGGAGGGAGTGGAAAGTTGGACGGATGAACGGATGGATGTACCTGACAGTGTAAGAGGCAGAAGCCACTTGAGAGCAGATTTTGATCATTGCCATTTTGGCTAGGTCTGCAGCTGAGCCTGATGGGACACACACACAGCCATTGTGACAATCATAGATGTGGTAAACGTTACAAACACAAGTAGAAATGCACACAATACCCTGTAGTACAAAGTTGACGGCCTGTCTCTCTGCTTGGTTTCGAAGGCTCCAGTCAGTGGAGTGAATGTGAGGGAGGGAACGGCGCCTTCCCATTATGGACTTGACAAAACCTAAGGCATCAATAAGAAAGAACACACACAGCAACTTATACAGTCATTCAGCCTTATTATGCTTAGTCACTCATTCACACACAGACTCTTTACGAATCACTCATGCCAGTGCATTCCGGGGTAAGTCAGACAATAGGTCAAGCTTTACGCATAAACCCCTGTTGGAAAAGGGTGAGGTCAGCCAGTGGACTCATTTGGAAAATCTTTTCCCCAGAAGCACAGAGACGCCAGGGGCGCAAAGTTATGGGGCACATAGAGAGAACACTGCATGCATACGTGTAACAGTGTTCAGGAATGTGTGTGGCTTAGTGTGGGCATGTTGTATGAACAGATAACACTGATGATGCTTCACTGGGATGTGCTATTGTGTTTCTATGCTATTGCAGATGATGAGAATGGGTGTTGCATCTGTGATTTTGTTTGTGTGCATTTGTTTTGGGCATATTCTTAGTATTTTTAGGGGGAAAATATTTTACATTTTATTAACGGATAAAACCAGGTGACATCTGCAAATAAATTTCCTTTAAACAAACTTCACTTCTCTGAATCATATTTGCAGTTAATGTTAACTATCTGGTGGCCATTTTAGAGGACATATGACATCAACTACCCTCAAGTTCACATAGGCGTCCTAGCAGAATAGCCACGGGTGTAGGCCAGATTAACTACCATATTTTTTGACAAGCAGAAAATGTCCAGACCTGTTTTTGTAAAAGCTATATATTTTTTTGCATTACCAAATAACATTTATTTTCAATGACATACATTTTTGTGTGGCTTAAAGAGATTCACCTCTTCCATTATCATGCTGAACACAAAAGAAGATATTTTGAATAATTTTGATATTGGTAACCAAACCATTTTGGTAAAACATTCCATTGTATGGATTAAAAACAAGACGTCTCAAAATATCTTCTTTCATGTTCCACAGAAGAAAGTCATTCATTCATACAGGTTTAGAACAACATTAAGGGTGACAACGTCAACAATGACTATTCATTTTCGGGTGTAATATCAATTTAGGTGTCCAAATACTTTTTGGGCCACTGTGGTTCAAGTCCTCCATCACAGCATGTATCAGCAGAGAATGTGTTATTCTCCTTTTCACCTCTGAGAAAGGTCCTGCGTCTCACCAAATCAAAAGCAGCAAAGGGAGTCTCCCTGAGCAGAAGATTAGACGCAATCACACTCCTACTGGAACTCCCTGTTCTAGAACAGATTACCGAGAGAGAAAGCTCAGTCTTTACAGCCCTTCTCGGTTTCGTTATCCTGATTTTTCCTCGCTCTCAGAACCTGATCAATTTTCCAGCTAAAATGATAGCAGGTGTTTTGTTGCAGTGTGAGAGGCGGTGTGTCAATTCCTCCAGTATTGATTGTGTAATGAGCGTGCTGGAAGGAACTTTCAGTCCTGGAACTTCAGTTTCATTCCGTTTCTGCCTGTTTGACGAGTAACTCTCTGAACATTGAAAGTTTCAGCATACCTTACAATGTGATCGGATACATTCTCTAAACTATTTGTCAATTTACAGTATACCATAAATGGCAAAATCAGCCATCAGAATAGGAACACTGACACTTTTTCTTTCCTTATTCTGACTGATTTTCTGATTGAACACAGTGCAACACAGTGAACTCTATGAAATGTCTGATAGAATTGGTACAGTCAGAAAATCTGTAATCTTCCATTGGTAAGAAGTGCTTTCTCGGCTAGTTCCCATAATATTTGTAGCTCTTTCAAATTTCAGCTGATAAGGATTTTTCTTTCAAGGACAAGATGTGAAAGCAATCATTTTCCACTCCATTGGCTGTTAAAAGACACCCACTGTTTTAAACTACTAACCAGTTCAGACGGAGTTAATACAAAGACACGAAAGCAGTGATCCAATACATTTACTGAAGCATGTGTTTGATAAGGGTTGGAGCTAAACTCTGAAGGAAAGTGCCCTGGAAGGGCCAAGTTTGCCCACCCCTGATTTAGCCTTCTCAAATCATCACGACTTGCTTAAAATAAAATGTATAGATATAAAACAGTTCAAGCATATAACAATGTTTAAACGTTAAACCTAGATAAATGTGCGCTATATCCAATAGTTTGTGCGGAGAGTGGAAGCTAAAGCGCGCTTTGCAGGACATGGAGGCGCCAGCGCGATCACTTGCATTTTTTTCAGTGGATACGCCATCATTTTTGCCCATGAAGGTAAGAGTAATACATCATTCATAGCTGTAAAGGGTCTACTTTTATTTGTGTGCACTCACAATATCAACAAAATGTTGTGCTTTTATAAAACAAAGAAAACAAACATGATGCGCTTTCTGCCATCTCGTCTTGAACAGAAGCGCTTCACAAAAATGAACCAAAGCTCAGCGAATACATGCCTCACAGTCATGATAAATATATCTATAGAAAGCTTTAAATTACTACTTAACGAAATAAAACAAATCAAACCCTACCCATGTAGGTCTGGGGCAGGGCAAGTGTGTTAAATGTGTTAATTTTAATGCTTTATTTTTCACCGTAATTAATTAATCTAATTAACACGTTAAATTACCAGCCCTAATATATATACATATACATATATATATATATATATATATATATATATATATTAGTGCTGTCAAACGATTAATCGTGAAAATAAAAGTTTTTCTTTACATAATATATGAGTGTGTACTGTGTATATTTATTATGCATATATATATATATAAATACAAACACATGCATGTATAGCACTAATAATTATGTATATATAGAAACAAATCTAACAGTCTTTTATTACTGAACCTATGCTATTATATTTAATGATATAACTATTGGATCATCTTTTTTTTAAAGGGGTCATATGATGGTTTTTAAAAGATCATTAATTTGTGTATTTGGTGTAACAGAATATGTTGACATGCTTTAATGTTCAAAAAACACATTATTTTTCAAATACTGTACATTATTGTAGGTCCTCTATGCCCCGCCTCTCAAACGCTTCGTTTTCTACAAAGTCCCTCCTTCCGACAAGCGCAGTCTGCTCTGATTGGCCAGCTGACCCGGTGCATTGTGATTGGCCGAACACCGCAAGCACTCGCCGGAAATGTAACGCCCCTTACCATAATCGCAAGATTCATCTTTCAAAATAAATGTAAAGACAGTAAATAATGTCATTAGTTTTATCATCAGTTCAAGCCCGAAAGGGGAACAGAGTCGCGTGACAGACACAGTGATGAAGCTGGTATGTGTT
>NW_015505203.1:1645097-1713999 GCF_001515645.1 Sinocyclocheilus grahami
GCAAAGTCAGAATAACCTCCTCTCCTAGGTTCATGAAACGGTCGTCCATAAAATGAGAAACACATGCAAAAAAAAAGAAAAAACAAAAGAAGCTTTTACTTTACTTCAATATCCGCGTCATTTCCGTCACACGCTTGAGGTATTCAGCCAATCACAACGCACTGGATAGCTGGTCAATCAGCGTACACCTCGCTTTTCAGAAAGATGAGCTTTGTAAAAAATCAACGCGTTTCAGAAAGGCGGGGCATAGAGGAGCAACAATAATGTCATAGCAAAGTCAAAATTACCTCCTCTCCTAGCTTCACGAAACGGTCGTCCATAAAATGCATTGCTGTTCTGTTGTAAGTAATCTTAAAGATTCCTAAATGCATCTACTTTCGGAAGGCCAAATAAAGTGCTTTTGCCTAGAAACACACAGCGTCTCCCTGACATGGCTGCTTCAACACTAACTGCGGTTACTGAAACCACGCCTTCTTTCTTTGCATGCACATTTGGGCGGTATTATGCAAATATTTCCACATAGTGAGGTAGATATGTGGGGGCGTGTTAGAACGAGCCATTTTAGGGGGGCGTGGCAGAGTCTTAACTTTGATAAAGAATATCTCTTTGGTTTTGAGACTTTAGTCTTTGCAACTTCAGGGATCTTATCTATGCACAATCAGCTTGTAACGCTCCAAAGAGAAAGGAAAACTTGAAATCGCATCATATGACCCCTTTTATTCTCGCTGTAGTATTGTTGTTGCCGCCGGCGCCATGTTGTGGAGATGCTGTGTGTTTAGTTGTGAAAACAAAACTTCTTTGTTTGGCCTTCCAAAAGATGACGATATCTGCTTTGTCATTCCTAGAGCTGATCTGTGCTGGTTGCTGAGGAAATACATCAACTTCGCACTGTGGATCGCCGGATCGGCTTTCACTGTGGACGAAGTGGAGTCCAGCCCGGGGTCGTCACATGTGGTTGCCGCACGCACGCCGGCCGTTCCTTCGTCGAATCCGCCGGCTGTGCCATTCTCAAGGCTGCCAGCCTCCGCTCACTCAAGCCCGTCGTGTGTGATGCTGTGTGACGCATTTTATGGAAGACTGGTTTCCTGAACCTGCAGAGTAGCATACAATGGGTCTTGTGCTCAAAGGCTGTTCTATAAAGTGGGGCAGTTCCAACTTTGCAAGGACAGTCTGGCGCTTCTGACTCACAGCCTGTAAGTAAATTTTTTATATTTAAAGAATTTGCCACTGATGATTCAAACGCAAATAGCGCTTGTTGTTTGTCGTTTCTCCGATCACAATGCAGACATGGTTTTATGTTTACGCGGCGCGATACACAACGCAACGCGTAAAAACACAGTATAAGTCATTAATTAGGGATGTAACAGTATGAAAATTTCTTATGATGATTATAGTGACCAAAATGATCATGGTTATCAGTATTATCACGGTATTGTTAACATGTGCTGGAAATGTTCAAAAAGTACTGACACACAAATCATTTCACCAAGTTTTAAATTTAAAATCAGCAAACAACAAATAAAATGAGTTTTTGTTAGCTTAACTAAAACAATAACATTGCCAATGATGTCCGGATTTTAAATGACAACATGACTAACAACAGTTTATCTAATAGCATGTTCAAATATCTAATGTAATAAAACTGTGCATGATTTGGTCGCAATATTTTTATTTTTAGGGATTAATCAATGCATGCTGATGAACTTTTATCATAGTTTATAGTTATATGAAAACGAAAGTGGTTAACATTCAACCCCTTCTTTTTCATCAGTATTATTTGTGATTTGAATTTTGTGAACAGGGAATTTCTCTTTAGCTATATTATAAGCCGGGCTTCGGATGCTTTCACTTTCGAATTTGCGATATTGGTGTCACGATTTACAAGAAAAGATAATTGTCTGATTTGCTTACATACATCTATACATATTTCACTTTTTAAGACTAAAACAAATGATGGATTCATTGTTATTCTTAATTAAAAAGCATAACAACAATAAAACAGTAGGATTCAATGACAAACTAGCTTACAAAACGTTTATTAACAAAAACGAATAAGACGAGGCATGGCATACACCACATGCTGTATTATATACCGACTAATAAATTACAGAACGTTTAGCAAACACTGAGGAATCAAATAAATAAAAAAAGAGAGCCTCCATAGCATAACGTGAGGTAAACAGCAAAGATAACAAGCTTTTCAAAATTAAAACAAAAAGAAAAGTAAAACTAAACTTGCTGTCGGTGACAGTGCTTGCATGTTTTTTCCCCCCCACAAGAATACCAACATGTTCACCTTTGGTTTAAGAAGCGGTCTTTTACTTTACTTCAGCATGAAAACCATCTATCGTTTCCTCAATATTCACGTCATTTCCGTCACACGCTTGAGTTATTCAGCCAATCACAACGCACTGGATAGCTGGCCAATCAGCGTACACCTCGCTTTTCAGAACGATGAGCTTTGTAAAAAATCGACACGTTTCAGAAAGGCGGGGCATAGAGGAGCAACAATAATGTACAGTATGTGGAAAATAATGTTATTTAAACCTTAATCCGCATAAACATTTCATTACACCAAATACACAACATAATGTTCTTTTTAGCAACATCATATGACCCCTTTAGTATTTTATGTCACCTTTTATTTAGCTACCTTGCGGATAGCTGGCCAATCAGCGTACACCTCGCTTTTCAGAACGATGAGCTTTGTAAAAAATCGACACGTTTCAGAAAGGCGGGGCATAGAGGAGCAACAATAATGTACAGTATGTGGAAAATAATGTTATTTAAACCTTAATCCGCATAAACATTTCATTACACCAAATACACAACATAATGTTCTTTTTAGCAACATCATATGACCCCTTTAGTATTTTATGTCACCTTTTATTTAGCTACCTTGCATTGTTCTTTATTTTGTTTCGCCATACATTGCATTGATATTTCTCATGCCAATACAGCACACCAAACAAAATGTATACTTCATACTTTATAATAATAGTAAAACCAGTAAACTGTGCATTTGATATTTTAAAGCAACACTGAGATGAAACTAGATAGAATATAATGGCAGCAGAAAATGTAACTATTTGAGTCACAGCAGGAGAAGTGAAAGAATGAGTGTGTGTGACTTAAGTTCACACCATGGTGTAAAAACTATGATGTGTGTAATATCAGTGAAAGTGTGGCCTAACGGCAGCTCTATATACACACTGAACTGTGAAGTGAGTGAGTTTTGTGAAAGTGTCTGCTTAGTTTTTTTCAACTCTACTCTGTGTTTATCTCACACACACCGTGTATGTGGCAGTTCTGGATGGTGTGCTGGATGAAGGCCGGCACCTCTCTGTACGTCTGTAGGAAAGTGTCCTGAAAACGACTGGCCTCCTCTGTACTCACACCCAGAATACAAGACAACCGCTCTCTTCCTGTGTGTCAGGGTGTCGAGAAAGAAGGAGAGAGAGAAAGTCAGTGGACAAAAGCAACTGAGAACAGAAATATTCCATGCTTAAAACAGTTCAAGGTGAGACAAAAAAGACAAAATGAGGTGAGATGAAGCACACAATGATTTTGAGAAATAGGCTAAACTGAGCACCCCATTCTCCCAATGTTGCTATGACGACAAGTCGACAACTACCATGACAACAAATGTGATGAAATAAACACAAGATATTATGGGAGCGCTTATTTTTTGTCTCTACTGATATTGCTAATGTAAAATATCATACACAATATTGTCAACTGTTTGGTTAACATTCTTCCAAATATTTTCTTTTGTGTTCAACAGAAGAATGAAATTCATACACAAATGAAATGATTGGTTGTGTAAATTATTAAAGACATTTTTGAATGAAGGATCACATGACACTGAAGACTGAAGTAATGGCTGTTGAAAATTCTGCCTTGCCATCACAGGAATAAATTACATTTATAAATATATTAATAAATAGAAAACAGTTATTTTAAAATGTAATATCTCACAACTGTTTTACTATTAAGTGTTGTTGTTTTGTTACCATTTTTTTATCATCCACCAGGCAAAAATAATAACTCTGATGTATAAAATTAATAGCACACCTCACCTTAAGCCACACGATTTGAAGTATCATCATGTCCATAGCACAAATAAGATGCATGTAGTAAGAGTTTATTCTTAGGTCTAATGGTTAGTTCAGATCCCTAACCCTAATTATAGTGTTAACAACACCAGTAATGCTTTGCAAGCAGCACTAATGAATACCTAGGAAATACTGGCATCAGATGTAGTGTAGCTACTAACAACTTGCATTAGAAAGTATGCAATACTCCACTGAAAGAATTTCTCATCAGTCCAACTACAGAGTAACAACTAGTCACATGACATAACCCATGCTACTTGCTTTAGTTTACGCACAGTGACCTGTTGAATAAAGCAGGACAAAGTTCATATACCAGGATTTTTATCTGACCTTCTGTCTGCTTGTAATTGACATTATTTCTAGACAGAGAGAGATGACTATATGAAGTTTACGAGCAGGGAGATGAAGGCAGCAGCAGGCACGCAGAAGTGATCAAGAGTGCGTCGTTGTGCATTCTCACTGGTTGAGATCATTTGATCTCTAGTGCCCCTCCTTTTGCCTAATTACTCCATCTCTAAACCATCCTTCTCTATGGGATACTCAATAGTTAGTCTCTCATATTCTGACCCACTTGTGTGTGTCCACCCCTCCACCTCGCCTATGAGTGTGTGTGTATGTGTTTTTGATTGTCTTCTATGCTACACCTCCTTTTAGTATTAATTCGGTAACCACGGCAATCCTTTGCTTTCTGCAAGATTATCAACATACAGTGGGGAAAAAAAGTATTTAGTCAGCCACCAATTGTGCAAGTTCTCCCACTTAAAGATGAGAGAGGCCTGTAATTTTCATCATAGGTATACCTCAACTATGAGAGACAAAATGAGACACTGTAGCGCTCTCACCCCCTCTTTCTCTCACTCACTTTCTACCAGCACTCAGTCACTCATTATTCCCTTCCTCACACCGTCACTCTCTTTCTCTGATTTCCTGAGATGACATTATGGTCAAAATTAAAATGTTTCGTTCTGGGGCAACAAGCCGTATGCCTTTGTAAGAGTGCAATAAATGTATTTTTCTGTATTCATCAACTTCAGTGCACAAACACATTTTGGTGAGCCACTTGTGAGATGCTGGACTGAAAAATATAAATGAGAGAAAAAAAACGACAGAGAAACATTCAAGCTGACCCAGTTAAAGTAAAGTAGAACAGTGACACCCTCCTTCAGTGCCTCCACACACACACACACACACATAAGATTCTTCTCTAGTAAGGTTGTAGTCATGGAGGCTACATTCTGGGAGATCTCTGTTAGCAACCACTATGAACAATAAGGCTCTCTGCACTTGACTCATAGAGCAAAGCCCTCCAGTCTGGGACATAACTTTTCTCTTTATTTCTTTCTATTTGTACCAATGTCCATCTCTTTCATTCAAAAAATAAATACATTTATGTATCTCTGCTTTGCTTATGCCACAATCATCCATACAAATATGAATATGGATAGTTTATAAAAAAATTAAGCAGTCAATTGTGTTTTCAAATATTCATCAAATATTTTTGCCTGTTTTTTTCTTCTTCTCTCGTTTAAATTCAAAGCTTTCCAAATTGAAAATGTTCCCAGTTTTTATTAAAAGGGTACACTAGAATTCAAAAGTTTGGGGTCAGTGAATTTTAAATTAGAAAAATAAATAACTTAGTTTCCAAATTCAAAATGTCCACAGTTTTTTTTAAGGATACCGGTAAGGCACTGATTAAAAGTAATAGTAAAGCCATTTATAATCTTACAAAAGGTTTTTATTTCATATAAACAGTTATATTTAACTTAATAGGCCTTAAAGGGGTCATATGATGCTTTTTTAAAGATCATTATTTTGTGTATTTGGTGTAACGGAATATGTTGACATGCTTTAATGTTCAAAAAACACATTATTTTTCAAATACTGTACATTATTGTAGGTCCTCTATGCCCTGCCTCTCTCAAACGCTTCGTTTTCTACAAAGTCCCTCCTTCCGACAAGAGCAGACTGCTCTGATTGGCCAGCTGACCCAGTGCATTGTGAATGGCTGAACACCGCAAGCACTCGTCGGAAATGTAACACCCCTTACCATAATTGCGAGCTTCATCTTTCAACATAAATGTAAAGACAGTAAATAATGTCATTAGTTTTACCATCAGTTCAAGCCCGAAAGGGGGAACAGAGTCGCGTGACAGACAGTGATGAAGCTGGTATGTGTTTGCAGTACACAAGCCACGGTTAAGACAGCTGACTCCACTGTGATGTGACCCTGTCTCTCTCTCTCTCCCTCCCTCCCTCTTTCTTGCTCGCGCACACACACACACACACACATAATGCGCAAAACTCCGCATTTGAACAGTCAATAGCAAGTACTTAAATTAATAACAAAACAGTAGCTGATTCAGAAGCGCCAGATTGTCATAGCAAAGTCAGAATTACCTCCTCTCCTAGGTTCACGAAACGGTCGTCCATAAAATGCATTGCTGCTCTGTTGTAAGTGATCTTAAAGATTCCTAAATGCATCTACTTTCGGAAGGCCAAATAAAGTGCTTTTGCTTTCACCTAGAAACACAGAGTCTCCCTGACATGGCTGCTTCAACACTAACTGCGGTTACTGAAACCATGCCTTCTTTCTTTGCGTGCACATTTGGGCGGCATTACGCAAATATTTCCCCATAGTGAGATAGATATGTGGGGGCGTGTTAGAACGAGCCATTTTAGGGGGGCGTGGCAGAGTCTTAACTTTGATAAAAAATATCTCTTTGGTTTTGAGACTTTAGTCTTTGCAACTTCAGGGATCGTATCTATGCACAATCAGCTTGTAACACTCCAAAGAGAAAGGAAAACTTGAAATCGCATCATAGCAGCCCGTGTGCTGCTTTTGAATTCACATTTTATGTGCCTAAAGAAATGTTGCTAGTAATGGCCTTTCGACTGTAGACATTCCTGTGTGCCATCACCCTGTCAGCGCTGTCAGGATGTAATTTTCTTGCTGCTCTACAGTAATTAGTAACATGGTATTTACGGTTCAGGGGAGCGCCCATGAGCAAAGATGCCAGCATGCAGCACTTCATGGTACTGCGTGCAATAGGCACTGAAGAGAAGCTGTGTGGTTTAAAGGGGTCATATGATGCTGCTAAAAAGAACATTATTTTGTGCATTTGGTGTAATGAAATGTTTATGCGGCTTAAGGTTAAAAAAAAAACACATTTTCCACATAATGTACATTGTTTCTCCTCTATGCCCCACCTTTCTGAAACACGTCGATTTTTACAAAGCTCATCGATCTGAAAAGCGAGGTGTGCTGTGATTGGCCAGCTATCCAGTGCGTTATGATTGGCCGAATACCTCAAGTGTGTGACGGAAATGTTACGCCCCTACCATACTGTGATGCCCTGTCAGGCCGGAGCGATGAGACAAAAACATTAAAACCCATTATAAACGAGGCATTTGTTGCATCCAGTGGGGACATAATTAGGGATTATAATGACTTGTATTGTCTTTTTACGCATTGCATCATGCTGCATAAACATAAAACCATGTCTGCATTTGTGATCGGAGAAATGACAAAAAACAAACGCTACTCTACACTGCTCAAAACTCGCGTTTGAATCGTCAGTGGCAAATCCTGTAAATATGAAAACGTACTTACAGTCTGTGAGTCAGAACAGCCGGCATTGTAGTCTACTCTACCAGGATCAGGAAACAGTCCTCCATAAAATGCGCTGCACACATCTGAATATTTGGGTTGAAGTGTTCTGGACCAGTGTTGTAAATACAACTTAACCACTGATTTCTAGTCATGTCCTCTTTGGAAGGCCAAACAAAGTAGTTTTGCTTTCACAACGAAACACACAGCGTCACACATGGCGGGCCTGAGTGAGCGGCGGACGGCGGGCTAGAGTGAGGAACGGCCGGCGGGCTAGAGAACGGCGCGGCCGGCAGAATCGACGAAGGAGCGTCCGGCGGGCTTGCGGCTACCACATGTAACAACCCCGGGCTGGACTCCGCTTCGTCCACGGTGAAAGCCGATCCAGCGATCCACAGCGCGAAGTTGATGTTTTTCCTCAGCGACCAGCACGTATCAGCTCTAGGCATGACGAAGCGGATATTATCCTCAAACAAAGTAGTTTCGCTTTCACAACGAAACACACAGCGCCTTCACGACATGGCGGCGGCAGCAACAATACTACAGAGAGAATAAAAGTTACGCCTTCTTTCTATGCAAATCTTCCCACATCGTGACGTAGACATGTGGGGGCATGTTAGAGCAAGCCATTTTAGGCAGGCGTGGTTGACTCGTAACTTTTATAAAGAATATCTCTTTGGATTTGAGACTTTAGTCTTGCAACTTTACAGATCTTCTTTATGCACCAAGAGCTTGTAACACTCCAAAGAGAAAGGAAAAATTGAAATCGCATCATATGACCCCCTTTAAGTTACCAAAACAGCACCTATAAATGCATGGTAAAATTCATGATAAATAATGTCATGTTCTGAACTTCCTGTAGATTGAAGTGATGGTGTGCATGTAACAGTTCTCACCAGCTCCATAAACCACAGAGTAGACGATACGCTTGGCATGCTCTCTGTCCTCCACACTTACTCTGTCCTCACTCACACCCTTCCTAAAGACAAAGACAGAGACATTTATGTAATGAAAGTGCTAGTATTGCTGGTATGCTGGAGGCATCAGTGTTTGCAAAGTGACAGGGAATCAGAGGTTGCCCAGCAGATGTCTTACTGCATTAGAGCAGCGGCCAGTGTTGGGTCAGCACTCACACTTCAAATCTCAGCTCTTTTGGGTGAGCAACACACACACACACACACAAAAGAAGGAATATACTAACAGCAATGCTGTGATGATCTGTGGTCATTAGAAAGCGAGGCACATATCCATCCTCACACACAAACTGGGCTCATGTCAGCAATCAAATCACACTTTGTCTGGACAGGCCTGTCACCGCGCGCTACAGTAACTGTGGAGATGTGAGCATCAGACAGATCGTCTGTCATTACTCTCGATCATTTCTCTGTCTTGCTGTCTGTCTGGTTGACTCACAGCCTCAGGGTGAAACACACTGACTGGTACTGCAGGACACTGTGGACACTTTTGCTTGTGTGACAAATAGAACATCTAGCATTCTTTAAACTCCTTTTGGTCAACTCTGTGACTTCTTAACCTATTACCCAAAGTATGAACATTACACTTTGTTGGATTGTTTTTAAAAAACACAAATATGAAGTCTCTACTAACTACTAGAGACTTCACAAAAATGAACACTTTTTAATTGTTCGGCATCCACACACACACATTGTGTTTCCATATTTTATGGGGACATTCCATAAGCATAATGGTTTTTATACTGTACAAACTATTTTCTATCACCCTACACTTAAAACTACCCCTCATGAGAAACTTTCTGCATTTTTAGATGTTCAAAAAACTTAATTCTGTATGATTTATAAGTTTGTTTCCTCATGGGGACCTAAAAAAATGTCCCCACAAGGTCAAAATTTACTGGTATTACTATTTTTGTGGGGACATTTGGTCCCCATAATGTGATAAATACCAGGTACACACACACACACTGAAAGGGTTTCAATGAAATAAAATAGTATTAAAAATAAAGATAGCAATATACAATATGAACAAATTGTTTCATTTACAAAAAATGCTATTGCTAAAAAAGGCAGAGGTGTTTAATTTTAGACTTCTCTAAACTGCTCATTATGAGCTGTATGACAGTGGGATCATCATTTCTAATGGTTTAAAACCATAATGAGTTTATTAGTGCAAATACACTAAGGGGACCTGTCAGCAAAACACTCATGATGCCTCTGCTGCCATAGCAAAACAAGCGTTTAAAGTAACCGTTTCCTGGACACAACATACTGTCCCTTTCTCATGACCAGATCAGTACAGGTGTACACAATCATTCCAATGTTTGGGGTTGGTAAGATATTTTTGAAAGAAGTGTCTTATGTTCACCGAGGCTGCAAAAATTCATGTAACATTGTGAAATATTATTACAATTTAAAATAACAGTTTTCTATTTTAATATATTTTTAAATGTTATTTATTCCTGTGATGGCATAGCTTAATTTTTTAGCAGTCATTATTCCAGTCTTCAGTGTCACATGACAAATACATACAGACATACATTTTTTGCAACATTATAAATGTATTTAGTACAATTTACTGTCACTTTTGATCAATGTAACGCATCCATGAATAAATGCATTTATTCTTTAAAAGAAAAAAAAAGAAAAAAAGAAAAACTTACTGACCCCAAACTTTGGGCCACATTGAAAACACGCATGCTTAAAAAAAGCAAAACAAAACCAAAAATGTGTTCTGTATGTGTGCATTATATACACTAACATATGGGAGTGTGTACCCACCACTGAGCTGCCAGCATGGTGAAGGCGTCTGCTTCAGTGTTCTGAAAGATTCTCAGCAGCTGTGGGTCAGCTGATAGGTGAGCCAAGAGACGCAGCTCCACCTGACAGAAATCTGAACACACACACACACAGATTCAGATGTCATAATGACCTCTTCCCAATATAATCTTCAACCACAACTTTTCATAACTCCCCTTCCTAATAAAAAGATAAAAGGGGAAGATGACAGTGAGTGGTGTGTGTGTGCTGGCATCTCTCCCATCTGTGTCAGCAGGAACAGTAATGCACCCAGCAGCTTTTCTGACAGATAAAAACAAATGTGTGAGGATAAGTTCACATTGCAATACAGACTGTGTGTGTGTGTGAGAAAGAGAGAGAGAGAGTGTATACTGCAGTGACTGTCAGAGCGCTGACTCAGCATCATCCTGTATGTACACTATGAGATCAATTGTGTGCATAAATGTTATATTAACTGGCATATCAAGCCATTCCAGAGTATTCTGAACATTATTTGATAAGGTAAACAGAGAGAGAGAGAGAGGTCCTGAGAAGAGAACAAGTTATGTGGTTGTTAATGCCCTTTATTGATGTGTTGGTGTGTGTGTGTGTGTGTGTGTGTGTACAAGACCAGTTTCAGGGAAGGAGGGAGAGGAAATGGCTTATCTTTGGCGGAAGCAGCAGCTCAAGTGTAAATTAATCTGATCTAAATTGTTCAGTATCAGTTGAGGGTTTGAACGGACAATGAAGATGGCAATAGAGCTCTTCAGTTAAGATGCATTTCATTTTTAAAACAATTTTTTCACCTAAACCAGTTGAATAAGAAGACCATATTAATAATTTAAGATTTTAATTTATTTAGATATTTTAGTTTAATATTAATAATGTTTCTATGAAGATCAGATGTCCACTTTGGATTGAACTACATCAAAATGTATTCTCTAAATGAGCTTCTTTAAATGAGCTACTGTCAACCGTTTCCAGTATCATGATGGCTAGAAACACAATAGCAACCATTTAAGTTAAGATTATTCTAATATGCCTAAAGTACAGACCCATATCACCATAACTGAATTCCCTATACAGCTTCTTAAGGCAGTTTGTCTTAAGTCTATTCCTGGGCTAGATTCCCGTTTTTCTAGCAGCTTGTTAAATGTCAATGACCTTGTGTCGTGATAACTTTTTAGCTCAGTTCTCAGAATAATGCCAATGAAGGTTGAAGATAAACATGTGTATGTAATGCATGAAGTCATACAAAACAGTTAAAGGAACAGACTGTCCAAGTACTGCGCAAATATCGACTTACAATTACTGTTTGGTTTTGTGCATTTCTAATTAAAACCTCACTTCTCAAACAAGGAACAAACTAGATTTTACTTTTTCAGAAGAAAATGTGAGTGGACCATGCCTGCGTAAAATTCTCACAATGTTAATTTGTTAATCAGTGTTAATCAATGAATAAATGTTAAGAATCCTACTGACCACTGCTCAGCAAAATTTTGTGAATGAAATCAAGTTATTTCAATACAGGAATCCACATGATTAGGAATTTCAAGTGAAGGCAAAAAATTTCACATTGATTTCACTCATGTTCAGGTTGGTTGTGTGAATTCACTATTAGAACCAACCGAAAGCTATGATATTGACAATGAACCTTTTTTCGCTCACAAAATGAATCCAAATTGTGCTAATGCAACTCTAGAGTTTGATATTCTGGTTCCTAGAAGCTTGCTCTTGTTTTTACGCATTTTATCTTTAGATCGATTGGAAAATTAATAGCACACTGTTCAATCAGTGGTTCAAGATGAGTTATTATGCACTAAGGTTTAATCTTAAATATTAGCAAAAGTCCAATCAAGCACCAATAGTCATAGATTTCTTATGACCCTTTAGTGGCAGATTTTTGTCTATGGTTCAAAACTAGATATCTGGGCTTATAAGAACAAGTTTCCTTTACTCAGAGCAAGCTAAATTAAGATCTGACAGAGAACATACTGAAGAGAGTGGCTATATTAATACGAGTCTGGTCTTAGTGCAAAAATAGTCCCACATTGGTTTATAAATGAAAAGATGGTCTAAACACAGGCATACAAAATCGATACCTTCATAAGCAGAGTGATTAGATACCAGATAGATGTGTTTCCCTGTTCACACAGATGCAAGCTCAATGTACGATTGATTTGACCAGACATGTAATTGATCTGAACTAAACAAATTACAAACTGTTATTTTAGTATTATTTATTTATTGTTATTTTGAATTAGCTTTTATTTTTATTATAATTAAAAATGTAAGTTTAAATTTTTAATATTTTGTTACATTCTTTTGACCTTTTTTATTTATTTTTTATATCAATTTAGTATCATTATTTAAGTTTTAGTAATTGTAGCACTTATATTATTTCAATTAGTTGCCAAGGCAATATTTCCATAAAGTTTTACATCTAATATTCATATTTAATTTTATTTCAGCTTTACTTTACTATTTTATTTAAGCTTTACTTATATTATTTACTATTTAAGCTTTAGCTTTACTTTACTTCAATTTATTATTGCAATCATTTTTAAGTCAACATGGTTTGCAGGAAGTGTTTCAGTCTGGTTTTAAATCACTCCACAGCACAGAAACAGCCCTGTTGAAAGTTTTTAATGACCTGTTACTAGCTACTGACTGATTGTGATTATGCAGTCCTCAAGCTCCTGGATCTTACGGCTGCATTCGATACTGTAGACCAGTGTTTCCCAACCTTTTATTAATCGTGGCATCCTTTGGAAATTTTAAACTTGTGGCACCGTACAAAATAAATTGTCACAATATTTGAATTTCTAACTTCGATATGATAATTTGAAAAGTAAAGATATTCGGTACAACAGGGAAGAACTGCAGAATATAATGTCATACAGATATTTTTAATATTATTAAAAAAAGTTGTCCATCAATGGTGGCAATCAGTAGGCTAATTTCTAATGAAGAGACCAATTTATATGACAGATTTTAATGTAGGCTATTATACATATGTAAACATTATTTAATTACCATTATAACTAGCTATCTCACAAATTGTTGCTCACTGTTTTTTTTTTAATTTTACAGTGGGGTAATTTTGGTGCAGTAGCACGAGATAGCTTGATTTCAAACTTTGAATTGAATAAAAAAATGACAAGCAAGCAGTCACTAATAAAATAAGAACAAAAAGAAATTAATAATTGTAGCGAATTTAGCTCACAACAGGAAATATGAATAATTAACCATAACTAATTATGATTAATTATTAATATTTTATTTTTTTACCAATTAAAAAAAATTTACAATTTTTTTACCAATTTTACCAATTATCCAAATAATGTTTAGTCCTAGAACGCTATTATTATCAGAACACGCGAGCATAACATAGCGGTTAGCAGATCAATGAATGAGAGGGCAGCGTTACCAGAGTTGCCCATATACCACACCATGTTACAACACAGTAGGGCTATTGCAGAAAGAAACAATACTGTACTACATCCATGTTTCCTGTCGGCTCAGTTTTTGAGCGGACTTTGCTGTTCCGATGAGCATGAACGGTATACGAGTGGAGCGACTGACCAGAGCGCACACGCATAGAGCGGGATAATACGCAGAGCGTCACACCACGTTAAAGTGAAACATGACTTCGGCCGGCAGCCGAAATTTCGGTGCATCTCTAATTATTGGTGACATCAGAAATGGATATTATATAATAGATGCTTTTTTTGAACATTTTAGCAATTTAAAAATATTAAAAAAGGATTTTTTACACGGCACCCCTGCTCTCGACAGACGGCACCCCGGTTGGGAAACACTGCTGTAGACCATAACATCCTGATTTCTCGGTTGGAGCACTGCGTTGGAGTTAGGGGAACTGCTCTGGAGTGGTTTAGATCTTATTTGTCTGACAGAAGTTTCTCAGTCCGCCTTGGGGATTTTGTGTCATCCTCTGCATCTCTCTCGTGTAGTGTCCCTTAGGGTTCCATTCTTGGACCCATCTTATTTTCATTATATCTACATCCGTTAGGGTTAATTTTTAGGAAATACGGCATCTCATTTCATTGTTATGCAGACGATACACAACTTTATCTCCCTTTGAAACGGAAAGATGCAAACTCTATAGCACCACTGTTGGATTGTCTTGAGGAGGTTAGGGCCTGGATGGCTTTACATTTTTTAAAGTTCAATGAATAAAAAACAGAAATCA
The DNA here is from genome assembly GCF_001515645.1 of Sinocyclocheilus grahami. Taxonomy (NCBI): domain Eukaryota; kingdom Metazoa; phylum Chordata; class Actinopteri; order Cypriniformes; family Cyprinidae; genus Sinocyclocheilus; species Sinocyclocheilus grahami. Next base: position 1,659,786 of record NW_015505203.1, read on the forward strand.
TGATATTTAGACCTGACAACACCTGTGACCCCCCTGATGTAGATTTGAGTGTTATAAAATCATATGTAAAGCCAAATGTTAAAAACCTGGGTGTTATAATGGACAGTGATTTTAAATTGGATAAACAAATTAATTCAGTAATTAAATCTAGTTTTTTTCAGTAAAGGTAATTATCAAGAGTCAAGTCTTTTTTGTCTTTTAATGATTTTGAAAGGGTCATACATGCTTTTATCTCGACCCATCTTGACTATTGTAATGGCTTCTATGTAGGTATCAATCAGGCATCCCCTTAAGCGTTTACAGATGTTACAAAATGCTGCTACTCGTCTGTTACAGGGGTCATATGATGCGATTTCAATTTTTCCTTTCTCTTTGGAGTGTTACAAGCTCTTGGTGCATAAAGAAGATCTGTAAAGTTGCAAAGACTAAAGTATCAAATCCAAAGAGATATTCTTTGTAAAAGTTAAGAGTCAACCACGCCTACCTAAAACGGCTCGTTCCAACACGCCCCCGCAACGAATGCCTCGTTTATAATGGGTTTTCATGTTTTTGGATCATCGCTCCGGCCCGACAGGGCATCATCACAGTATGGTAGGGGATAGCTGGCCAATCACAGCGCACCTCGCTTTTTTAGAACGATGAGCTTTGTAAAAATCTACGCGTTTCAGAAAGGCGGAGCATAGAGGAGAAACAATAATGTACAGTATGTGTTTTTTGAACCATAAACCGCATAAACACATTTCATTACACCAAATACACAAAATAATGTTCTTTTTAGCAGCATCATATGACCCCTTTAACAGGGATGCGCAAGCACAAACAAATGACACCTTTTTTTTTAGTCATTAAACTACAGTTTTTTAGTCATTTTTTTAGTCATTTTTTTAGACACCAGTTTAAAAGTCATTCAATGGACTGGCACCAAGTTACCTTTCTGATTTAATACAACCACATGGTCCATCAAGAGCACTTAGGTCAGCTGACTGTTTAATCTTGGTTGTACCTCGAACAAGGCTGAAAAGCAGGGGGTGACCGGGCTTTTGCTGTCGCAGCCCCAAAGCTTTGGAATAACTTGCCTCTATATGTTAGGCAGGCCCAAACACTTGCTGTTTTTAAATCCAGTCTTAAAACTTATTTTTATTCTCTGGCATTTAACTCCGTATGAGAGCTGTTTTATGTATTTTGTTAGTGTTAATATCTGTTATTTTTGCGGTGTGTAAGATTATTTTATTTTGATTATGCTTGTACAGCACTTTGGTGAATAATTATTGTTTTAAAAAAGTGCTCTATAAATAAACTTTGATTTGATTTGATTACTTAATAATAATGCAACCAGCAAATACATTAATTTATAAAGATGAGTCTAAGCTAGTTTGTTTTCATATTGCACAGGCTTAAATGTAAAAATCTTAATTATCACATAGTTAAATTGTGGTTCTCATATGAAATCCATCCCGTTTCCATTTAATTTCACCCATTTTTTCCATCTCCTCTCACTCTACCTTCATAAAAGTAAATAAATAAATAAATAAATAAATCTTTAAATACCTTAAAACAAAATGGCAAAAAACCCTCAATATGCTGTGGCTCTGTAGTTCAGTGTTTGCTTCACCTCTCTCCTCAGGAAGTGAAAAGAGGGCTTCCAGAAAAAACAAATTATCGAAAGGTGGTATTGACTGATGCAGCTATTAAGAAAAAAGGTTGCAAGGCCTTGTGGGAATGATGGTTTAGTTAAAAAGACCCTGATATAAAAGGATAAAGTGAAATATTATGGTTTGACCTGAAGGCTCAGGAGAGAGGTTTCAGGAGAGATGCAGGGGATAAAATAGAGTTCAGTCTGTGCTTTAGAGGCCACCAGACAAGCAGGGAACGAGGGATGACTTTGTCCTCATTCTAGGCTCTCTCGGTTCTCCTTCGCACACTGCACAATTGGATGTGACAAGGCCACCGCAGGGACAGGAACTCACACTGCTACTGAACCCACCCCCCATGCACACACACACTAAATATGCACATGTCAGCAAACATATACAATGAATGAGTACCCCTGAGGCTGAAGAATATCAAAGAGACAAAAAACTATTAAGTGATCTCGCATTACTTCCTTGTATCTCCATCTCTCTCTCTCTCATACACACAGAGAGTTTAGGGGATTTGTGTAACTTTGCTGTCTGGCCAGCAGATGAGATTGTGGGCCAGAACAGGCTGTTTCCAACACTGTGATTATGCTATTGCCATGGGGTCTGAAGGTTGGCCTCTTCTGCTGCAGGTTACACTGTCCTTGCTGTGACACCGTTATATAAAAACACACTGACACACGCTCAGTGCTGTCAGAACAAACAAACACATACCCAGACAAACAGGACACATCAAGTACCTGTCCTAAACACAGCATTAGTGCTGTGCACATCACAGCACAAACCCCTAAAAACAAAATGGCACATCAAATAAAGGTTTTGGAAAGAGTTTTGCTTTTCAAAGACACTCACCTGCAGAGAGGAAAGTCCAACCCTCTCGTGGAATGAACATGGCACGTGGGTGGACAGTCACTACGTCAGAGATCTTTCCTATACATAAACACAAACATCAATAACATCACAATAAACACAATCTTACCGATTCAGCAGTATTACACAATTTACAATATAATATCACAGTATTTCTGTTTTAAATCTTGACTAAAACATAATAAAAACAAATTAAGCTCCAAAATCAAATAAAGCAATCAATGTCGTGGTGCCTAAATTCACTTGTAGCATTTAACACTAGAATGGGGTAAATTTTACCCGTGGCTGTTTTTCAAATGTACATAACATATTTAAAATAACACATTCAAGTCTCCCAGTCATTGACTTTTACTAAAATTATGTAATTTACAATCCAATGTTGTTTAAAATTATTTAGATAAAACCAGATAAAAAAAACAGGGCATTTATACCTATAAGCGCCAGCAGGTCAAGCTTACCCACCTATATAATGCATGTATTTTTGCACTGTCATTTCATTGCTGCTTATGTTTTAACATTGTACATTTCTAGGCAACGCCTTTCACTCACTGATTTAGCGGTTATCAGTTTCATAAATCAAGTCAAAATGACAAAAAAGGCGATTTATGGAAGGTAGGTAGGCTAGAAACACTAAAGGCCATGAGTGATGGAGAGTCTGATGGTAAGTTATGCGTCCTGGGTCGGCTCAGCATCTGACGGCTCATCTGACAATGATCCCGATATCATATTTACATGTTTTAGCCTAATCTCTCTCATACACACAGAGAGTTTAGGGGATTTGTGTAACTTTGCTGTCTGGCCAGCAGATGAGATTGTGGGCCAGAACAGGCTGTTTCCAACACTGTGATTATGCTATTGCCATGGGGTCTGAAGGTTGGCCTCTTCTGCTGCAGGTTACACTGTCCTTGCTGTGACACCGTTATATAAAAACACACTGACACACGCTCAGTGCTGTCAGAACAAACAAACACATACCCAGACAAACAGGACACATCAAGTACCTGTCCTAAACACAGCATTAGTGCTGTGCACATCACAGCACAAACCCCTAAAAACAAAATGGCACATCAAATAAAGGTTTTGGAAAGAGTTTTGCTTTTCAAAGACACTCACCTGCAGAGAGGAAAGTCCAACCCTCTCGTGGAATGAACATGGCACGTGGGTGGACAGTCACTACGTCAGAGATCTTTCCTATACATAAACACAAACATCAATAACATCACAATAAACACAATCTTACCGATTCAGCAGTATTACACAATTTACAATATAATATCACAGTATTTCTGTTTTAAATCTTGACTAAAACATAATAAAAACAAATTAAGCTCCAAAATCAAATAAAGCAATCAATGTCGTGGTGCCTAAATTCACTTGTAGCATTTAACACTAGAATGGGGTAAATTTTACCCGTGGCTGTTTTTCAAATGTACATAACATATTTAAAATAACACATTCAAGTCTCCCAGTCATTGACTTTTACTAAAATTATGTAATTTACAATCCAATGTTGTTTAAAATTATTTAGATAAAACCAGATAAAAAAAACAGGGCATTTATACCTATAAGCGCCAGCAGGTCAAGCTTACCCACCTATATAATGCATGTATTTTTGCACTGTCATTTCATTGCTGCTTATGTTTTAACATTGTACATTTCTAGGCAACGCCTTTCACTCACTGATTTAGCGGTTATCAGTTTCATAAATCAAGTCAAAATGACAAAAAAGGCGATTTATGGAAGGTAGGTAGGCTAGAAACACTAAAGGCCATGAGTGATGGAGAGTCTGATGGTAAGTTATGCGTCCTGGGTCGGCTCAGCATCTGACGGCTCATCTGACAATGATCCAGATATCATATTTACATGTTTTAGCCTAATGTTACTCTAATTGGTCAAACTTTGGTTTATTTAATTTTTGTCTTGCCATATCGTTTCTTGTTTGCTACTGTGTTGCTATTCTAGTCTGGCCGTTTCCAGAAGAAAAAAAAATCAGATCTAGGCTATATGATGTAATGAAGAAAAAATTTTTTGATTATTTTTTATTAAATTTTTTCAAATGCCCCTAAGCATTCAACCTTAATCCCAATGAAGACAAAACCGCTCCTTTTCTGGTTGTCATACACATTAATAGGGATGCTCCGATCCGCCTTTTTCGCCTCCGATACGATACCTAGGGTTTGGTATTGGCCGATACCAGTGAAGTTTTTTTCCCTCATTTAAATAAATTTAGAATTTATATATCTCTGTGTGGAACTGATAATCATTCTTTCACAATCTACTAGATACAGACTACTTCATTATAAAATAAAAATAAAATAAACAATAAATATGAAAAACTATAGGCCTATGTATATTTATAATCTATGACAAAAATGTATCATAAACTAGGTTAGTGGATAATTCGGCAGCAAGTGTTATTCTAAAAAAATCAGTGCACAATAATTTTAGAAATCCAAACATTTAGTGAAAAAACTATTTTGTGGGGAACAAATAAAAGTGTTGCACTAAATATGGTAAAATGTTACACATTGCTATTTGTATTATAAAATCCATTAATTAAAAACATTCATGAATGTATTTATATATAAGTATATACTATAAAATTAAAATACACTTCTTTTAAATGTATAGCATATTTTTAATAAGGCAACAACATATGATAGATACGATAGGACAAAACAAATACAGTGCAGCACAAACTGTTTTTATACAGTCTATGAGCACAAAGCGCTTACAATGTGTGCATCCGGTGTGCAGAATGATGCGCTTGAAGCAACATGGCGTCACAGCCTGACGCCGTGTTGCTTCAAGCGCATCATTCTGCACACCAGATGCGCACATTGTAAGCGCTTCATGTTAAAAACTGCAACGCACAAAGGGAAGAGAAATTTATGTGTAGTGTATTATATCTGTGCAACAGTTATTGAGCCTTTCTTTTAACAGTTTTAAATTTCAGTTACTGTGCACGTTAAAAACAATTTATAGTCTTTTCTACACCCGTGTTTTGTTCTCACGGACACCCGGTAGCAAGTAACAAAACAACATTAAACTCCGGCAAGAAGATAAAGTCCTTTTTGCAAAATCATAGACATGTATTTACAAATCAAGTATAATGGGAACACAGAATGATCTTGGAGAGAGCTTTACCGAACTGACTGCTGTAACCGAACGCGACCAGGGTTTAAATGCTGAACGAATGACTGACAGCCACAGTGGAGAAAAGAGTTTGTGTGAACTTTAATGTAAGGACTTAAATATTAATATGTAGCTCACATTAAGCTATCGTATGGCTTCAGAAGTAACACAGAATAATTCACACAATCTAAAAAAAAAAAAAAATTAAATCTCGGATTTGGATCGGCCCTCTCTGACCGATACCCGATCCGAGAAAAATGGCACTATCGGAGCCGATACTCGATATGAATATCGGATTGGCGCATCCCTACTCATTAAGTTACAATTTTCATCTGCTCAAGCAGAACATTGTCATCTTGTGTTTCAGCAAGGTATCTCTGGCTAAAACTAGCTAACGTTAAAGTTAACGTCATGTGTTCTCACATCATGTACAGTGTAACTCAAAAACACAAACGAAGGTCTACATTTCAGTGCCTCTCCATATTAAACTGGTTAAATGTACATTAATTTAATTGTATTCTGCAGTACTAATGAACACTGTTGATCCTGCATGTTGTCATCCGCGATCATGATGACCGTAATATGAGACTTCTCCCACTTGCATTGGGATCTGTAAACCCTTGCTTCGAGTTACCCACTGTATTTATTTTAAAATATTTTATATAGCTGCGTCTCATTCATAAGGCTGCGCCCTCCGGAGGTCGAATCCTCTGGAGGTCGCATCCTCTGTATGATGCGTATCCACCTTTTTCTTGCCATAAAAATGGGTGCGGCCATTTGTAAATTATATGGGTCTAGCTTCCAGTCTCATCAGCGTCCAGCTATTTTTATCTGTACAGAACCGCTCCTTTTGCTGCTTGATATTGAAAATTGGTGTGTCTTATCATATTATTTTAATGTATTATCTTAATTATGAACACACTGGTTTGTAGTGCAAACAGTTTTACCGTTTACTGCACGTTGTTATTCTTCTCGTTATTTCCCTATAGCAGCCAATGAACCGGAAGTCTCACCCATAGGCTTACTTCCGCGTTGAAGAAAAAGGTGGATACGGAGTGTCCTCAACCTAGAATTAAACGAGACGGCCTTCGTAGGATGGGCGGAAAAGGAAACAGGAAGTATCACGTTGCTATGTCAACACATTTAGAGCGTCGTTGCTCTAATTTTTCAAATTAACGATGGTTGTTTACGGCGACAAAAACGATGGTTGTTTACAAAGAATTGTGGGTTATCTGTAGCAGCGAAGGATACACCTCATGCATCCTCCGAATTGCTGCGAAAGAAGGTCGCATTCGGAGTGTCCTACTTGCTTTTCTGAAATGAGACAGCCTCGATGACATATGCAGCCTTCGAATGCGACCTCCGGAGGGCGCAGCCTTCTAAATGAGACACAGCTAGTGAGCAACTCCGTTTGTTTGTCCGAGGTAGCAACAGTAACTAAGGGGGGCGGGGCTTACCGATAGGTCAATTGTAATTGCACCAGTCTGACAGAGAAAGAGCAAAGGAGTTTGGGTGAAATATGATTTGTAAAGGGTTATGCAGATTTTTAAAAAACTCAGTAAAACTTGGTATGTCTATATATTAAAGCTTGTAGGCCTATTAGTATGTGCAATGGAAGCATAAAGCCCTTTCAGAAATAATTCTAAAATGCTGATTTGGTGCACTGCTCAAGAAGCATTTTTTATTATTATTATCAATTTTGAAAGCATTTGTGCTGCTTAATATTTTGTGGAAACCATTATAGACACTTTTTTTTCAGAATTCTTGGACTAGTAGTAAGTCCAAAATCGCATTGGTTCCAAACTTTCAACGGGTAGCTTATCGCTTATCTATATATCTATCTATATATATATTTTATAAACACACACACTTGAGTGTCAGATTACACACATACTTTACCTTGGATGTACTGTTCCTTAGAAATCTGCACTGTATGATGCGTATCCACCTTTTTCTTGCCATAAAAATGGGTGCGGCCATTTGTAAATTATATGGGTCTAGCTTCCAGTCTCATCAGCGTCCAGCTATTTTTATCTGTACAGAACCGCTCCTTTTGCTGCTTGATATTGAAAATTGGTGTGTCTTATCATATTATTTTAATGTATTATCTTAATTATGAACACACTGGTTTGTAGTGCAAACAGTTTTACCGTTTACTGCACGTTGTTATTCTTCTCGTTATTTCCCTATAGCAGCCAATGAACCGGAAGTCTCACCCATAGGCTTACTTCCGCGTTGAAGAAAAAGGTGGATACGGAGTGTCCTCAACCTAGAATTAAACGAGACGGCCTTCGTAGGATGGGCGGAAAAGGAAACAGGAAGTATCACGTTGCTATGTCAACACATTTAGAGCGTCGTTGCTCTAATTTTTCAAATTAACGATGGTTGTTTACGGCGACAAAAACGATGGTTGTTTACAAAGAATTGTGGGTTATCTGTAGCAGCGAAGGATACACCTCATGCATCCTCCGAATTGCTGCGAAAGAAGGTCGCATTCGGAGTGTCCTACTTGCTTTTCTGAAATGAGACAGCCTCGATGACATATGCAGCCTTCGAATGCGACCTCCGGAGGGCGCAGCCTTCTAAATGAGACACAGCTAGTGAGCAACTCCGTTTGTTTGTCCGAGGTAGCAACAGTAACTAAGGGGGGCGGGGCTTACCGATAGGTCAATTGTAATTGCACCAGTCTGACAGAGAAAGAGCAAAGGAGTTTGGGTGAAATATGATTTGTAAAGGGTTATGCAGATTTTTAAAAAACTCAGTAAAACTTGGTATGTCTATATATTAAAGCTTGTAGGCCTATTAGTATGTGCAATGGAAGCATAAAGCCCTTTCAGAAATAATTCTAAAATGCTGATTTGGTGCACTGCTCAAGAAGCATTTTTTATTATTATTATCAATTTTGAAAGCATTTGTGCTGCTTAATATTTTGTGGAAACCATTATAGACACTTTTTTTTCAGAATTCTTGGACTAGTAGTAAGTCCAAAATCGCATTGGTTCCAAACTTTCAACGGGTAGCTTATCGCTTATCTATATATCTATCTATATATATATTTTATAAACACACACACTTGAGTGTCAGATTACACACATACTTTACCTTGGATGTACTGTTCCTTAGAAATCTGCAGTGGCTGCTTCGGAAGAGCTTGAAAATTCTGCATGGGGAAAAAAACAGTTATTATTCATTTGAAAGCATCTGATTCAGTCACCCTGAAAGCACAGCACAGCGCCTCTCACATCCAATACCACAACACAAAGATTAGGTTAAATTTAGCCCTGGCTTTGACAAATATGCAGACTTTAGAGCGCTTATAAAATGCCAATTGGGGCCGCTAAAGCACGGTGGAGCGGTGTCTGTCCAATCAGAAAATTAATGAGATCTGTCTCTCACTGGGTTTTTTAATTAATTTCAAACGGTCTCAATGAAGAAATGTTAAATATGCTTTGCCCTCCATCTATCTAGAGGGATGAAAGACACTAATAAGATGAAGAAAATAAAGTATTAATCTGGTAAAGTCATGAAAGCTTTTTGAACATGAGATCTGAACTATTTGCCTGACAGACTGTCTCCAGTCTCTGGATCTGAAACCGACCCCTGGCTTCATGCTCTTAAAGCAGAGGGCTGCTATGAGTAGTCGGTCGTAAAACCATCATTAGTCCCACTTTTCCTCTGGAGGACAGAACTAGTGTAGACAACGTTCATCTTTAAAGAACAAATTAAGCTCTCAGGATCTGAAAAGAGCTATTCAGTACTCATCGAATGTATGTGAGAGAGACAATGATACAAAGAGAAAGAACATGCCAAAGGGAAATGATGGCATGCACAAATGTGTGTGAGAAAAGAGTCTGCAGGTAAAAGGTTTGTGTCTGGTTTTGTCGGAATGAGAAGAGATTGCTGGTTGGAAGGTCAGTTCCTCTCTCCTCCCAGTGCTTCATTACAGCTGTAAATCTGCAAATGATGAGAGAGAAGATATACAGCTTCAAGGCCAGTCACACACACACTCCAATCTTTCTCTCACACTCATACAGATACAAAGTGGTTCCCTCTCAGTTTAACCGTGCAGTCATGCGTGTCTTGAATTAAAAGTATTTTCATTACTGAAACATTTAAAACACTGCCTGCATAAAACATCTTCAAATATCAGTGCTGATCGATTGATCGTTTTTACATTTAATGTGAAATGTGAAGAGCAACAAAGTGCTAGATCAGCGTTCTCACCCTCACATGATTGACCACCCCATGTCTACATCTCTATTAGAACTGCAGTATCTGTGATATGATCCTGTTCGAAGATCAGCATTGTGCGTAGGAACGATATGAGCTGATCTCAGGTTATTGTGTGCAGTAAATCTTTTGTCTGGGTTTGATAGATGCTGGTAGTCTGGGAGAGAGGAAGAGCTTTTAATAGCAGCTGAGGCTCTCTGCTTCTGTTTGAGTAGCTCTATTGATCTACAGTAATATAATACAGACGAAAAGAGAGGTAGAGAGTCTCTGCGAGACTATATATAATTACCAATAATTTATATTATCGGTACACAGCTCTCTGGAAACCTTGATTCTGATTGGTCAGTTGCAGTATTGCACAGTCAATTGCTTTTGAATAAAGATGTGTAATTGACCAAAGTTACCTTTCTCTTCACAAAAGAAAATAATTTTCTAATTTCAAATAAATTCAATATTTGTGTTCATTTGTTTGGTATATGGTCATGTAACAAGACTGATAATCATAGTCAGCCTGTCATTTGCGTAAAATAAGTTAATGTTTTGTGCTAATTAATTTATTTGTACTTATCTTTTAATAGGTTTTATTCATTATTTGAGACAATTCAGGATGACTATAGTCTGAACAGACACTGAAATGTAGAGAAAACTGATTGGATTCATAAACTGAAAGATGGGGAAAAAGAGAGAAACAGAGAACAAGTAAATAATGACAGAGATGGAGGAAAGCGCAGAGGGAGGAGCACAGTGGTATTGATCGGAGGATCAGGCTGGACTCAGTGCTTCACTCCAACTCTAATCCGGCTTAATATGGACAAGAAAATGCTGCTCACCATGCTTTTCTCACACAAACACACACAAGGGCACATTAACACTCTTACACATACACTGGCACTGGACACACCCTTTGAAAGTCAAGGCTTGAGAGCGATCTGCCTTATATACCCTTCCTTTCATTCTTTTTTCCCTCTCTCTCTGTTCAGTTCTTTCGTTCCTTTACACACATTCTTCACTCTCATGGCAGGTGATTTTGCTAAGGTTGTGGAATGCAGACTGAAGCACACCACTGCTCATCCAAAGCTCAGCTGATCAATTATTCAATAGAGAGAGAGGGCAGAGAGAGGGCAAAAGGGGGGGGGGAAGGGGAGTAGGGAGGTTGAAACAGAGTGCGTGTGGGGGGGTTGCAGTTGTCACTTCAAACAGCAAAATCCATCAACGCTCAGCAGCAATCCTTAAAGTCACTACGAAATCAAAATTGACAATTCCCTTTTTATGGAATATTGCAGTGTTTATTATAAATGGTTTGTCCATGGCATGCACATCATTAGTTTTTCAATTCACATACCCGCATAATCTTAATCAAAAACACTGACTTGCCCTCGCAATATTTCTTCTCTGATGACATGTGCACTGGCATGAGGGCGGGACAATAATCCCTCCCATCCAGCAACCTAAATGGCAAACGACAACGATGCAATGATCCAATCAAATCCCGCCCTACATTTTTACTTGTTTAAGGCGGCTAAAAAAAGGTCTACACACTATGAAGAAAAAAAAAAAAGGATTTAAATTTGTTAACCCTATACTGTAACAAATTTGATATGCAAATTTCTAAGGCCTCTAAATGATTAAGGGTGTATTCACACCGGTCTTGTTTGGTTCGACTGAATCAAACTCAAGTTCGTTTCCCCCCCTTTGGTGCGGATCTTTTGGGCAGGTGTGAATACAGAAATCGCACTTGGGTGCGGACCAAACAACCGTACCGAGACCCAGCTGAAGAGGTGGTCTCGGTCCGCTTCCAAACGAACTCTGGTACAGTTGAATGGATGAACCAATGAATGGATGACCTTAAGCACACGTGTGGTTTTGTTTACGGTTTCTGGTTAATTTGCAAAAAGGTCAGTGTGAAAGCGAACCACACCAAAAAAAATAAAAATCAACATTGTATTTGGTCCGGACCAAAGCAAGTGAACTAGTGGACTTTCCTGGTGTGAATACACCCTTAACATGATCAAAAATATGTAATATTTATGAAATAATAGTAATCTGTAATACAAGAGCTCACAGATTTACATTACAAGTTCAGAATTTCATCTTGCTTTTTGGGTCATATATCAGCAACTGCACTAAACTGCATATTTTTGCTCAGGTTGAGACTTTGAATAAAATTGAGGTGACACTTTATGAGCCATTCAAGCCTGATGTCTCAAATATGACACTCAACAAAAAAAATCTATGCAGATTTTAATTGTTTTATTATTTTGGATCACACTTTCGTTTGGGGACCAAGTCTCACTATTAACTACGATGCTAGTTAACAGTAAAAATTAGTCCTTAAAATAAAGTGTTACCTTATTTTGTCTACAGGTTTAATAAGATGTTCTATTTCAAAACATTAGATTTTTCTGACAATGATTTTATATGTCAGACTTTACTGGGTTAAAATGGGCTAAAACTGAGCTGAGAGCTGGTGAAAAACATCAATTTAGTAAAAAATACATACAAGATACAGTTCATGTGCAGAACTTTCTGAAAGACAATCTTTCCAAATACAGTATGTTCAAGCAGGGTCTATGTATAAGAAAGAACGAGGGAGTTGGTTGATTCATGATCTGTCAGATCTGCCTGCTCAGCTCGACCAACAAGCATCACTTGGGGGCCGGGGCGTGATACTACTAGTTCTGACAGCAGGGAGCGATCGGCCCAGCCCTCAGAGTCGATACCCTGCACACTACAAGCAACCTGCAGAGCGCACTGCAATACGCACAGCCTCAGTGGTGCAACAAACCCACCCACTGTTCTTCTCGGTTTCTATATCACCCCCAGCACAGGACTTCCCTTCATTTAAAACCTCACACACACACACACACACACACACACACACACACAAAGCTGGCACTGCAGGAGCGTTGCCAGGGTGACAGAAGGCTGGTCTCCACCCTGCAGGCCTCTCCCCTCCTGAACATATGTTGCACCAGTATTAACACACACATACAGTGATAGTAAATAAGACAAGTGATCTCTCGCTCTCTCACGGTAACAGACGTGGTAATAGTCTATTGCTCACCGCAAACACTCACAAACAATGTCCGTCTCATCTGCCTCTGTTTAGACAGATTTTACATCCATCCTCAGTTTTTTATTCTCTCTTTCTGTCTGTTAGTCATCACTGTGGCCTCAAATTACTGTGCGACATCCAGTCACAGTGTGGGGTTGGGTGACAACGGTGGCATCACCCTGGTTACAAAGACAGATGACAAGGCAAAAAGAAACCATGCAGCTTGAGTCAGCTCCTTCTGTTACTGCTGACACACACACAATCAATATGCATCACTCACACAGACGCCACCCTTCAGTTCCCTGCAGCTGTTGACTCAGGTCCTCTTTAATTATGAGAATAGAAGACGAAGTGTGTGTTTCAGTGCAACCATCACATGGGGAGGCCTGAATTTATGCATGTTGAGCGTGCATGAAAATTTTTAACTGTACTGTGAATGTGTTTGCTCAGTGGAAGTAACAGACTCGCACCTCTTCCCTGATGCGACATTCGGTAAAATGGTAATTTCCCCTAGGACAACTGATCAGTTTAAATGCAAGGCATTAGTATCATGAACGAACAATGAAAATTTTGTTTTTACAGCATCTATTAGTTTAGGTTACTTTATAAATATATTGTACCGTTCAAAAGTCAAACTTCTGTTTTTGAGAAAAACTCCCTTATGCTCTCAACAAGGCTGCATTTATTTATCAAATACATAATAGTAAAACAGTAATTAAACAGTAATTTAAAAAACAACTTACCTATATTGATATATTTTAAAAAGTAATTTATTCCTGTAATGGCAAAGCTGAATTTATAGCAGCCATTACTTTCAGTCTTCAGTGTCACATGATTCTTCATAAATCATTCTAGTATGCTGATTTGGTGCTCTAGAAACATTTCTTATAGTCAGGGTTAAAACGGTTGAGCCGTTTAATAACTTTGTAGAACCCGTGATAAAAAAAAAATTTCAGGAATTTTTCCATGAATGGAAATAACAGCATTTATTTTAAATTGAACTATTTTTTTGCAACAATGTCAATGTCTTTATTCAATTTGATGCATCTTTGCTAATAAATAAATAAACTCAATGACCCCAAATGTTTAAACTGTAGCATAAAACAATACAAATTTAATAATTAACTTAATTGAAAATATAGATGTAGAACTAAACTGAACCAAAGATGAATAAATGCTGTAGAAGTATTGTATATTATTATACAGTCTTGCCTCAAATGCAAGTCTGACATACTTTCCCAAAACAGCATTGTAATGTGGCTATTCAGCATTAATACAAAAGTTCTCACTTCAGGAAGATGATCAGCCTCACAGCATCACATGATGATGAGCATGCAACATTTTACACACGCTTTTATCCAAAGTGTCTTGAATGAATGAAGGATACAACATAAACAATTCATGCCAATGAGGAAAGAACATGAGAAGTTCTGCAATACAAAGCCCTAAAACTACTCAGAAGAATACAGGCTAGAGCAAAGATGAAAGTGAGAGACGACGAGTCAAGAGAAATAATAGAATTTCAACATCTAAGCTGCTCCAGTGGGAATGCAGCTGCTGGCACTGTAAGGTTATCTACTGAAGAAGAAACAGTTGAAATATAATATTTCTCAGTCAACAGCCTCTATAATGTCTCTATTGCTCAGGGCTGCTGCCATCTGCTGGAGGATTTGCATCACTGCAACTAGCTCATCTTTACCGCAGTACACATCAACGCCCACACAGAAGATGATTATTACGCACAGGGGTGTTGGATGCTCATTAACTGACACAACAGGGGATTGAAGCCGAAAGAAGTGATACAGAGCGAGAGTTGGAGTGTGTGTGCACTCATTAGCTGTTTAAGGCGTGAGGTGGGGCAGTAACAGCGGGCCTGTAACGGTTAGAGAATCTGCTATATTGATTCAGAGGTTAAAGAGGTTTGGATGATTAATTAATTGAGCAATGCAAGCACAGAATTCACCAACCGGCCCCTCAAAGACCTTCACAGACTATATATCACATTCTTTCTTAAGAATATAAAAATTTTTATGATAGGGATTATTCAGAGTAGCACCATTTTATTGCCATCACTTTTCAAGTGAAATTACCCCCCACTGTACACCCTTCCTGGTGTTTCTGCGCCGTTTCCGTGGCAACAAACCCTTCAATCACCCAGGCGATGGGCAAGATCCATTGCCATCCCATAGCAGCACCCTGTTGGCATGACAATGGCAAAACATGCTGCCTCTGAAGCCGAGTAAGAGATACAGTAGAGGCCTCAAATACACTCATGCACTGTACAATATACACACCATAAACTACTCTATTCTATGGCATGCTGATGGTGGAACTCACTAACGGCCTGTTAAACACCTTAGACAAGTACTGAATTATAGGTGATATGGCCAAAACAATTATCACAATAAAATGTTTCATATCAGTCGATATTGATAATCGCGATAAATTTCAAATCTTTATTTCTTTCAAGTTTAAAGGCAGATTTTTGCTCCTAAATAAAAGTTGTAGAAACCAGATAATTAATTGTGGGTTTAAACTACTCTTTATGGTCAGAACATGACAAATCCTTCACAACAAACCCTTCGCAAATTTGACAGTAGCTTAATAGTAGAACTAGGGGTGGGGGAAAAAAATCGATACAGCATAGTATCGCGATATTTTCCACGGCAATACTGTATTGATACACGGACGCCAAGTATCAAGCTTTTATTATACTATTTGGAAGAATAATAAAATCAATTTCTTTACAATCCACTAGATGCTGGTTTTGAGTTTTTTCTGGTGAGGTCAGCTGGGTCACCTTCAACATGCAGTTAGTAAAATAAAGAGGGTGGCATCGCGGAAAGTTATCAGGAAAGACCCGTCCGCGTTTAAATCGGATGTATGGACTTACTTCGGATTTGTAAACAAGGAGGGGATGTATAGGGATGCACCGAAAATATAGGCTACATATAATAACAATAATAATAATGTTCAGCGTGCATGTTTCACTCCTTGTCACTGCGCGGTTTGACGCTCCGCTCAATATTCCGATCTATGAATGTGCGTTCCGCTCGTGTACCGCTCATGCTCATCGGAAAAGCAAAGTCAAATAACGCCCTGACCGGAAATTTCTATGCAGTATACTAGTTCCAGTTTGCAGTAGCGCTACTGTGCTGAAACATGCTGTAGGCTACTTCAGCTGTACTGGGCAACGCTGCTAAAATAATGCTACATTCAGTGACGCTATGCTCTGCTCATATGCTCTGATAATAATAGCTTTGTAGGACTATACATTATTTGGATAATTAGTAAAAAAAATAATAAAAAAAAACATTTTACTTATATCGTTTATTGCTCAGCCCTACACGGTCTCACACATCAGTCATCATTTTGAGCCCTACAAAGTAATTTGCTGCAGTCTTTGGCAAATTCCTGAAATATAACAAATTATTCTTCCCTGTGACCCAGCTTTAGAAAAAGCGCAGCATGGCATATTGTGTTGATGATGCCGAGACACAGATGTTTCTAAAGCCTGCGAGACAAAAGAAACCACAGTAAGATGTCCCTCACACGCGCTCTCTCTCTCTCATTAGCACACTGTTGCCGCATTGCCCTCTCCTATCGCTGCTGTTACTCATCTGCTACTGTCTGTGTTGTGTGGCAAAAGCTTAATAAACACAGAAACGGAGCCCCATGAAAAATAACACAGAGGTACATCTCATTGACTCTTAATGGGTTACATTGGCTTGTAGAGCCTGGTTTGCTGTATGATGTTTTTGTTTCAGCTTGATGCTCAATGAATGCGCACTTGTTTGTAGTGGATAAACAGAATAAGTGCTTTGTTAGGGCAGTCAGTCAGGCTTTGTTGAGGATTCCCTGTTGCACACTCCCCTTGAAAACATAAAGGTGGAAAGATAAACAAATGCGTTGGTGTTCAAGCAAACAGTACACACATGCATAAACACCTGTGACGTGTGACCCACTTTTTTAGCACCAATGTTTTTCTTTGTAAAGTGACTCATCACATACAGTTTATAGACAGAGATCTGGCCGCAGATGTCAGAGTGTGAAAATCACTGTCCACATGGGACCTTCAGGTCTGTCGAAATCAGGTGGGTGGATTTAAAGTTTTTAAAGCTAAAGAAATGATTATGTAACTTAGAGGCTGCTCCATAGGCAACTGGTATTTGGTTTTACACCTACACAAACAAAAAGATGTATTATTTGGGAAAGGAAAAATATGCATAGACCTATAATACCTATCATTTAGGCTGCAGATATACTTTACAGTACTGAAAGAATATGTAATATGCTAATTAGAATTTCATTGATCTTAATCTATATGAAAGTCCAATAACAATTCACAGCACCTAAATTTACCAACACAGTAACATGAGGTTGGTGGATTGCTGTAATAAAAAATAAAATAAAAAACTGGACAAACAAAATGTAAAAATGTATATGAGCATCACTGTATACAGAGACGAAATTCTGCAACTATAATTCATTCTATTGCACAAATGTGATGGATCAAAATTCATTATAGTTGCAATGAAATGGAAATATCGACAGTATATCTGAGTTTAACGGATTAGCATGCTTCTATTCTTCGATTCTGACTGGATTTTGAGATGTGGCCATTGCATTTAAAAATAGAGGCAGATCTGAATGTGAGGTTGCAGTGGATTGTAGAAGTCTGACATATGTCAACAGTTAGGAGATTGAGTATTTAACATTTTGAAAGAAAAGAAAAAACGTTAAATAAAACGTGCATGGATATGCATGTCGAAAATAGATCGGGTTTCAACTAAGAAATATACATTTCAATCGAGACAAACCTGTATATTACAAACCCTCTCCTCATTATTTAAAGTCCAAAGCTCATGGAAATTCATTCCATAAATTAATTTAGACTTTTTTTTATCAAATAGAGGAGCTGACTGTTTTTGCTTATAATGCGCGATCGGCAACCAGACGGGGGTTTTTTTTGTCCGATTTTTCCGGAAGTGTGCACAGAGGCGCCAGCAGAAAAAAATACCACGCAGAGCAAGCTCACTGTTGGCGATGCACGATGAGATATTGGAAGAAAAATCTGAAGTGATTAAGGATACAGGCAGCTGTATAGCACTGGAAATGCAGAGCTACCTGTCTGAGGCACAGATACCAAGAAGCGAACAGCCGTTGGTGTACTGGCGCACAAATAAGAGCCGTTTTCCTGCACTCGCTGAAGTTGCACGAGTGTACCTGTCCGCACCCTGCACAAGCGTAGACAGTGAACGTTTGTTCAGCTCAGCTTCTCACGTGTTGGATGAGAAACGAAACAGACTAACTTGTGACAAAGCTGAAATGCTTCTTTTTGCACTTTTGAAAAGCCAGAAGTAAACGTCAGTTCTGTAGGCTATAGGATTAATATTTTTAATTTTACCTTAAAATTACATTGACTTAATGTGATTTAAAAAGCACCTGCCGTAGTTATCATTTTGGAATAATTTATTTATATAGCCTACTTTTGGTTTTATTTAGTTTCACTGGTAAAGATCTTTTTTTCTTTACACCAAATTTAAAAACGAAAACAAATGCTGAATGCTGATTAAGTAACATCTTTGTTTGGAGTGTTGAATGTGTTTGGATTGTGGAACTATGCAGTTGTTGCCTTTAAAATTACATGGTTACAGTTAATGTTTTCATTTAAGTCCAGTTTATAGTTTCAACCCAATTTAAAATCAAAAGCTAAATGCTTTTGTCAGTAGGCCTACCTATGTTTGTATTGAATGTAGCCTACTTACTGCGCAGTTACTGCTGTTCATTTCAGATGGTTACAGTTGTTTTCAATAGCCAAAACCCAGTTTAGCCTGTTAAATACCAAATAAACATCTTGTTTATGTGTACTTTTATTCTTTCTTGTTTGTTGCTTGATAAAAATAAAAAAAATTGGATATCGGAATCGGCCAGTTTGCTTGTAAAAAAAAAAAAATCGGCCATGAAAAATCATGATCATGCATCACTAATTTAGACCACTTAACTTGATGATTGCATTCGGGATGTGAAGAGACTTTCAACCAGCATAACAAAAAATGTTTCTGAAGACAATCACCTATTGCACCTTTAACTAAACTCTCAACATATTCTTAGAGGCTTTCAAGACTATCCAGCAGAAAACCAAACATTTAAAGGGGTCATGACATGAGAAACCAAATTTCCCTTGATCTTTTTATATAAATGAGGTCTTTGTATGTTGCACAACTTAAAATGTCCTCATCATCAATAAAAAAAAGCATTTAATGTAATAACTAAAGCCCGACCGATATATCGTTTTGCCGATATTATTGGCCGATATGAGCCTATCGCCGAAATATCGGTATCGGCCAATATGCCGCCGATATGAATTTTTTTTTTTACAGAACATATAATGCAGATAAAATGGTTGAAATCGTCTAATTACTTAGTTTGTCCAGCAGAGCGCGCTCCATTGTTTGCTACTGGCGACCTGGATGAAACTCTTTAAAGCTTAAGCCTATGGAAAACCATAAAAAATTAATTAAAGTAAATAGTGTAAATTACATCGCTAATGTCATAGAATAGCACATTGTAACGCAGTGTTACAACATGCCCCATCTACGCAACTGCAATTTAAAACTGGTTAGTGTCTTCTGCTAGTAATCAAATCATTAAAAAACTATCTGAACTGATAAATAACAGATTGGAGATTAAAATAATAGCAGATTTGTCTAATTTTAAATGAATAATAAAAACTGAGATAAAAAATTTACTTAAGCCAGAATTTAAATTTTACTACGGTAAAATAAATATTCAAACCACGTGTGTTACAAACTATTTTTGTGCAAAAAACTTTAACAAGTAAACCTCAAGGAACATATTAAAGTAAAAAAAAATCCATGTTATGACCCCTTTAAGTTGGCAAGATTTAACAATGGATATACAAGATCAATGAATTCAAAAGTTTCAGTTTTCAGTTGCAACACAGCACTGGCCAATCAACTGGCCGGAAACGGTTTCACATTGGTCACGGGGCAGCGGGTCATCCTTATTGCTGAGACCTGCGACAACAAGTGCATATGATCACACATGCACACTCACACATTCTGGGGGAACAGCTGATGGGATCTCTTTTTCTAACACACAAACGTAATCCCGCCTGCTCTGTGTCAGAACAAAATCTAATTAATCAGTTCACACAAACAGTGAGTCACCCACCCTGGAGCAGCGTTATTATACACAGCTCTGTGATGCTTTGGTGCAGCTAAATTCAAATGACTAGAGGAAAGCCATGCATCACTCTGAAGCAACACCTACCACAGCAATGATTCATCCAATGAAAGCTGGAAACTCTTTACATTATGGAGACAATTTGTTTCTCATGATTATTTGAGTTTGTCTAATTGGACTTCCAAAACACCTTGAGAGTGTTTCATTGACAAAGTAAACAATGGAAAATGCAGCTGTTACGTCCAAGGACGTATTTGTTTTTTTCCCCGATTGTTCTCTCTTTCTCTCTCTCTCTTCCTACAAGCAGGGGGTAATGGCTGCCACCTGTTTCCAATGATTGGTGATCTGATGTGATTGCAGGAGGAGGGGAAGCCGTGAGAATTTAAGCAGCACCATTGCACAGCGCAAGGGTGTGTGTGTGGAGGCTGTGTCGGGAGGCTTCTATTCTCAACCTTAAAAGCTTTATTAGTTGTTTTGGTTAATACTTTGTTGAATGATTTCTTCCCAGTGTTATTGTGTTGACACTCTTGTGGTACTTGACGCCTATGACAAGAAATCTGGTTTGTTTTGGAAGTTATTATTTGTTTTGTCCCTATTTATGTTATTGTTTATCTGTTAAACTTGCGTTGTTAGTTTATTGGGAAAGTGTTAGTAGAGAGGTGGGTGCCATTTTCTTTATTTTGTTTTTCTCTTGTTTGTTTGTTAGTTAGGGAGGTAGTTATATCTATTGTATTTTTGTTTTCTTTTCTTTGTTTAGCTTAGTCAGTTTCTCCCAAATAGTTAGAGGGTTTATGTTTGTTATTTTGGCCTTGCCCCCTCTTGAAGTCTTGACATCCTTCCATATCTGTCAAATAAAATAACTTGTTTTTGATATTGAGATTCTTGGCCTTTGTTAAAGCTCGGGGGTTGAGAATTGAGTCTTGCTGCCTCCACACATCACCTTTTCTATTCTGTTACTTGTTCCTCCAACCCTAGACTAGCTGGGAACGTAACACAGCTATTCTGAACATCACATGATTCGCAGGACCATTTCTCCTAAAGGTATTATTTATCAAATGCAAGGAGATTAGCTCTCAGTTGTGAAATGCAGGATAGGCGGCTTTGGATAGCATATGAAAAGCTGATATGAAGCCAGCGAGAAGACAAAGAAATAAAGATGAAGAGAAAGACGTCTGTCCTCATTCGACTGTTCTTTGGTGTTATTGTCAAGGATGTCTCTGGATGGATAAGTGATGTCTGGTCTTCTGTTCAAGAACACTTGAGGGATTCTGATCCAAAAGGCGGCTCATTTTTTGGTTATGACTCTAAAGCCTGCAAAAGCTTTGCCTTAAGCAAACCCGTATTAAAGCTGAAAAAAGCTACTGCCAGCCTGCTTTATTTGTGTCTAGGCAGATTTGTGTGTATGTTCAAAGACAAAGGGGGAGTGAAGAAAGCAACAGTGAGGAAGAAGTGTGAGTGTGTGTGTGTTATAGAAAGGTATCAAAACAAGGCAGCCGCCCCCTCTGCAGCAGAGCAGAGACAGCATTCAAGTTTCTCCAACAGCAGGGACAGAATCTGTATTACACAAATTACACAAAACATTGGAAATACACCCAAAAATTTCCAAATGGACAAATAAAATCCAAAAAACACTGACTGATTGTGGGAATCAGACATGCCATTAACATTACACAACCTACTGTATGTGATTGGACACAACTTTGACTATCCCTAACAGTCTCGGTTTCATTATCAAAAAATTAAATATACCATTTACCTTGACTAAGGTCTACAGAGACACAGACAGACACGCACGCACGCACACACAATCGTTAAAAAATTTGAGGTCAGTAAGATTTTTTAGCTTCACTGCATTTATTTGATCAAAAATACAGTAAAATCAGTACAGTAACATTGTGAAAAATTATTACAATTTAAAATGTTTTCTGTATTAATATATTTAAAAATCATATTTATTCCTGTAATGGCCAAGCTGATTTCAGCCCCCATTACTCTAGTTTTCATGATCCTTCAGAAATGATTCTAACATGTTGAAATAGTACTCAAGAAAAATTTCATATTGTTATTCTGTGTTGAAAACCATTGTGCTGCATAATATTTTTGTGGAAGCCATCATAAATTTATTTTTGAAAATTCTTTAATGAACAGAAAGTTCAAAAGAACAGCATTTATGTGAAATGCATTTATGAAAGTCCAAAATCTATTGTCACATTATAAATGTTTTTACTTTTGATCAATGTAATGCATTGTTTCTAAATAAAAGTATTAATTTCTTTTTTCTTTAAATCTTACCAAGCACAAATTTTTGAGCGGCAGTGTACACACATACGCCGTCAAATACACATACAAAGCCTTAGTAACATCTAACATCTGGAGGGCTCACAAAATACACAGAATATAGCACAAAAATCAGCTATGAAGGACTGAATCTAATCCTTCTTAAATCCAGATTGCCTGAAAGCTTCTGGCTTAGTCTTGCTCATGAAGGATTTTAAAAGAGTAAGAGAAGGGAAAGTAGTAAAGTACAGTACGAAAGGCAAAATTGTAGGGGCATGCCCGCTGGTTTGATGAAAAACTAAACTCACCCACTGGAACACAGAGAAACAGAAGTATTAAAAAGTTAAGCCAAACAGGGAATTGCAGGTGAATTTCAGCTTTAATTTCACAGTTATTCAGTATGATTCTGCATCATTTGAACTCTCAGGATGATCTATCCCTAGGCTGCAATTAATGGCCAATTATTTTTCTCAATTAGTCCTAGCAGCTAATGAATCTCATTTATATTTATAAATTTTTTAATGCAGTGGTTACAGTTACAATGCTCAAATGGACAAACCACCAGAGATTACTTAACTGAATTCAGTATGAAGGAGACACAGATCATTCATAAATGTATGTGACAAGTGTGAGGTGTGAGGGATGTCTTAGAGCCCCAAATAATGACAAGCTCAATTATTTTAAAGAAAGAATGACTAGAACGATGGATTAAAAATGTATCTGAAGGAAGGAGATATTAGAGGACAGTGTTCTCTGTGTGAGTGTAGTGTTGCAACAGTGTAAATCGTATAGCAAGTGAATGCTGGACCCTGAGAGACCTAGAGATGATCTATCGATTTGTCACAACACTAGAGAGAGCAAGAGAGGAGGAATGGTACAACATAATGGGGCAGCAAATAGTTGTATCCCAGTCTCAGAGGCTTTTTTTTCATAAAAAATAGTGGGAGTGTGTGCATGTGTCTGAAAGTGAAACAGAGCATGACAAAATACCTAGAAAAGTGAAGGAGAGAAAAGGGAGGACAGATCAATAGTAAACAGGCATGTGACAGAGTTGAAAGGGCAAATTAGAAGTACTCACAGGATGTTTAGCAGACAGTCTGCCGCTCACTGTACTTGTCTGATTCCATGTGGAAGAAATGAACGTCTGAGAAGCAGAGAAACAGAGAAAACAAAAAGCCCAAAATTTACTAAACAACGATCATCTGTTAATTCTGTCAGCTTAAGTCATTTAAAGAGCATTCAAAATCAACAGAGGTTAACTTTTTTTTTTTACTATATTAAAAATACAGTTATGAACCCTAATTGAATGTTTCACAAGAAAAAGAACAGAAAACATTGTCAAAATAAATTACTCAAATGTGACACTCTTGTACTGCCACCTAGTGTGCATGATTTGATTTCTAAAATTCTGTATGTCAAATGTCTCACCTTGCTCATGCAAGACAAAATGCCATCCACAAATGCAGTCTTGTTTTTGTGAATCTGTCTGTATTCAAGTATGATTTTTGGCAGTGGATGCAGATTCTGTAGTTGTAATAGCTAAAATAGTGCAAAAAAGCCAGAAACTGAATTAAAACTGATACATTCTACTTTCAATTTTAGTTAAAGAATCAATAGGTGATAAATAAAAAAAACATCCATTCATGCTCTTAGATATCTAAGAATGTCTAAATAATATGCTGAATATGCAGAGTTACATGCAAGTAACCCTAAGACAAACCCTAAACTAACCCTAACCCTATAGTAAGTACATGCAGTTAATTAATATTACTCAGTGCTTAAATATATAATTACACTGTAGCAAGGACACCTTAAAATAAAGTGTAACCACAATAACATCCATTTGAACACCTCATGTCTGTTTGCACGTATAAGGACATTAAATGTGTACTCACTGCTGTTTCTGATGTGGACTGCTGTTTTTTGATTGTTTTGGGAAGCTTTTTATTCTCACAAAGTTCATGTAAGCGCAGCTTCTCGAATAGGATCTGAAAAGAGGTTTGTAATACATATTTCTAATTACATTACAGTAACTATCAACAGATAAGTGACAACAAAACCTACCTATTAGACAACATTTACAAGCCCTAATGGGCATTACAGGGCATCTATGATTATGCTCAGAAATGATGTCAAGGCAGATAACTAGCAAACTTTCAAACGCCTTTTTAAAAACACTGACCAGTCTGAGCTGTGCACTGCTGGACACCAAGAACTTCTGACCTGCAGCCTGGTGAGCCTCCTGCTCTAACTGCTTCAGCTTAGACTGAGAAAGAGAGAGAGAGAGAGAGAGAGAGAGCGCAAGAGAGAACCTTGCTAGAAGGGTGCTGCTGCTCATTTGGACACTTTCAAATACAGAAGGTACAGTAACACCCCACAGAGAATAATCCTGAAGTGTTTAATCAATTCCCTTCTTCTGAGAGAACTGAGGGAGGATGAGAGGGATGTACAAAGCAGAAGAATGACAGAAGAGGAGGAAATGTGAAGAGTGCAGGAGTTTATGAAATAAATGTACACAAAGCACTCAAGAAAACAATATATATGTGCATTCGTGAGGGAGAAGGCAAGAGATATAAAAAGAGATGGTAATGTTCTTTTTGAGAAAGCAGATGCCAGCAGTGGTAGATCTAGTCATTAATATTAACTACACACAATATACCCTCAATTCTTCCTTAGGGAAGACAGACCTGAGAAAATCATGGTTTATGGCTGTTTATAGAATCATAATAGAATCATACACACTCTTACCCCTAGCAACTCTGAAGTATTTTTCATGGCCTCCTTGTCCACATGCATTTTATAGCTTTCCATAACTGAGAGAGAGAGGGAACAATGTTAATGCAGTAAGTCAAAATTATTGGCTTTATTGTAAATGCAAAACTAAATCTAATTCATTAGACAGTGATATATAACTCCCTTCTTAAACAGCATTTCATTTCAGACTGTGAAAGTAAATTTAAAGATATAAAGAATGAATGTGCTGTAAGAATCTATAGTCTCCCCCGACCCAGATTCCACTCCACAATATGTTTGATCATGCTCATTTCCCAAAATGGCTTAATTATTATAATGAAGATGATGTTGTTTGTAGATCACTTGGGATGATCACATCCTGAGCAAATGTTGACCAATTGTAGAATGGGAGCAGGTGTGAGACACTGAGAACCACCTCAGACAAAGGGGTGTTAGAACTTAATTAACATACAGACCACAGCTGTAACAACAGGAACAACTTAATTTACATTGAGGGTAGTAAACTAAGTGTATAAAATGTTTGAGCTTAGGATGTTCGTGGTTCATTCCGACTCCGTTGAACCCAAGGTACTACATGTACTTTGTCACTGCTATGCTGCAATAAACATCTTCATCGAGATCTTCGTCGTCCTCATCATTTTTCTTACAATGTGCTGTACTAAAGGTTTATTCAATCGATTAAGTGACTAAAGAATTAGACAAAGAACTGTTTTTTTAGAACTGTTTCAAGTAAAAATTGAAATAAACTTATGATTATACCATGAAATGAATAGATCAGGAAATGCAATGACATTCGGAGTTAAATCATTCACTTTTTATCTCTAGAATCTGTTTGCTCAGACCTGCCAGAATTGGAATCATCTTTTGTTCTATGCCAGAATAGAGCTGCCACAGCCCCTGAGTCTACATACAAAGAAACAGAAAATTGAGAGCTTGAGAGAAAACTGAGAAACATTGTACATAATGCTTTATTTAGAAAAGATTAATTTTAAATTACCTGAAGCTTGTTATGCAGTTCCACCATTAGATTGTATAAGAGAGACAAGTTTGAGATCACTTGAGTAACCTGATAAGCAGTAAAGAGAGGCACAATGGCACTGTAAAAGTGTAATTTCAAAGTCGAGATTCAGACACACCGCTGCGGTCTTTTCTGAACACCATTTGTTGAATCAAGTGTGTATATCTGACCTTGGCTTGCCCAAGCACAGGTTGCAGTGATGTGGACGTAACTGAATGTGAGTAGTGCTTGCAAAGCAGGGTCTGGAAGCAGGACGCAGAATTGGCAGGATCTAACAACCATGCTGAAATCTGAGGATCCATCACATGACATCCCAACACTGCACAGAAAAAAATATTACCCACATTACTACTGTTCCCACATTTTAAAAATTAGATTCATTAAAGGTCTATACAGTGGGTACGGAAAGTATTCAGACCCCCTTAAATTTTTCACTCTTTGTAATGTTAACATTTAAAGTTTTTCTCTCTTGATTTTAAGCATGATTTTAAGAGCGTCTTAACATAAGCAGGAACATTTGACTTAATATATAAGTTTATATGAGTTAACAAAATAAATGTCACATATTTGCTTGTTTAATCATTGACTTAGAAATAGTAAATAAAATGTTAGAATATAATAAAGAATTTTCACACTTTTCAAATCAACTTTGTGCTGTTTTAATACAATAACTCCTAAAACATTGTTTATATCCTGCTGAAAAAAGATTTTCAATGTAGTCTTTTGAGCTCCTATTCTATATAACATGGTAACTGTTTAAATAGTCTGATAAAATAAAAACTGTGTGCCACCTTGTTTCCAGCTCAAGTCTTTGCTGAAGTGTTTCAGTGCTGTGCGAAGCAGGTCTTTAGCTTTAAAGCATACAAATGGCTTTGTGTCACACAGCATCTGCATGAGCATCTCTCTAAGAACGCACAGACATACAGATACAAAGTAAAACACACTGAACATCACCTACAGCATCCACAAATGTCCTCACCTACACTCAATTCCACATTACATTTATAACAGTATCCCTTTAAAGGAAAACAAATAACTAATGCTACTTGGCATCTGTGACAGAAAAACAGCAAGGACACAATAAGGACAGCAGTTACATGTAAATACCTCTCTGTCGCTTCTCGTTTCCTCTCCAAACACAAACACACCTGGTAAAGACATCCTGCTTTTGTGTATAGTCTTGTTGGGCCCAAGCTGGTGCCTGGTCTAGTCTAAGGTACAGCACCCTCTCTGGTGGTCTGTCCTGTGGTCCCTCGGAATCCAATTCCCTCTTTAGCAGAACCAGAAGGCCACACACTGAAGGGCTCAGCTTCTTTAGGAGAGACATTGAATATATCCAGCCATTAATTCTCACATACAGTACCACTCATACAACATTCAGTTTGCAGCATAATTTGCAGCAAATCTATCTTAATTAATTACTTGTTTTATGTTTTTTATAGAAGCATTTTGATTATTAAAAATACAGCAAAACTGTAATAATCTGAAATACTATAATTTAAAATAACTGTTTTCTATTTGAAAATATTTTAAAATGTAATTCATTCTTGCGATGGTGAAGCTGAATTTTCAGCAGCCATTATTCCAGTCTTCAGTGTCAAACGATCATCCCCTTTGAACAGTAGTGTACAGTATATCCAACAAAATTTGTAGTACAGCCAAAGCTTAAAGGGGTCATATGATGTTGCTAAAAAAGAACATTATTTTGTGTATTTGGTGTAATGAAATGTTCGTGGCCTAATGGTTAGAGAGTCGGACTCGAGTCTCAAGTCCGGCAGGAATTGTAGGTGGGGGGAGTGAATGTACAGCGCTCTCTTTGCACCTTCAATACCACGACTGATGTGCCCTTGAGCAAGGCACCGAAACCCCAACTGCTCCCCGGGCGCCGCAGCATAAATGGCTGCCCACTGCTCCGGGTGCATGTTCACGGTATGTGTGTGTTCACTGCTGTGTGTGTGCACTTAGGATGGGTTAAACGCAGAGCACTAATTCCTAGTATGGGTAACCATACTTGGCCACATGTCACTTCACTTTTGGAAGACCAAACAAAGTAGTTTCGCTTTCACAACGAAACACAGCGGGCTAGAGTGAGCGGAGGCCGGCGGCTAGAGTGAGCGGAGGCCGGCTGCTAGAGTGAGCGGAGGCCGGCGGCTAGAGTGGGGAACGGCCGGCGGCTAGAGTGAGGAATGGCCGGCGGGCTGAGTGAGCAGAGGCCAGCGGCTAGAGTGAGCGGAGGCCGGTGGGCTTGAGAACGGCGCGGCCAGCGGGCTTGCGGCAACCACGTGTGACGACCCTGGGCTGGACTCTGCTTCGTCCACGGTGAAAGCCGATCCGGCGATCCACAGCACGAAGTTGATGTACAGGTGCATCTCAATAAATTAGAATGTCATGGAAAAGTTCATTTATTTCAGTAATTCAACTCAAATTGTGAAACTCGTGTATTAAATAAATTCAATGCACACAGACTGAAGTAGTTTAAGTCTTTGGTTCTTTTAATTGTGATGATTTTGGCTCACATTTAACAAAAACCCACCAATTCACTATCTCAGTAGTTTCGCTTTCACAACGAAACACAGCGTCTCCACGGCATGGCGGTGGCGGCAACAATACTACAGCGAGAATACAATTTACGCCTACTTTCTTTGCGTGAACATTTTGGCGGCGTTATGCAAATCTTCCGTGACGTAGACATGTGGGGGCATGTTAGAACGAGCCATTTTAGGTAGGCGTGGTTGACTCGTAACTTTTATTAACAACATCTCTTTGGATTTGAGACTTTAGTCTTTGCAACTTTACAGATCTTCTTTATGCACCAAGAGCTTGTAACACTTCAAAGAGAAAGGAAAAATTGAAATCGCATCATATGACCCCTTTAATAATTTAGCTCAATGAATATCATCTAGTGACTCTGTAATCACACCTGTTCTGGGTCCAATTGTATGGTGCCATCTTGGTATACCATGGTAACAACAAATGCTTTGACTTTTCCTGCCTCCTCTAACAAACACTCTCTCTCCTCTTGTGAGAGACGTCCTGTGTCACACACCCTGGGATCAGAGGTCAAACTAAAGGCCCCTTTAGTGCTTGCTGTGGTTCCATCTTCTTTTCTGTCTGCTTCTGAAGGCATTTCATTGCTTCGTTTGGATCCTGACAGACTTGGATCAGAGAGCTTTGGGGATTTGGAGTGATTTGGTTTATTGCATCCTTGACTCTTTAATTCTTTCTGTGGTCGGAGAGGATGTCTCTGCATCTTGACATTGGGCTGTAGAAGTTTTGGTTTTAAGAGTTTTATTGAGCCCTTTACTTTTGCCTTGTGGAAGAGCTGCGAGGGGAACCTGAGGGCTCCGAGTGTTTTTTTGCTCAACTCATGTGATGAAATGATCTTAGGAGCTTCCTGTGAGGGTCCAGGGGGTTCACATTTATGCTTTGGAAATGATTTCATCTCACCAGCCTGTATGTGTTAAGACAACAAATGCAAGTAGAGTTAAAGAAGAGGACATTTGAGTTCAAATGAGCTCTTATTACATGTGAAGAAAATATTCCACACAATTCAAATAGAAGCCAATTACATAACTTCAAAAAGCTTAAATCAGCAGCAGACAGCCATCCACACACAACCCTCCTATTCAGAGTTTGGTTGTCAGTGCCAGACAAATCAGCTTAAAAAAAAGCTTCAATACGAGAATATGTACACACAGTTCCCAGTCTGTCACTTATAAAGCTTTCTAAAGCAGTTATTAGGCTGATGCACCCACACTTTTATCGCTGCTAGGACAAGTCTTCGCCTGGTACTTCTCAACCTCTGAATGACCCCTGTGATTCTTTACGTAACAGACATCTGCAGGAGACTTCCATTATTCATTAGTAGGCTGTTTCACCTTGAAAGGAGTTCAAATAAAACTACACCAAGCATTCAGGATCAAAACATTCTTGCACACTAGATAACTGATCCCTAGATAAGTGAGGCTTTTTAATGTTCATGCTATTTTTAGACTATCTAGCATTTAGTGATCTTTGTCTAGATAAGTCTTGGGATTTCATATTTTCACTCTCTTTAACTCATTCTTTCCTCACTTTTTTCTCTTTCTGCAACTTGTGTGAATGTATGATTCTGTATATTTATGTGTTAGATTAGTTTATATGTCTTCGATTTATCCAATAAATTCTTATTTATATTGGAAAGTACTATCTTGTGTTTTGTGCTTACAAGTTAATGTCTTAAACTGCCGATCTTGTTACTGTGCTAATAAATAGTTTTCACTACATTTTGGATATTAACATCCATGCGGAGTTGACGATATACGGCTCGTTCAATGAATCGCTGGCCGACTCAGTGATTCTGTCCAAATGATTCCCTTTGAGCTAAATTGACCTGTCTCCCTTACAACATTTTAAATATATGAGAGAAAAAACAGCAAGCAGAAACTGAAATTATAGGCCTAAAGACATGTCAGAGCTGTGGTCTAGTAGTGTTTCACAATCTTATTTCTTCCTTTCCAACATTTATTTAGCATATTATTAGCAACAGTGTTGGGGGTAACGCATTACAAGTAACGCGAGTTACGTAATCAGATTACTTTTTTCAAGTAACTAGTAAAGTACCGCATTACTTTTTAATTTACAAGAGAATATCTGAGTTACTTTTTCAAATAAGTAACGCAAGTTACTTTTTTTTCCAATTTATTGATTGACAGCTCTCCTGTCCCAATGTTGAGAGAAATCAGATGTTACTGTAGTTAAAAATAAATATGAAATGCATGAATTCATCTCTCACAAAAAAAAAAACTGATTCCTTATTCCTCAAAATGAATAAAAATAATGCAACTCAGAATATGATACAAACCTGCAATAATTAAATGTTAAAACACAAATATCCTTTATGTATTTAATCCCATTCTATTAACCAATGTCTTTGCTTCTGACCTTCGATGATCCAGTTCAACCATACTAATAAGCAAAAATTACTCTAGAAAAACATTTGTGTCTTTTTTTATTGCTGAAGTGTGTTGAAAATTCTTCTTCTGCATTCTACTGTACGGACGTAAATTTTATATATTTGCCAAAAATAGAATTTTTTTTATTTTAAAAACAAACAAGCAAGCCCTGTCCAGATTTAAAAAGTAACGCAAAAGTAACAATGCATTACTTTCCATAAAAAGTAACTAAGTAACGTAATTAGTTACTTTTTTATGGAGTAACGCAATATTGTAATGCATTACTTTTAAAAGTGGATAAAAAGAGGAATGTTGAGATTCAGAAAATCAGACAAACACATCTCTGATGACATAACATCTGAGAGAAGGACTGCCTTCTCTCAGCACTGGAGTCAGTACATTACCTGAGAGTGGGTCTGGATGCTGTGCTGCATTCCATCACTGGTGGGGGGTCCTGTGGATTCCACCTTTCCATCTCTCTATCTCTCTCTCATCAGAAATGTATTCTCAACTGGCTGGGGAGAATCTGCGTGTATGATAAAAAGAGTGAATAGTGTCTCAGTGTCTCAGCTGGCATGTGGAAGCATGCATCTCATTTCTGCCCAGTGGGTAGTGTCTGTTTGTTGCATCATTAGCTTGTATGTAGCCGACACAAAAAAAAAAAGGTAAAAGCTATATGCCATCTAAAACCATTTTAAACAGCATTTTGTAAATCTTGATAAAACTTGGTTGGTTTACAAGAACAAATTATTTGCAAATCAGACATTACCAGCCTTGATAAGGCTGACACACTGGGAGAATGGCTTACATGTGAAATAGTAGGGCTGCAATATGAAGATTTTTCAAAATATGTATTGTACGGTCTAGCAGACCATCAAGCACTGTACTTACTTGTTCTGCTCTTGGTAATCTCTCTTCTTTCAGAGCCACAGTCTTCTTTTTCCTCCACTGAGTCCAGTATTTCACCTGACCTAACAGGTGTGTCAGGCACACATTCGAGGACAGAGACACTTCCACATATTTCAGCATGTACACAGCTTTCCACTGGAAGTGACAATTCAGAGTTTCTGCTATTTTGCCAGTAATGGCTGCTCTCCAGGTCCTCAGACTTAGATGTTGGTTTCTCTACATTAGACATATGATTACTATGCTGCACTTGTATGATCACAGCTTGGTCAGCTCTGGCCTCTTTTGAGATGTCTTCCAAAACAGACTCACTGCTATCTTTTCGATGATCCAGTTCAACCATACTAATAAGCAAAAATTACTCTAGACAAACATTTGTGTGTTTTTTTTTTATTGCTGAAGTGTGTTTCTTCTTCTGCATTCTACTGTACAGACGTAAATTTACTTTCCCTTCAGCCTGAGGCTTATTCATTTCACTTTTGGTGTGAAAAGGCTTTTATATATTTGCCAAAAATAGAATTTTTTTTATTTTAAAAACAAACAAGCAAGCCCTGTCCAGATTTAAAAAGTAACGCAAAAGTAACAATGCATTACTTTCCATAAAAAGTAACTAAGTAACGTAATTAGTTACTTTTTTATGGAGTAACGCAATATTGTAATGCATTACTTTTAAAAGTGGATAAAAAGAGGAATGTTGAGATTCAGAAAATCAGACAAACACATCTCTGATGACATAACATCTGAGAGAAGGACTGCCTTCTCTCAGCACTGGAGTCAGTACATTACCTGAGAGTGGGTCTGGATGCTGTGCTGCATTCCATCACTGGTGGGGGGTCCTGTGGATTCCACCTTTCCATCTCTCTCTCCAACAGGCATCAGAAATGTATTCTCAACTGGCTGGGGAGAATCTGCGTGTATGATAAAAAGAGTGAATAGTGTCTCAGCATTGTCACTGGCATGTGGAAGCATGCATCTCATTTCTGCCCAGTGGGTAGTGTCTGTTTGTTGCATCATTAGCTTGTATGTAGCCGACACAAAAAAAAAAAGGTAAAAGCTATATGCCATCTAAAACCATTTTAAACAGCATTTTGTAAATCTTGATAAAACTTGGTTGGTTTACAAGAACAAATTATTTGCAAATCAGACATTACCAGCCTTGATAAGGCTGACACACTGGGAGAATGGCTTACATGTGAAATAGTAGGGCTGCAATATGAAGATTTTTCAAAATATGTATTGTACGGTCTAGCAGACCATCAAGCACTGTACTTACTTGTTCTGCTCTTGGTAATCTCTCTTCTTTCAGAGCCACAGTCTTCTTTTTCCTCCACTGAGTCCAGTATTTCACCTGACCTAACAGGTGTGTCAGGCACACATTCGAGGACAGAGACACTTCCACATATTTCAGCATGTACACAGCTTTCCACTGGAAGTGACAATTCAGAGTTTCTGCTATTTTGCCAGTAATGGCTGCTCTCCAGGTCCTCAGACTTAGATGTTGGTTTCTCTACATTAGACATATGATTACTATGCTGCACTTGTATGATCACAGCTTGGTCAGCTCTGGCCTCTTTTGAGATGTCTTCCAAAACAGACTCACTGCTATCTTTTGCTGTCAACCCCGATCGACAACTCCAAAATGGCTCTATCTGTCCAGTCCTCTGCTGCTTGTCCACAATATCAATCCTCTTTTCTTCTTCTCCAGATACTGGATGAGTAGGAAATGTATGCTGCCCAAAGATGAACTTCTTTACTGGAGCCTCATGTTGTTCACAACCTACTGGGTCTTTTTCAGAGGGGCTTGCTGGTTGAATCCAACTCCTCTTCCTGAAGGTCAGTCTATGGATCTCTGCTTCTGTCATAATGCCTGGTCTAGCCTGAGGGCTCCCAATGCTATTTAAGCGGAACATATGTAAACAATCTTCTCCCTGTGCTCCCGGTATAGAAGGCTGGACGTTGGGCTTTATCATATCACCAGCATAGTACAGTGCAAACCTCTCATTACTGGTCTCATTACTTAACTTGAAGTGGTTTGAATCTTCCACCAGATCATTAGAATCCAATGTTCTAAAGACAGAAAGATAAAATAAGAGATAAAATGATCAGAAAATAGAAACTATCAGTGTAAACTTGTTTAAGACTAGGAACTTTCTATGTACTGTACATAAACAACCTTTTAAAATGTAAATAAAGTAAAATGAAGTTATTTTATTTGTAGTTATGTATACATTATTATTGGCATAATATATGCACAGCAAATATCTAAATATTAAACTGTTTTTACTGTAGATGCTGTATCAGCGGTATTACTCACCTGTTTTTCCCTGCAAACAAATCTTTATTTCTGTCATCTCTGTCTTGCTGCTGAGACAGTCCAAAACCTCTACCAGATAAGCCTGTAATTTTTAATAGTTAAAGATTCCCTCAGACAGAAAAATATTTAAACCATTTTTAACACCGGTTTGTGAACTAGTCTTTCTCAAAGTCACCAAGTCTAGCTCAAAAGTTTGAACTTGAGTGTTAATACCCAATAAAATGCAGCTTCCTGTTGGCCAAAACTTGATATTTTTTAGAATATTCCGTTTCTGACTCACTAGCTCTGCTTCTGTCTGTTCTGTGCACATACTGGACCCGAAGGGCTGATATGACACTCTGTGCAGCTGCAGAGAGAGGTGCTGTGTTCAGACTGCTGCAGAGGTAGCTTTCCATCTCATTTGCTGCACTCCTAGTCTGTCTTAAGCCTGTAGACACACATTCAGAAAAATAGCAGTCCAATCTAAGCAGAAGGTGCTAGATTCATATCTAACAACAAAGGGACCAAACATGCACATGCAACACAATATTTGGCTGCTGTCATACTCTTCCACAACACAATATATGAGTGGAAATCCATTGTTCCAATGTCTGTCAGTCAACTCAGATCTATCAAAAGATAATACTTAGTCGGCTGGTGCTTTTCAGGTGGTCTTTTTTAATGAGATGAAAATCCTAAATGTATTGAGGCAAAGAATCAAACTGCATTTATAAAAAATTTAAAACACACACACAAAAAAGATTTTCTGAAACACTGAGATTACAAATTATGTTTATTTACAAAGATACAACTATTAATCATCCACAAACTATAAGAAACATGATATATACAAGGTGCAGTACATTTGTTAAAAATGCAAATTGATGTGAAACTGTACGTACTAAATACAAATTTGTCATACCTAAAGAACATTAACTTTTAGCAGATATCAGAAATAAAGAATAAAAAAAATTTGTATATCAGATCTACGGAGCTCCATAACAGAAGCAACAATAGTCTGTGTTCTTATCTGCATATAACATACTTTTTTTTTAAAGCAGGGACTCCTGTATTGTTGGCTTGAGTAGACAAAGGAGTAGACAAAGGAGTAGACAAAGTCTACGTTCTGATTCTACATAACCCCTGCTTGAGCCTCTATATCTCTCACTGCTCTGCTGAGCAGTCTTGGGTCCAGATGGAAATAAACATACAGTTCCCTCTGTCTCCTCAGGGCGGCACTGCGTTCAAGCCTCCCTCGTTTGGACTTCAAGTCCCCAACTATGTCCTGTAGAGACGTGTACAATGCCTTCTGCTTGACCTCCAACTCATCAAGAACTATTGTGAGCTCCTAAAGAGAGAGAGTGGGTGGGGAAAAAGTCAGACATAGAGCAGGAGGTGCCAAGTACAGAGGCAGGCAGAAAGCGTGACAGGCATAGTAAAAGTAAAAGAAGGGAAATGGCATGTACATGACAGTGTGTACAGTGGAAAATAGTTTGAAAAGATGAGCTGAAGAGCAGGGAGCGAGAGAGAGTTAAAAAACTTGCAATTATCCCTGTTCTGCTTGATATGTTATGGAAATACACAACCCAATCTACACATGAACTCATTAAAGTGCCTCTATTATGGGTTATGAAAGGCTCATATTTTAGTTTTGGGAGTCCCCAACAACAGGTTGACATGCATGCAAGGTCAAAAAACAGTTTCATTGTCTTATAATATGCATTTAATTTTACCTTATTTGCTAAACGACTCCTAAACGATTCGCTCAATTAATTTTTCCAAACCCCTCCTTTGCGTGACGCTAATCTGCAGTGATTGGTCTCATTTTCATTTAATCATGAGCCTGTAATGCCTGATAAAGCGTTGCTTTGTGTACAGCGTTACCGGGGAAACAGCTATTTTTACCGCTCCAAAAGCTGCACCTAGTGGCAAAGAATGAATTTGCATTTTCATTCAGACCAACATAAAAATCAAGTTTTCCCAGGTCTGGGTGCGCAACAAGTGGGCGGGCAATATGCTAAT
Organism: Sinocyclocheilus grahami; assembly: GCF_001515645.1. NCBI lineage: Eukaryota > Metazoa > Chordata > Actinopteri > Cypriniformes > Cyprinidae > Sinocyclocheilus > Sinocyclocheilus grahami. Next base: position 1,696,126 of record NW_015505203.1, read on the forward strand.
GATTCATGTTGATGTCAACATGAAACAGCTAGAAATTAGTTTTAAAAACCACTCGTTTCAATGATTCAGAGTCGACTCTTTCTTTTGAGAGACAATACACGGTGCACTTTCAGATTTAAAACTTTGCAGGATGTTTTCATTCACTTAGAGCTGTGTTACACACTGCATGAAAAGTAATTTTCAAAAATCCATAATAGGGCACTTTAACACTGATCGCTTACTGTGCACACAAGTACAGAGACTAACAACAAATACAAGTGATAAACAGAACTAATTTAATTGACTGCAATGTAATTAAACTAATTACATTTAAATTCTGTATTACAATGAGAAGGGAAGAAGAGTAAAATATTAGGCTTTACAATTAATTATATAATTTTTTTTAATGTCATTCCAGCTGCTACAGTATGTCTATTTTTATGGCAAATCCAGGTTAAAATATAAAAATAGATCAAACTAAAAAGTAAATATTATAGATCCATTTTTAATACAACTTTTTCAGGAGTAACTTTGTAAAAAATAAAAATAAAAAAAATTGCTTTTCAAGGGTGTCAGCAGAACAAGTGTTTTCAGAGGACTGTAAATATCACAGTTCAATAAACTGTGTTTAACAGACAGTGAGGTGTTGCAGTGACACAAAAGAAAACATAAGCCATAGACAATTGTAAACCTTTTCACTAAGAATGAAAACACAAAAGGCCAGATATACTAACAGCTCATATCAGTGCAAACTCTCTTTTGACATAACAAAAACCTACTGTCAATACGTACTAAAGTCATGGATTGAAAAATCATAAAAAAAATTAAAAAAAAGATATTTTTGCAGCTAACCTTATTGCATTTGTAGGAGTTTACCCTTCAGATGCAAAATGTATGGGAGGAGAGTATTTAAACGAATAGGGGTTTGCAGTACTACTTGAAAAATTGTCATTATTTAACACCCAAAAAAAGCATGTCTTAATCATTACGCTCCTGTATTGTAAGTGGATTACCTGCATCTGATCATCACTGGCTGTGCTTGTTTGTGGCCCAGTGCTAATTTGAGCTGCTCTTAGTAAATTGTATTGTTCATTATGGATATGAGCATGCTGTGTTTGACCTCCGTGAAGTTGGCCCCCCACCAAACACAAAACGTCGGCAAAATAGTCTCAATCGTTTGTGCTGTAAAAAATTTTGTTTGTGCTGCTTTGGTTTTTTAGATATTAAAATAATATTTATAGGTCATTCTGAGGTCACTCAGCCCCCCCAACATACTCCAAATTCACCCCAAATAGTCTTGTTTGTTTGTGCTTCGTTTGTGCAGGTAAAAGTTTTGTTTGTGCTGCTTTGGTTTTTTAGATATTAAAATAATATTTAATGATCATTTTGATGTCACTCGGCCCCCCACATGCTCCAAATTTACCCCAATAGTCTCGTTTGTTTGTGCTGGTTTGTACCGGTATTTTTGTTTTTACTGTCTTTTTTAACAATACAGTTGAAGTAATAAGTAATAAATTCAAACGGCAAACCAAATCACAATAGTCGCAGTCACTTAATTGTTAGTAGCCATATTCGTTCAATTAGACCAATTAAACGAAAAAAAAAAAACTTGGCCTATTTCATTATGTCTTTACATAAAAAAAATAAAGACTTGATATACATAGGCCTATTTTCGTTTCTGCGCACAAATAAAACATGCAATAGCCTACTGTTTTTCCAAGTCCGTGTAGCCTATAAATCCGTGTATCAGCAGAAAGGGGCGTTTAATTCCCGCCCACGTGTAGAAATCGAATATTCAAGCTGTTTATTCATTTTTCCACCCATGAACGAAAAACGAAAATTTAAGCTGAATTTTCGTTTTTTGGAAAAAAAACTAAAAAACTAAAAAAATAGCCGTTTTCAAATTTTTCTACTTTCAATATTAAATCAAAAAACGAATGATCGAATGATACACGGATTCTATACTTTTGCATCCATTCGTTTTTCCTTTTTTAACCATGACGAAAAAATGAAAAAAGAATGATTGTTGTATTTTTAAATGCCATCCTGAAAACCAAATTTGAAATTAGAACCGTACACAATGCTGCCCGAAAAAAGTAAAATATAGATTTTTTAATGACTTTTTGCACCTTTAATAAACAATTGAAAAAAATACACAAATTAATATAGAAACATTTTGATTTTAACAAGTTTTCTTTGGCCAAATTAGAAGTAGGCTAATGCTTCTCTTGCACATTCAGTTTAGAACTATATGTCTCTGCGCTAGATCATTGATGGGGAGCTGGGCAATTAATAGTAAATATGGGTATTATTATTAATACCAAAACAGGGTATTATTATTATCATTTGTATATGAATAATAAAATCGCTATATGCGCATGTCAAGTATTTGTGGGAGTATTATAGTATTACTATATGATATGGAGGCACCCGCGCAATCTCTCCATTTTTTTTTTTTCCTGCAGAAAGAACTTAGAATAGGCTACTCCGTCATTTTTGGATTTGCTTTATACTGTGGAGATGGTCGTTGACTAATCTGTTGACTAGGAAAAAATCTTTAAAAACGAGTAGCGAAAACGAAAATATTACCAGCACAAACGAAGCACAAACAAACAAGACTATTTGGGGTAGCTAATTTTGGAGCATGTGTGGGGCTGAGTGACCTCAGAATTATCACTAAATAATATTTTAATATCTAAAAAACCAAAGAAGCACAAACTAAACTTTTACCTGCACAAACGAAGCACAAACAAACAAGAACATTTTTCGTGAATTTGGAGCATGTGGGGGAGCTGAGTGACGTCATCGCCTATAATTCAATGTCTAATATTTTAAAAACCGAAGCAGCACAAACAAAACTTTTACCTGCACAAACCAGCACAAACGAAGCACAAACGATTGAGCCTGTTTTGGGTGAATTTGGAGCATGTGGGGGGCTGGTGACGTCATCGCCTATAATTCAGTGTCTAATATCTTAAAAACCGAAGCAGCACAAACAAAACTTTTACCTGCACAAACCAGCACAAACGAAGCACAAACAAACAAGACTATTTGGGGTGAATTTGGAGTATGTTGGGGGGCTGAGTGACCTCAGAATGACCTATAAATATTATTTTAATATCTAAAAAACCAAAGCAGCACAAATTTTTACAGCACAAACCAGCACAGAAGGAGCACAAACGATTGAGACTATTTTGCCGACATTTTGCGTTGGGTTGGGGGGCCAACTTCACGGAGGTCTGTGTTTGTATTCTTTCATTTGAACATTTTCAGTAGACCACCTGAAAAATTTTCACTCCCATCTGCGCTTTTAAGGGCTTGCAGTCTCACGCTAATTTGAGTAAATCTGGCCCATATAATCTTAAAACAGCAAATAAAAATAAAAGTGCATAAAAACACCAAAACCCCACACCAAACAATTACGACCAGCCAACTAAGAGATGCATGCTTTTTATAATCATGAATATGATGATTAATCTGCTCACGTTTCTTGGGATTCACAAAGGATGATGTTGAAAATGGCGGTGAGGTTGAGAAAAAAAAGAACAGAAGACATACCTGTGCATGAGGGCAGAACTCCAGTGCAGGTGTGGCTATAGCACATACCTGCGGCCTCAGAAGAGGCTGCACAATGTCCGAGTACGCCACTTGGTCGAGTGCATCTCGGTCACTTTCTAACCGAGCTCCAGTATAGGCTTGCTCTCGTCTGGCCCCATCCAAAGCCTCTTGTACAGTGACCAAATCCTCCTGTAGTTTAAAGGTTGCTGTTTCCAGCCTACTGTAGGTTTGGAATGGATCCTCTTTCTCCGTGGGGGCCTTACCCAACTCAAGCATCTGCAGCAACCTGAGGGATGAACATATAGATATAGATGAAGATATAGTCTTACAAACCCAAACTGCATTACATAGTACAAAACTTCTCCCCACTCATGGTGGGTTACCTGCTAAAGGCTGTGTCCTTGGAGGTGATGACCTGTTGTTTAGCATTAGAACCAAGGTAAGGGACTTGAGTCAAGTGAGGCTGTGTCAGAATGTTTTCTCTCTGAGCAGCAACTTCTGCTGCCCCTTCCAGCCTCTTCAGTATTTCATCAAGCTGCTTCATCACCCTCTTCCCCATAAGGAGCTCTGCATCCTGGGCCAGACGCACAAGTTCGAAGAAGGCCTTTTGACGGAGAAGCTGGTCACGAACTTCAGTCTGCCTGGAGGTGTAGTAATTTTGCCTGGCTAACTGAAGAGCGAGGTCACCACGCACCACAGGGATATTAAGGAGGCGGGCACAGTCTCGTAACACGGAGCGGACTGGGTCTAACATAAGGGACTGAATTTCAGACTGAATATAGAGGATCTCAGAGTGTAGATCAGGCTCAAGCCTGCTTGCCTGTGAGTAGCACAGAGACTACGAGAGGAAGGGAATTAAAATGAGACACATTTAGAGGTATACTCAATTAAAGGGACAGAAAATATTGCCTCACTTGTATCATTAAAGGGGTCATATGATGCTATTTTTAAGATCATTATTTTGTGTATTTGGTGTAACAGAATATGTTGACATGCTTTAATGTTCAAAAAACACATTATTTTTCAAATACTGTACATTGTAGTTCCTCTATGCCCCGCCTCTCTCAAAAGCATAGTTTTCTACAAAGCCTCTCCTTCCGACAAGCACAGTCTGCTTTGATTGGCCAGCTGACCCAGTGCATTGTAACTGGCCGAACACCACAAGCACGTATCTGAAAGGTAACGCCTCTTTCCATAATCACGAGCTTCAGCTTTCAACACAAATGTAAAGACTATGTCCTTAGTTTTAGTAAATAATAAAAGTAAATAATGTCCTTAGTTTTACCATCAGTTCAAGCCCGAAAGGGGAACAGAGTCATGTGACAGACACAGTGATGATGCTCGTATGTATTTGCAGTAGAGCCCGACCGATATGGGTTTTTTGGGAGCCGATGCCGATATTACGGAGTAAAAAGACAGATACCGATATATCGGCCGATATTCTTTGTGTGTAAGCTATATTATAGTACAGTATAGTCCACTTCCCATTCGTGTGTCCAAACTTTTAACTGGTACTGTATATAGAATACAGTATATAGCCAACATAAACAGAATATACAGTATATACATCAGGGCTGTCAAAAAGAAATTAAAATTTCGGATATTCGTCGAATTTAAAATAAAAATCCACATTTTAGGTGTGCGTCAGGCAGCCTTATCAGAGGCGCACGAAATGCGACGATGATGTAAGTGTCATTGTGTGAGAGTGGGGTCGGGGCCGAGAGCCGTGGGAACGGAGCGAGGTCGGTGGAGTAATTGATAATGAGTGACACCTGCACCACTCACCGGTCTCCAGTCCCATGGAGGAGCTCCGGAAGGATAAAAGGAGGAGCTACGACAGTGAAAGATGAGAGGACCAGGCCTGGATTTTAATTTGGGTTTTGGTTCTGTTTGTGCGCAACAGCCACCCGCGAGGGGCTGATGCGCTATTTTGTGTTTATTTTATTATTAAAGTTTTCTTTGAACATTAAAAAAAAAAAATAATAATAATAATAATTTTCGGTCCGGTTTCCGGACACACTGGCTTGGTCCCCAACCGGCTGAGAGGCTCTCACTCGCGGTGCCAGGCGATGGTACTGGACATCTTTGGTGGACGGCACACCGCTCCTCCGCCTCCTGGCGGGCGGCGATGGCTCCTCCTGTTGAGGGTAGGAGTTCCAGGCATCGCGGAGGAGTTTACCCAGCTGGTGGAGAGCCGAGCGGTAGTGTGTCTGGGAACCGGAACAAGATTTTTTTTTAATTCAAAATATTGCGGAAAAAGAGAATAATCAATGTGGGGAAGATTTGTTTACGTCAAAACCGAAACCAAGTCGTTCACACAGAACACATATTTATCGCAATTTCTAGAGGGACATCTATCACCATTGCACTCGCGTCTCGCACAAGAGAGCCGCATGTAAAATTAATGTAAGTTCAACTTGAAACATTGTTCAAGTAAGTTCAACAAAAAACATGTCTCAAGACTTTATGGCGGTTTTCCCCATCCCACTGCATCTTAATTTTTTTAATGAAGAAAGTACTCTTTTTGATTGGTTTTCAGTTCTTTGTATTAAACTATACATACATGCATGATGCTGTTTTAATTAATTTAATTAATTATATATGGTTTATAAACATTATTTCAAAGATATTGCATTTCACATATTTTTTCAAAGATAGTCGTGTTATTTTATTATGCTTTAAAGAAACGTGCATAATATTTTGCTCAATGCGCCCACTTGTGGCCTCAGGAGAGAAGCCAAAAGCCTTTTTTCCCCCTTCCTGAAATTATGCCTTTTAAATTCGAATATAATTTGAATATTGATCATTTTTAAGTAAAAAATTCAAATTTAGTTTTTCAGCCATTTTGACAGCCCTAATATACATAAACACATTTTTTGCAATGATAACTCAAATGTGGTGATCAAACACTTATAATAATGCAACAAACATAGGCCTATGTAGTGGAGGCAGGGTATTTAACAATTTAACAATAAACTTTATTATTCAAAATGAGTCTGAGATCAGTGCACTTAAAGGATTACACACAAAAATCATTCTTGTAGCTTCGTATAATTGCGGTTGAACCACTGATGTCACATGGATTATTTTACAGATCTCCTTTCTACGTTTCTGGACTTGGGAACATTTCAGTTGCGTTGCTGTCTATGCAGGGTCAGACAGCTCTCAGATTCCATCAAAAATATCTTAATTTGTGTTCCGAAGATGAACGAAGGTCTTACGGGTTTGAAACGACATGAGGGTGAGTAATTAATGACAGAATTTTCATTTTTGGGTGAAATTTCCCTTTAACAGTTAACTTCACTTTACTTATTATAAATAACTTAACACAAATAGAAAAAAATATATATAACTTGAATTAAGAAATTAAACAAGGTAACTGTGTAGGGCAAGCAAGCTACTGCCAAACCAACAGGGGCAGGTTTATGCAGGAAGCACAGCTTTTTCAAATGTAAACATCTAAAATGAATAAATAATAATAATGAGAAATATTTTTTCATAAACTCTGGGGTATATTTGTAGCAATAGCCAAGAATACATTGTATGGGTCAAAATTATAGATTTTTTTTTAATGCCAAAAATCATTAGGACATTAAGTAAAGATCATGTTCCATAAAGATATTTTGTAAAATTTCCTACTGTAAATATATCAAAACTTAATTTTTGATTAGTAATATGCGCATTGCTAAGAACTTCATTTGGACAACTTTAAAAGGCGATTTTCTCAATATTTAGATTTTTTTGCACCCTCAGATTGCAGATTCTCAAATAGTTGCATCTCGGCCAAATATTGTCCCATCCTAACAAACCATACATCAATGGAAAGCTTATTTATTCAGCTTTGAGATGGTGTATAAAACTCAATTTTTAAAAATTGATCCTATTTTTTGTGGTCCAGGGTCACATTTGAACTTTGTGTCAGCACGTCTTAAATAGAACGAGGCATCAGTTTACTGCATCCAGTGTAGACAACATCACTGATTATAATAGGTTCTATTCTACACCGGACGCGAGCTTCATAATTTGAAGCAGCGGACTCGGGTGAAGTTTGAGCTCATCAGCATATCTCTACACTACACTGACCTGGGTCGCCAGTAGCAAACAATCTGTAGCGGATGTTACGACATCCACCGGCACAGCTTCCACGTATGACAGATGGCGGAAGTGATAGAAAAGTGTTTATTATATTTGAAATATGGATATTTTTCTTACAAAAACGCATGGATTCACTACAGAAGGCCTTTATTCACCCCCCGGTGCCATGTGAAACATGTTTTATTATGAATGCGCACGCTTTATTTGACGACTTGTGGACTGTTCAACTGCAACACCAGCTGACTGCAATGATAGAGCTTGGAATAGCCAGGACAATTTTTTATATAACTCCGACTGGATTCGTCTGAAAGAAGAAAGTCATATACACCTAGGATGCTTCAAGGGCGAGTAAAACACAAGCCAATTTTCATTTTTGGGTGAACTAACTCTTTAACCAATGATTCCTCATTGCATATACTTTCGGAAGGCCAAATAAAGTGCTTTTGCTTTTGCACAGAAACACACAGCATCTCCTTGACATGGGTGGCACGCCACGCCTTCTTTCTTTGCATGAACATTTGGGCGGCAAATATTTCCACATCGTGACGTAGACATGTGGGGGCGTGTTTGAATGAGGCATTTAGCCTGGTCTGGATCAGCCTTCTCTTTTAGATAGAATAAATCCTTTTGTGGGAGACTTTGAGCTTTGTAACTGCAGATCTTATACATGCACAAATAGCTACAGAACACACTGTCACACACAAAAAATATTATCCTCGCAGGATAACGGGTTAAAATGCTGTTTCACACATCTACAAATTTCTAGTAACAGCACAGTGCTGATGAATAACTAGATTAAAGATATTTTATCCATACCAGTAGCAGTTTTACAAGTAACAGTACATTTCAGGCACAGTTTAATGGGACTCAAGAATTGCGCTGACTTAGGTTGGAAATATGACCTGAGATTGAGAAGCTTTTAAATAGTTTTATTATTGAACAAATTCTTTTACTAAATCACTAAATATCAATGTACACTACTGTTCAAAATTTTGGGGTTGGCAAGATTCTAAAAAAGTCAGATAAAAAGTCTGTTATGCTCACCAAGGCTGCATTTATTTGATCAAAATACGGTGAACAGTAATACGAAATATTATTATATGTGACCCTGGACCACAAAACCAGTCTTAAGTCGCTGGGGTATATTTGTAGCAATAGCCAAAAATACAGTGTATGGGTCAAAATTATTGAGTTTTCTTTTATGCCAAAATTCATTAGGATATTAAGTAAAGATCATGTTCCGTGAAGATATTTTGTACATTTCCTACTGTAAATATATTAAAACCGTTTTGATTAGTAATATGCATTGCTAAGAACTTCATTTGGACAAATAAAGGCAATTTTCTCAATATTTAGATTTTTAGATTCCAGAATTTCAAATAGTTGTATCTTGGCCAAATATTGTCCTATCCTAACAAAACATACACCAATGGAAGGCTTATTTGTTCAACTTTCATATGATGTATAAATCTTAATTTTGAAAAATGTACCATTATGACTGGTTTTGTGGTCCAGGTTCACATATTGTAAAAGTTTAATATATTTTAAAATATATTTTTGCTGAAAAGAATTAGAAAAAAAGAAGCATTATTTGAAATAGAAATTTGCGTCTTTTTAATTTAAAATCAATTGAATGCATCCTTGATAAAAAAAGAAAGAAAAAAGTACCAATTTCTTTAAAAAAAACTGACCCCAAACATTTGAACGGTAGTATCTGGTCTCAAAAAAAAAGGGCAGAATGTAATTACATACTTGTCATAAATATTCAGCATGTTAATAAAAAATAAACAATAATAACATATTACTCTTAAAGGGGTCATAGGATGCTACATGCACTTTTACAAGTTGTTTGAACTGAAATGTGTGTTGGCAGTGCGTGCACACAACCACCCTATAATGATAAAAATCCACCCAGTGTTTTTTTTTTTATCTCGTTAAATGTTTTCCCCTTTCTCAAATCGAGATGATCTCAGATGCCTGTCTTGTGTGACGTCACACAGACAGGCCCCTCCCACGATAGTTTGATTGACAGTAGCGTTTCAGCACAGACTGGACTGGTGTCTTACCTCAGACCCACCCTGAGTGAGCTGTGATCAGTCCGCCATTGTTTCACCACTGGAGCAGATGTAGACAAGAATGACTCCTAAGAGATTGAGGTGTTTCTGTTGTTGGATGTAATAATGAACATAGCAGTCGTCATTTACTCCTGACATCTGAGCCGCTGAACTCACAGTGGATTTCGTTTGTTTCTGAAGGGAATGCTCCCCCGATCTGCCTAAATGCATCTATGTTCGCGCGAATCATTCATGATCCAGCCTCATCTACAGAAGTAGTAAGTATAATGTTTTGTAATGAATCTTTGCAAATCGCCTTTCCTAATAATGTGCTAATTAGCAAGTTTCACGATGAATGCGGCTAAAGTAAACGGTCTCTCTGAGAGCAGCTCGGAAGAGAGGGGCGGGGTCAGCAGAGCTCATTAACATTTAAAGGGAAATGCTACAAAAACAGCTTGATCAGGTTAAAAAAAAAAAGGTTTTTTACACTACCATTGAGAAATTTTAACCAAACTATGTTACAGACTTTTCATTAAGACCCTAAAGAATCATATCAACTTGTGGAAAATGGGCATCATATGACCCCTTTAAAATGTTCTGAGTGGCACTGTATAGGCATTTATAAATTAATCATGGAAACTATCATTTTCTTTCATATTTACCTCTGTGCTGCTGTTTAGTCGCTGGATGAGCCACTCTTTTGCTGCCTTGTCGCCATGCTCCTTTGCCCTCTCTTTCACCAGCTGGTATTGGGCCACTATATATGCCCACTGCAGTTGTGCCATCTCCTTCTTCCTGAGCTCCACTAGTCCCTCATCCTCTTCCTCATTCTCACTGCAACAGCTCAGATTGGTCAGTTGGCAGTGATTGGATGGGGAGGTCTCCATCATGTCTGAGATGCCCTGAAAGAACTGACGCTGAGTGTAGGAAGTCAACACTTTGGTGAACTGCTCCTGTTGCTGGAGGAAAGGCTCTAGAGACAACTGGGAGAGGAGCACTGGGGTCCTTGGTTGAGGAACTAATTGTGGAGCAGCTCCATCTTCACTCCTTATGGAATAAGTGTCAGTTTGGAAAAAGCCAGCCAGTTTGGTCGTCTCCTTTGACAGGTTCTCCACAGTTGAGTTGGTGTATGCATTTTCGGCTGCCAAGGCAGAGTTGGCATCTTTTACTATATTCCCTCCTTCCTGCAGCAGTGCTTGGGGTGCCGAGGAGTTTGCACCCCAGTTGGTAGCTAGCATCTGCAGCTTACTGAGTCTGCGTTGTTTTAGCTGCTTCTCCTTGCGGAGAGCTTGTAGTTCTGTCTCAAGATCCTTGATTGTTACATTTCCCTCTCCACCCAGTGCAGAACTGCTCCGTGACACTACACCTCCATCCACAGGCAAACAGGTTTTAAGCAGCTCACCCAGTGTCGCCTCATCCAAGATGGGCTTACCAGACTCCTGGAGTGCCTTGTATGCTAGCAATTCTTCTGGTGTTAGAACATTGCTGCGGTTCAGGCGGTTGCAGACAACACGTAAAAGGTGTAGGTTATCTGGTGCCGTTTCAAATAACCAGTCAAACTCAGAACCTTTCAGCACAGACGCCCGTGGGTAACCCAACCGTGACAACGCCTCAACAAACTGAGCCCCATCCAGCATGGCTGCTTATGTCAACTTGGCTCTCACTTCAGAGATATTCCCTTATCCTAAGGCAGATGGTCAAAAGACATTATAGCAAGCCCAAATTATTCTATGCATTTACAAATAGAAGGCCCAACTGAGGTGAATGTTGCATGTAACCGTACGGTGTGCAAATTGAAACACACACACTACTAGGCCTGGGCGATAAAACGGTATTGATATTTATCGACGGCACACCTTCTTCGATATCGATAGAAAAAATGTTCGATATAGCGCACAAATACGAACACATGCTGAAATGAGTGCTGTGCCTGCCTATGATGAGGAGATTGTGAATAAAGATTATTATTGCGATTTTAAATATATTGCAATTTATTACCGTTTTCCAACTTCAAATTATGTCCCCTAAGGAAAACTGACAACATCTGTTTTAACTAAAAAGAAACATTTCTCAGTTTATCTCACTTCAGTTTTATTGTTGCAGTGCAAAATGGGATTGTCAAGCAGACAAACAGTTTCATGAAAACCTGTCATAAATGTTGTATGCACCTGGCAAACTCAACTATTTGTATTACAGTCTAATCTAGTCCACCTTAATTAAATGTATACAGGTATGCACTGCTGTGCTACTACAGATATTTTGAACAATGCAACTTAAAATTGTACTAAAAAGTTGTGCAGACCCTTCAACAATTGGGGCATTTGAAAGTAAATTACTGTTAAATTTAAATTAAATTAAATAAAACTTGTAGTCTTACATCTAGGGATGCACCGAAATGAAAATTCTGGGCCGAAACAGAAACCGAAAATTCTGGATGCACTTGGCCAAAAACCGAAACTGCTTTGTAATGATTATTTATTATTTTATTAAATAATATAAAGTAATTTAAGACTTTTTAAATTTAACTCAATTTAAATGATACTGAATTAAAAAAAACAAGCCAATAAAATAACCACACTTTTACTGAAAGTAACAATAAAAATGGACAGAATTTATTAATATTGGTAACACTTTACAATAAGGTTCATTAGTTAACTACTTTAGATAATTAACTAAGAAAGAACAACAGTTCTTCAGCATTTACTAATCTTAGTTCATGTTAATGTCAACATTTACTAATGCATTATTAAAATCAACAGTTGTGCTTGTTAACAGTTAATGCACTCTGAATTAACATGAACTAACAGTGAATAACTGTATTCTCATTAACTAACATTAAGAAAGATTAATAAATACTGTAATAAATTTATTGTTTAGGGATGCACCGAATGTTCGGCAACCGAAATAAGCGAAAATACCGAATAAATTGTACCGAACAATGATATGGCGCGATCAAATAGCAACCAGCTAAGAGAGGCGCGCTCTTTATAATGCAGCACACATGTCAGCAGTGTGGAAGCATTTAAATCTGTCAGAGAAAGACGCAAAAATCATTACAAGCACCGACAGCGAGAGACTGTTTAGTACTGCATCGCATGTCTTCAATGAAAAGAGGAAGGGGTGATTGTTGCTGGTTACTGTATGATGACTGAAATCGCGAAATGGCCTTAAACAATCAGTAAATAAACTGCAGAACATTAAATGTTTTCTAATACACGTGCGCATTGCATTGCGTCGACGTGCAGTACACATGCAAAGCGCTAGTCAGCAGTGTCCACGGGCATGTTGCTGGTGTAACCCGCAGTACCACGGCAAAAGCCGAAGAAGCAGCTCGTCGGAGAAGCATTATAACCATGATGGCGGCAAATAAATATCAAATCATTAAATCATTATTTAAAACTAGGGCTGGACAATAATTCAATATCAATATGTATCATGATATAATTTTTCTCAACAACGGTGATATGATTTTTAAACATTTCCGATATTTGGCTATACATTACCAGTGTTTCCCATACATTTATTTATTTGTGGCGTTTGACTTCGTTGGATAAACATGAGCGCTGCACGTTTCAAAATCAAAACGCGTCGCGGGTGTTTTATATGAATGCATCTCTGAAGGGAACCGACTGTCTTCAGAATAGTTTAGATGGCACTTTTATCTGATAAAGTAGCGTTCATGAGTGGAGCTGCTTTGTTTACAGCCGTTACTGGAGAAACCGTTAGTTCCACCGCTCACACAGCGCCTCCTGCTGGCAGACAAGCAGTTTGCATTTTCAATAATAAACCCATTTCCAGCAACATGATTTTGTTGTTGCTCTATTTTTTTGTTTTCTGAAGCAACTCGGAGCATGTTTCATACTCGTAATCCTGGTTAATGCACGTTTCAATCTATAAGAATAATCAGCCTACACTACCAGTCAGAGGTTTTTGAACTGCAAGATTTTTAATGTTTCTTAAATAATTATCTTCTGCTCACCAAGCCTGCATTTATTTGATCCAAAATGCACCAAAAGCAGTAACATTTTGAAATATTTTTACTATTTAAAATAACTGCTTTCTATTTGAATATATTTTAAAATGTAATTTATTCATGTGATCAAAGCTAAATTTTCAGCATCATTAGGCCTACTCCAGTCTTCAGTGTCACATGATCCTTCAGCAATCATTTTAATATGCTGATTTGCTGATTATCAATATTTAAAACAGTTGAGTACATTTTTTCAGGATTCTTTGATGAATAGAAAAATCCAAAGATCAGCATTGATCTGAAATAAAAAGCTTTTGTAACATTATACACTATACCATTCAAAAGCTCTTTTTAAAATGTATATTATAGAAATTAATACTTTTATTTAGCAAGGATGTTTTAAATCGATCAAAAGTGATGATAAAGACATTTATAATGTTACAAAAGATTTCTATTTCAGATAAATGCTGTTCTTCTGAACTTTCTATTCATCAAAGAAACCTGAAAAAAATCTACTCCGCTGTTTTCAACATAATAAATGATTTTTGAGCAACAAATCAGAATATTAGAATGATTTCTGAAGGATCATGTGACTGGAGTAATGATGCTAAAGCTCTGCTTTGAAATCACAGGAATAAATTATATTGGCCGTTCTTGGACGTTTTTATGAGGCTTTTTTAATAGTGTTCATAACGATACCGGAATTATATCGTATCGACCGAAATTAAGAAATATATCGTGATATAAATTTTGGCCATATCATCCAGCCCTATTTAAAACTACAAAAAGGAGACAACAACGGAACAGGAGAAGATGGCATTCTTTCAATCTCCACAAGGACTTTTTTCTACCATGGCAGATCAACATTGTTTGTTGCGGACAATTACTGATGTATAATGCTATGTAGACTTATCCTTTGCTTTGTTTTATTTTATTTTATATAAGGAGGTGTAACATTAAAATATATTAAAGTGCACATAAACACACACAAAACTCAAGTACATATGGAGGGAGGGGTTCTTGCAGACCAATCACAGCGCTTGCGGTCTGCGTAGAATTGACGCGCTGTTCGATTTTTGGAGAGGTGCACGTCAGGCTACGGCGTAGGGTGTGCGTCTATGCGTAGGCTACGGTGTAGGTCCGATGCAGAAGTATAAATCAGCCTTTAGACCTATACAATAAAGACCTATTTAATCTGCATATAAAACATTACAAATGAGATGCGTTTAATTTTTATTGTGCTTGATTGTTAAAACTAAAAAAATGTGTTGTTTGTCTCAATAAATTGTGTTAATTATAAATACAGTGGTTAAATGAAAAATATTATTGCTTTTTGTTTTAAAAAAAGGTTATAAAAATTTCAATAATTATCGATACCGAACGATATGAAACATTATAACGTTGATACATTTTTTAGCTATATCGCCCAGCCCTACACACTACCATTCAAAAGTTTGTCACATCCTTCAGAAACCACTCAAAATATAATCTTACAGACTGACCCATAACTGAACATACACACTCACATTCATTTAGCTACCTATCCAAATGAGGATTTCCATTGTTTCTAAGGCTAATAATAAATAATTTTACATAAACATAGTTTTTATTTTTAGAATTTAAACATTTTTTACACTCAAAACCAAACATGTACTATTGAAATTGGGTATTTGTATGGTCTCACAACACCTGTAATGGCCTGTATAAGCTATATTCAAAGACCAAAGAACTATAATTAGCTGTGGCTGAATTCAAAGTTGAACTATTTCAGGTAACGTTTAACAGATTATTATAGGTTACAAATAAACAGGTTGCTTTGGTCTGTTTGTTCATCTAAGTTTCATCAGTCAATTTAAAAAGCTAAGAAAAAGGTACACTTATTTTTACTTTTACTTGTGTATGTTCTTAGCTAGATACCTTCAGTAGGGTACAATTTTGACACAGTATAGCCAAGTAAACCCACATTCGTCTGCTACAGTTTGAAGTGACTGATTGACAGATAAACAGCTACTACTTCGTTGTGGTTATTTAGCCTCATATGATCCGTGAAAGACAGCAAACAGGTTTGGAAAAAGCAGTCATCACAAAACATCTGTGAACAACGTACTAACTGATAACAAAATCTCGTAAATACTGAGATATTCAAAACATAATTGTTTTCAAGAAAGAAAAAATGGACTGTGTGAAACCGATCAGCAGTCAGAAGTTTCAGACAGACTCAAGTCATGACCAATACCTCAAAGACAGCTAAAGTCAAAGTGGCCTTAACTTTACCGTCAGTACGACAGATGAACAACAATGTATTTTGAATTTCAAGAGCCGTTAAAAACGAGCTAACGTTAACGTTACTTGTTAAACGTTTACATTTAGCTATATTAGCTTGCTTTACTGGTTAGCTAAGTACAAACGACAATACATAAGCCACCATTGCTTTATAAAAAAAACTGAATTTGACATATATTTCACAAAGCAATGTATCATAAATATCCCTACCTTGAAAAACAGAAGTTCAGAAGAACCCGTTTGATGTATTGCAGTCTGTCTCGCGTGCCACTTCCGAAATGCCCGCGCTTGCGGTCGTCACGTGATTTAGGTGGTTCCTCGACAAATAAATTATTTCAAAGGCCTCTTTTTTTTACTTAGAAGATGAAATAATGTTATAATACATTTTAAAACGATATAAAATATATAGAAATTGACTTTAAGAAAAAAGGACATTAAGAAGCGTCTTCACTGAAGATGATTGACAAATCTGGTCGGCCAATCAGATAGATACAAAATGTCACCTGCTTAAGATGGTAGGAGGGCCTAAAACAGTTCTCTAAGATGTAATAGGTGAAAGTATAGGAAGGCAGAAAAAGAAAATTGTGCCATGGTGGACTGATGAGTGTAGTAAAGTAGTTAAAACAAGAAATAGGTTATTAAGGAGAGTTAAAAAGTCATATTCTTTTGATGACTTTATTGCATATAAGAGAGCACAGGCAGCAGTAAGGAAAGTTATCCGTGTAGCTAAAAGAAATCATTGGAGAGAATATTGTGATAGAATTGGTGAAAATGTAGATATCAGCGATGTATGGGGAATGATCAGAAAAATGGGAGGGATACATAATTTTAACAGTATACCAGTTTTAATAAGTGGAAATAAACAAGTTATCAGTGATAAAGAAAAGGAGATCGAGTGGGCATCAACGGGAGGTTATATAACTGGATTATGGATTTCTTGCAAGAACGAACAATACAAGTGAGAGTAGGTACTGAATACTCTGATATTTATCAAATAGACAATGGAACCCCTCAAAGAAGTGTTTGTAGCCCATACTTTTTAATATAATGATAAATGATATTTTTGGGGAAATTTAATTAGGAATAGGAAAAGCACTATATGCGGATGACGGAGCTTTGTGGAAAAAAGGGAAGAACCTGCAGTATGTAGGGCAAAAAATGCAGGAGGCTATAGATGTTGTTGAAAATTGGGCTAATCAATGGTGTTTTTGTCTTTCAGTTGAAAAAACCCAGGTAATATGTTTTTCAAAGAAGAAGAAAACTCCTCAAGTTAAATTAAAGTTATATAAACAAACATTAGAGCAAGTATCACCAATAAGGTATCTGGGAGTATGGATGGATTCCAAATTAACATTTGGGTCACATATTCAGAAGTTAGTTGATAAATGTAAGAAAGGAGTCAACGTGCTGAGGTGCTTGGCAGGAGTAGATTGGGGAGCTACAAGACGTTCTCTTAAAAGGGTATACAGTGCATTAATTAGGTCAGCAATTGATTATTGTAGAATAGTATATGGCTCAGCATCAACCTCATTATTAACTAGGATAGAGGTAATTCAAAACCAAGCACTTAGAATATGTTGTGGAGCGTTTAGATCCTCTCCTGTGACAGCTTTGCAGGTAGAAATGGGTGAAACACCACTAGACATTCGTGAAATTCAGCTTAAAATGGTATATTGGACTGGTATTAAAGGTCATTTTACCAGTCATCCAGTAAAAAAAATATTGGAGAGCTGCTGGGAATATGAGCAGACATATATGAATAGTTTTGGCTGGACAGTAGGCAAGCAGGCTCAACAAATAGGTATCAGTAATATCGATATTAGCCCCACGGTGGCTCTGCCAGTTGATTTTCAAATATTTAATTTAATAAACGAAAACAAGAAATATGTTCCCAAAGAGACAATAGTGCAGCAGCATTTAGATAGTCATTACTTT
>NW_015505203.1:1714542-1722470 GCF_001515645.1 Sinocyclocheilus grahami
GGTGCCTGCTCATGTTGGAGTGGAAGGGAATGAGGAGGTAGACAAGATAGTGAAACATGCTCTTAAGCACACAAATATTGACATACATATACCCTTGAGTAAATATGAAATTAAAGGTTTAATTAAAGTAGCTGTCAGAAAGATATGGCAAGAGAGATGGGATAAAGGTAACAAAGGGTGACATTTGTATAATATAAATAAACAAGTTGGACAAGTAAGAACTGCTTATGGTAATAGAAGGGATGATACAGTTTCTCGATTGAGAATTGGACACTCTACTCTTAATAAATTACTCCAGATGATAGGAAGACATGAATCTGGTCAATGTAATCATTGTGGACTTCCAGAAACTGTAGAGCATGTGCTGATTAACTGTAGGGCATTTGAAAGGGAAAGAATACAGTTAAAAGAGGAATTAAAATCTGACGGCATTAATTCTATGACCTTACAGAATGTGTTAATTGTCTTAATTATGAACACACTGGTTTGTAGTGCAAACAGTTTTACCGTTTACTGCACGTTGTTATTCTTCTCGTTATTTCCCTATAGTGGCTAATGACCCGGAAGTCTCACCCATAGGCTTACTTCCGCGTTGAAGAAAAAGGTGGATAATAGAGAAACAGAAAGCTTTAGGTATAGCATTAACGGGTATGTATGCTAGGATATTCGTGTTAAATTATTATGGATGTTACTTACTGTTGGACCGCTGCTTTTTTATTGCTGATGTGTTTCGTGGAATAGTCTGTGGTTTTGAAGGCTACGCAACTTTATACTTTTCGTGTGTTTACAAATATACGCAATATTATTTTTGTTTTTATTTTTACAGTTGCGTTCAACAAAAAGAGTCATGGTTCAAGCCAAAACCTGGGTTCTGAAGCAGCACTTTGAGGGCTTTCCTAAAGACACCGACTTCGAGCTGAAACTAGAGCAGCTCTCTAAGCCCAAAGATGGAGGTTTGCGATTCTCCGATTTCATATTTTTCCCATATTTGCTCTGTTGCATACCAAGTGGCATTTATTCTTGTTCTTCAGAGGTTCTTCTAGAGGCAGTGTTCCTTAGTGTGGACCCTTACATGCGGTGAGTGCAAAAGCTGTAATGTTAATTAACATGTGCTCTAACATCTTCATCTAAGGTTCTTTTGACATAAAATAAAGTCATACTGATCCTGCATGTTTGAAAATTATTCCTTGTTTGGTTTGTTGTGAATTATTCGATGCATTACTACTTTCCCCTAAATATACTATTCCTAGTTTTTATCTTATTTAATTTCTTCTAGACCATACAGCCGTGTCCGAATGCAAGCAGGAGATGTGATGATCGGAACTCAAGTTGCCAAGTAAGAGAAATAATAATCATTCTGTCCCATAACAGCTGCAACTGACTAACTTTAAACTGTTCAGGTTCTTTCCTCAACATTTTGAGGGAAACCATGACTTCCTGATAAGAGCAAAATGCGAAGTTTCCAACAATTTGGTCATCTGTGACACATTAACGGTCAATGACCGTTATTGTGTAATAAACAGATCAGGAACTGGCAGAATGTTCAAAGTATTGAATGTTTATACTTCAAAGATTGCAAATATTTGACAAGACCAGTTAAATAACATATGTTTGTGTTTAGACTATGCCCTTTTTAAATGAGACAATGCCTCTCCTTCTCCTCCAAATATATTGGAATTGATGATGTATAAACCACTTTTCTGCTTGTATTGTTTACCTACTTAATATGATCAGATAATTTGTAAATCAAAGTGTCTTCTAATATTTTGACTATAGAGTGATTCAAAGTAATAATCCTTCATTTCCTGTGGGCTGCCATGTGGTTGGTCAATGTGGTTGGAGAACACATAATGTGTCAGATGGGAGCGATATCACCAAAGTCTTGGATGCCTGGCCTCAGAGTGTCTCCCTCTCCCATGCCCTTGGAGCCATTGGCATGCCAGGGTAAAACTCACTGCTTCTTTCATACCCACAATTGTTTCTTTTCCAGATGGCTTTAGAAGGTAGGTCAAACGCTTAATCGACTGTGATATAGTCATTTTCTGATATTTCATTTAAGCACATCAAAGAGCATCACAGATGTTGTGAGTCGATATGGTTTGAGTTCGTGGGAAAAATAGGTGTGTATTGTAAATCACTTATGGCTTTACGCAACAAACATTTGTGAACATGTGGGCACATGTTCTCTGCTTTGTGAGATTTGTTTTGGATCGCTTTTAAACATCTCAGAAGTGTTTTTGGCTGATAGCAAATGGATTGTTTTATTCTTTACTGACTGCTCACAAAAGAAGGCATAGCTTAAACAGGAAGCATCCAACACCACAGAGGGGAAATTGCAGTAGGGCATAGGCAGCACATCACAGACTTCACAAATATACATAACTGCACATATCAAAAAATTAATCACAAAAAGAAACATTAATACAAACACTTCCACATAATTGTAACAATTGTAACTTGCACCAATACATTTACTCATTTAGCAGGCGCTTTTATCCCAAGCGATTTATAAATGATGACGATACAACATGCTTCATAGTAAATTCAGCCACTTATAAAATCTGTAGGTAGTACAATTTTAAGTCATTAAGTCCTTAATAAAAATCAAATTGCAAATACAAATGGCTTCTGGTACAAATGTAATACACCCTGTAATAAACTTTACTTACTTTAAACTTTATTTATTACTTTAAACTTAAGAACACTTTCAGGCAGAAAAAAATAAGACACCGAAAATGCCCATTCACACCACGGACGATAACAATAACGATAATTACTGTATACAATTTTAATAATCATTCTAATCCTGTGAGAACTAGGAAGTCCACACCACAACTTTAATGATAACAACACAGATGAATAATTTGTTGGAATCACTTTTAGACAATATTTTCCCAGCTCATGAACCATAAAAACATTGACAGCCAGTCAGAACCCACCCAGTTTTGAGACACTTCAGTATTTAAAATGGCAAATTACATTACTGCAACCAGAATCTTATTGTGCAATGGTGTGGCTGCTAATATTATTATAGTTAGCGGTCATGGTCTGAATGGGGGAAAAGTGTCCCTTTTCTGCTTATTTACAAATTAAATATTCTATTAAATACTCTTTTATTTGAGGCACCACACACAAACATTATATGATAAAATGATACATCAGTATATAATAAATAACATTAACTGTGCTCCACAGGTTGACAGCACTCTATGGTTTGGAGGAGGTCTGTGCCATCAAACCAGGAGAAACCTTACTGGTGAATGCAGCCGCAGGGGCTGTTGGTTCTGTGGCTGGTCAAATTGCCAAACTAAAAGGCTGCAAGGTTGTGGGTTCAGCAGGAGGTGATGACAAGGTGGCATACCTAAAAGAGCTGGGCTTTGACCAGGCCTTCAACTACAAGACTGTCTCTTCACTAGAGGAAGCGCTGAAGAACGCTTCACCTGAAGGATATGACTGCTACTTTGAGAATGTAAGAATTTACTGATACTAGTTGGTTAATAATTTATAAAACTAATGCTCCGTTAACAATACATTTAAAAAAAGACAACTTGACAATCTTAATTATTCAAAGATTTGGTTTGGTTTCCAGGTGGGCGGCCCTTTTTCGAGTGTTGCTATTACACAGATGAAGGCATTTGGCCGTATTGCTGTATGTGGAGGAATATCACTATATAACGACACCACTCAACAAACAGGTTTGGTTAACCTACATTTATATTTAGTCATTTAGCAGACGCTTGCAAAGTACCTCTCATGTGATTCTCGTTTTAACCAGTAGAGGGTGTTCTGAATCACCTTTACACTATAGAATCAATACCTTAGTATAAACAATACAAAAACTGTTTTAGTCATCATTAATGAAACATAAAAGTAGACATGAAGAATTGGGTTGAAGTAGACGTTTGTCCATCTGCAGCAGTGATGTCGATTTGTCTTTTTTAGGTCCTTATCCACAGCTTGAGATGATTTTTAAGCAGTTGAAAATGGAAGGTTTCTTGGTAAGCAGGTGGGAACATAAAAATGAAGAGTCACTGAAGCGAATGTTGACCTGGATGCAAGAGGTACTTCAGAATGCTTGGTTTTCTTGAAAAATGCTAGTTTGGTTGTTATTATACAATGCTTTATCTAAATACAATTTTACTTCATCTCATTAAGTATCATATATTGATAATGATGCCGATTCTCTTGATTTGATGGTTTACAGGGAAAGCTGAAGTGTAAAGAACATGTTACTGTTGGCTTTGAAAACATGCCTGCTGCATTCATGGGGATGCTGCGGGGAGAAAATATCGGAAAAGCCATTGTTAAAGTCTAATGGCAGGTGTTTCAGTGGTTTGTTCATGAAGCAACAGTCTTGCCCTTTTTGTTATAGATACTGCATTATTAATCGTATGTTTTCATGTTGTGTCCTTTATTTTGTTTTACAAATAATAAGTCTGTTTTTGTACATTGAGTGTCACATTTGCAACATTCTCTAGGACAGATATGCACAAAACAGGAAAAAAATTATACTTTTTTTAATATTAGAAGCAGCAAGGAGATTTTGATCTCAAAAGATTAACGTGCATAGGCCTATTACGTCTCTTGCTCAGCATTATTCAGAATTTGTCAATTCTGTCATAAAAAAACTGAGCAGAATATGCCGAGTCAACATGAACTAGAAGAACTACATGAATAACAGCGACAGCATAAAAATCATTAACGGTCTTTAGACGCCCTTTAGTCAGAGTAAGTAAGATGGATACAGACAGGCAAATAATGACGCTTTGTAGAGGTTTCTAAAAAGTTATTTTGATATATAAATAAATGCATGATCTTAAAAAAAATTATTTGGTATTTTTACAACCTGCACTGGGTGGTTGGTGGTAATGTACAGTGACACAACACAAATATCTGTCTGAACGCTGACATCTTGTGGCTATTTATGAAGGAATCGTAGTTCATAGTGAATATTCATGAAGAAGAGACGGTCATCTTATGTGCGGGGCGAAGAAAAGAATTGTGTATTTCATCCATGACAAAATGTGTAGTAGTGTTATTTGTTACATTGATTAAGAATATATTCAAATACATTTTAGAATTACACATTTCATTTTAGTGGTATATGGAATAATGATTTTGATTTGGGCCTCTAGGTGGGATCACGCTGCTTTGTTATATAGAATGACATGCAATGTATATGCAATGTCCCAGGCCCGGTTCCACGTGGGTGCTAGGGGGCGCTAAGCACCCTCAAACGAAATCAAAAACAACCTTAGTTAAAGCTGTATTAATGACATTTTATTGAATATTTGGTAAACTATCCAGTGCGTTATGGTTTGCGCTCTGGAGATCGATTTCTATGGCATATGTCAATGTGTTTTTGCAGCGTTGAGCAATGTAGCCAATCACGGTCATATGGAGAAGGGTCTGGCTGCAGCCTGGCGCTTGCACTCTCAGACTTGCACTCTCAGTAGGGATGGGCGTATCGATCGAAGGGTCTGGCTGCAGCCTGGCGCTTGCACTCTCAGACTTGCACTCTCAGTAGGGATGGGTGTATCGCTCGATCGACTGACGCGAGTATCGAAAGTATCGATACTCAAACAAAAAAGAAAGATACCAAGGTGCATTTTATTTACCAGTGATTTTGTTTATTTAACAAACAAAAAAAATAATGCGTACAATATGCATTGAATTGGACGAATAACCTTTGTTAGCGAGTAATTGTGTAGGATATAACTATTTTCCTGCTCATCTGAACACACGCAAATGTTGCAAGACAGAACTAATCAATCACAGAGAGCATTCACTTACTGCTGACAGTGCATTCAAAACAGGGCTGCGTTTCCCAAAAGTATCATAAGAAAGCATTAAAGCTTTTGGGAACGGCAGCCCTGAACAATGCTTATCAGAGGACAGAAACAAACATAAATGTTTCAGTTATTTCACAATAAACAAATTGAAATTGTAGCCTACGTAGTTTGTGCAATTACAATTATTTAAATTGAACGTTGAAAGATAATATTGATCATGTTCTATTCTGTAATGTTAATAGAAATCATACACTGTCAGAATAAAAAGTTGCATTTAATGCATGCAACAGCCATTCACTGGCAGTCCCTAATGGCAGTACAACGTATTGCACTAAATCAAAAGTTCAAATGTTACAAATAAGTTAGAATATTAATGTTGTAATACTGGTAGCACTAATATAAAAATCTGATGATATATGTTACAAAAAAGTAACTATTTTGAAATACGTTGATGGTTGTATTTTGTTGTATTTGATCTCAGTATTCCTATCAATGTTGTATAAGGGTTTTTTATGCATAATAGTAACCCTAGAATGTGATCAAACAGTTTAAAATAGCTGGGCTAAGATATATAACAATTTTTATGACTGCAGAAATATGTTAATTCAGTATACACATTATCCCACCGGTTACAATTGTGACTGACCATAAAATAAAAAATGTTCACACACTTTTCCAAAAAAAAAAAAAAAAAATTATTGATTATTTCAAAGGGTTACCAATGACACATCATTTGGATATTTTCATGTCTGGGAAATATTTTGGGATTAAACGGGTTAAAATGCATTTTAAACATAAAGTTAAGTGGTTTTCATTACCCATTTTACTCTTAGTAATGTAATAAATTTCATAATTTAAAAGTTTAGTGCAGAAGTATCAAATAGATATCGACGATACTGCCTTGAAAAATATTGGTATCGTATCGAAAACAAAATAAGGGGTATCGGCTATCCCTAACTCTCAGACACTTGCACTTCCGCTAGCGACGTCAGTCTTTATTATTTTGTTCTATTTATTTATTCTTTTTGTTTGAATTTTACAACAGTAGCCAGGTGGTGAAGACAAGACAAAAGAAACTAAATTACAAAGTCACTTGCACTCTCCGATACCTCATACCTGCGACGTCACTTGCAATCGACACAAATCGTGCATGTTGCCAATGCAGACAAGATGCTGTGGTGGTGATTAAAC
The DNA here is from genome assembly GCF_001515645.1 of Sinocyclocheilus grahami. Lineage (NCBI taxonomy): Eukaryota > Metazoa > Chordata > Actinopteri > Cypriniformes > Cyprinidae > Sinocyclocheilus > Sinocyclocheilus grahami. The sequence continues at coordinate 1,721,526 of NW_015505203.1, forward strand.
GATTAAAACTAATTTAGTACCGTAACCTACAGGGTCCTGCAAGCCATCTGTAGGAGAAAAAGACAAGACCTGCAAATCCGTGGCTACAGAACAGCAGAATATGAACGCAATGCACAAAGTCTCTCGTTAAGCGTTTTCCTCCTGTAGAAAAACATAAATACTTAACATGACTTAGTGTATAAAGATGCTATTAAAATATCAAATTCAATATACAGTTTATTACTATAATGAATATGTATATAGTATTTTCCTCCCACACCGCAAAACGTGGCATAATGGACTAAGATGATAAAGACCTAACTCAATGCTCTTGATTATTAAAATATAGCCTACATAACTAATATACAGGCAAGCAGGTGAGCCCAGAATAAACGCAACACGCAAAGTTTCGCTTTAAGCGTTTATCTATATAGAATAAACTGTCCACAGCTCTTTTATTTCATAGTCTTTGTCCATTAAGCTACATTACGTGTTTTATTTATAATGATTTTCTATGGGAGGAAAATGTTTAACGTGCAATTGATTGCATTGCGTTCTGGGCTCGGCTGCTTGCCTGTATGGAGTTGATCCTTTTAAAATCACTTAATGCATTTCATAATGCACATTCATATTTGCTGTTCTGTATATACTTTGAGTCAACAACAAGACATATAGGCTACTGTATTGTCTTTATCATCCGATATTATGCCACATTAAGCATTTTTGCTTTATGGGAGTACAAGTGAAAGTTTGCGCATTGTGTTCATAGCCATCTGTTTGCCTTGTAGTACATTAAATAATAACTATATATGGAATTTGATATTTTAATTGCACTGTTAAGTGTTTATGTTTTTCTACGGGAGAAAAACGCTTAACGAGAGACTGTGCATTGCATTCATATTCTGCTGTTCTGTGGCCACGGATTTGCGGGTCTTGTCTTTTTCTTGCAGGACCCTGTATGTTATA
>NW_015505203.1:1722854-1728701 GCF_001515645.1 Sinocyclocheilus grahami
GTCTGAGAGTGCAAGTGTCTGAGAATACAAGTCTGAGAGTGCAAGTGTCTGAGAGTGCAAGTCTGAGAATACAAGTCTGAGAGTGCAAGTGTCTGAGAGTGCAAGTCTGAGAATACAAGTCTGAGAGTGCAAGTGTCTGAGAGTGCAAGTCTGAGAATACAAGTCTGAGAGTGCAAGTGTCTGAGAGTGCAAGTCTGAGAATACAAGTCTGAGAGTGCAAGTGTCTGAGAGTGCAAGTCTGAGAATACAAGTCTGAGAGTGCAAGTGTCTGAGAGTGCAAGTCTGAGAATACAAGTCTGAGAGTGCAAGTGTCTGAGAGTGCAAGTCTGAGAATACAAGTCTGAGAGTGCAAGTGTCTGAGAGTGCAAGTCTGAGAATACACGTCTGAGAGTGCAAGTCTGAGAGTGCAAGTGTCTGAGAATGCAAGTCTGAGAGTGCAAGTGTTTGAGAGTGCAAGTCTGAGAATGCAAGCGCCAGGCTGCAGCCAGACCCTTTTGGTCATATCTTGATTTCTTAAATCAGGGGCGTTAGAATTCACTGAAAAAGTTTTTGTTCTGGTATTGTGTTCAGCACGAATCATCTCATTAGAACAATGTGTTGATGCATTGTGCAATGTGGAGAACTTTATTGATAATAATGTATCTTTGTGAGATCGCGATGAACTATGAATGGAGTGCTCTTTGCGCTATAGTAACTGACGCCAATATATATATATATAGTTACAGCACCCTCACTAATTTAAGAAGCACCCTCAGTGATTTGGTTCTGGAGCCGGGCCTGAATGTCATGGTTATGAGGTCATTTCAAAGTCATCCTGACTGTGCATTAAAGATTCCTCTATTTCTAAATAGCAACAAATAAGAAAATCATTAAAATTTTCTCTGATATTGCTACAAATAGCAACAAAGAAGAAAATAAAATCATTCAAAATATATCTGATATTACTACAAATAACAACAAATAAGAAAATAAAATACATTTTCATCCACAGACTAACAATGTTCAAGTTTACCACTCACAGTGTGTATTCACACCAGGAAAGTCTGCTAGTTCACTTGCTTTTGTCCGGACCAAATACAATGTTGATTGTATTTTTTTATTTATTTTTTGTGTGTGTGTGGTTAACTTTCACACTGCCCTTTTTGCAAGTGAACCAGAAATTGTAAACAAAACCACTCATGTGCTTAAGGTCATCCATTCATTGGTTCATCCATTCAACTGTACCAGAGTTCGTTTGGAACCGGACCGAGACCACCTCTTCAGCTGGGTCTCGGTACAGTTGTTTGGTGTGATTGCTGTATTCTCACCCTCCCAAAAGATCCGCAGCAACTTGAGTTCGATTCAATCGAACCAGACAAGACAGGTGTGAATACTTAAATTCATAATATTTGAATGTCTGTTGTATGAAATTCACAACAATCCTGAAAATTGGAACATTTAACATTAAGAATAAATCTGCACTGGATGTCAGATAAACCCTGCATACTGTACAGCTCCTGGGATTGAGGACCCTTAGCCCTGCACAATTTATGACCTGATTACATCCACAATGTGTGGTGCCAGGGTACCGGGGGCAAAACCTCCTCTCCTAGAAGATTGTTTATAACGTTAAGGACAAATGTTTTGTTATTAATATTTAATGCAGATAATACATTTTAAATATTGAAAGTCCAAGGTAAACAATATTCATTGTGCAGGTGAGACATACTGTACCTCACCCATAAATATCAGTACAGAGGTTATATGAATCTGCTACGTCATTTATGTCAATAAAGTTGTTGTTATGCAAGTGTTCATTGTCATCACTACAATAAAAGCAAGCTCTGTTCTCTCTCAGAACAACTTCCAGTTTGAAGAGCTCTGCCTGTGCAGCTTCTGACATACAATCATGGTTAAGGCAAAGACGTGGATCCTCAAAAAACACTTTGAGGGCTTTCCTAAGGAAAGTAACTTTGAACTGAGAGAAGAAGTTCTGCCAGAGCTTCAAGATGGAGGTATGGATAATATATATATTTGTATTTTTGTATACCTTCGCTATGCCTCACTGATTTATCGTAATAATTTTTGCTTCAGACGGGCTTGTGGAGGCAGTCTATTTAAGTGTTGATCCATGAGGTAAAGTTGTCTCAGTCTTATTAGAAGAGCATCTCTCTATTTAATGGAATTCTATGTGGTGTGTCTAGCCAATATTTTAAATGCCTCCTGTTGTTTTTGTAGATCTCTTGAGTAAAATGTGGATAAAAGAGGGGAACTGAGCTGGCAAAGTAAGGAAACTAACAATTATTACTATGTATATTGTAATGTATAATACTGTTACATTTTATTTACACTTTTATGCTGTAGATTCATTTTACTTAGCAGAACATTTACAGAAACAAAAAGCATGCTCAGTGGTGAAAAGGGAAATAAATCTTATCCAAGTAATCATAGATTGTTGAATAATTTGAATATGGTATCAGAAAATGTCTAGGCAACTGAATCTGTTGCTCAAGCGGTTCAGCTACTCATCAATGTGGTTTAAGTTGCATCAACTGATGAACACACTTCCACTTAAATGAGTGGAAAAACATCTTGAGCAACAGAGAAACACAGTTTACACAGAATAATTTACATGTTTATGCAATTGCATTAGTAAGTTAAGTTGCATCTACGTGAGGAAACAGGTCTGTTCATAACCAAAAACATTTCATATCACTAAATAAATATCTTAACTCATGTCTGGCAGGGTAGTGAAGAGCAAGGACCCAGCATTTCCTGAGGGATGTTACGTGGTTGCTAATTGTGGATGGAGGACACACACTGTAACCAAAGCAAAGGCTTGGCCCGGATAGTATCCGAATGGCCCAGTGATATTTCAATGTCCCTGGCTCTTGGTTCCTTGGGGATGCCTGGGTAATGTAATCACGAGTTCACGACTGCTATAAATGATGGCAGTGGCAATTCTTTTTTTTAATGTTATGTTTTCTAAATCCCGTCTCTTTTATCCTCTAGTTTAACTGCTCTGTATGGTCTGTAAGAGGTGTGTAAGATACAGCCCGTGAGACGATTCTGGTGAGCGCAGCAGCAGGTGCTGTAGGTGCGATGGTGGGGCAAATCTGCAAGATCAAAGGCTGCAAGGTTGTGGGTTCAGCAGGAGGTGATGACAAGGTGGCATACCTAAAAGAGCTGGGCTTTGACCAGGCCTTCAACTACAAGACTGTCTCTTCACTAGAGGAAGCGCTGAAGAACGCTTCACCTGAAGGATACGACTGCTACTTTGAGAATGTAATTGACTTTATATGTGTATTTTTGTCTAAAATACAGTCTGCTAATCTTTTACTTCATGTTCTTTAGGTGGGAGTTCCCTTCTTTACCGAAGCACTCAAAAACATGAAGCCAGGAGGTCGTACCGCTGTTTGCGGTGCAAGAGCCAATTACAATGACACAACACCACAGATGTGTAGGTCTCATTTCTACTGAGCCCCTTCAAGGGGAAAAAGTCACATTTTAATATTAGAAGATATTAGAGAAAATAAAATAAATAAATGCTTTTAAATTGTTACACTTTACAACCACTAGGACAGTATAGTTTATGGAAAATCTAAGCAATCTAACATTAAGCTATTGAATCTGTTCTGTCTCACAGGTACTTATCCTCACCACGAAATAATTACACGGCAACTGAAGATAGAAGGCTTTATGGTGAGATCTTGGCAACACAAAGATGCAGAATATATCAAGAGAATGCTTAAATGGATGGAAGAGGTAAGCTGCTTTAGAAATGAATCATTCGGAACATAATCGTTACACCTATCGTTACACCCTTCATTAGATAATTGCCATTACACAGCATATAACAACACCAGCCTGTGAATGAGAAAGTGAACTGGTTTGTAGACACATTGAATTGTTTTCCTGCAGGGCAAACTGAAGGCGAAGGAAGTGGACACAGTTGGCTTTGAGAACATGCCTGCTGCCTTCATAAAGATGCTGAAGGGCGATGGGCTTGGGAAGGCTATTGTTAAAGTCTGAAGCTTTAACAATAATGTCGCATACCTAAAAGAGCTGGGCTTTGACCAGGCCTTCAACTACAAGACTGTCTCTTCACTAGAGGAAGCGCTGAAGAACGCTTCACCTGAAGGATACGACTGCTACTTTGAGAATGTAATTGACTTTATATGTGTATTTTTGTCTAAAATACAGTCTGCTAATCTTTTACTTCATGTTCTTTAGGTGGGAGTTCCCTTCTTTACCGAAGCACTCAAAAACATGAAGCCAGGAGGTCGTACCGCTGTTTGCGGTGCAAGAGCCAATTACAATGACACAACACCACAGATGTGTAGGTCTCATTTCTACTGAGCCCCTTCAAGGGGAAAAAGTCACATTTTAATATTAGAAGATATTAGAGAAAATAAAATAAATAAATGCTTTTAAATTGTTACACTTTACAACCACTAGGACAGTATAGTTTATGGAAAATCTAAGCAATCTAACATTAAGCTATTGAATCTGTTCTGTCTCACAGGTACTTATCCTCACCACGAAATAATTACACGGCAACTGAAGATAGAAGGCTTTATGGTGAGATCTTGGCAACACAAAGATGCAGAATATATCAAGAGAATGCTTAAATGGATGGAAGAGGTAAGCTGCTTTAGAAATGAATCATTCGGAACATAATCGTTACACCTATCGTTACACCCTTCATTAGATAATTGCCATTACACAGCATATAACAACACCAGCCTGTGAATGAGAAAGTGAACTGGTTTGTAGACACATTGAATTGTTTTCCTGCAGGGCAAACTGAAGGCGAAGGAAGTGGACACAGTTGGCTTTGAGAACATGCCTGCTGCCTTCATAAAGATGCTGAAGGGCGATGGGCTTGGGAAGGCTATTGTTAAAGTCTGAAGCTTTAACAATAATGTCACTAATGTCCCCCCCCACCCCCCCAAATGTCACTATTTTAACTGTCTTTCACTTCAATATGTTTACAAATAAAACCACATAAGCCTCATATTTATGTTGTATATGGCCATACCTTCCCATATCTTCCTTGTCTGATTAATAATGTTCATAATTTCTGTTATTTTTTTAGTCATTTTTTGTCATTCTTCTGGGTTCTAGAATTAAACAAATTTAAAAAGCAAAAAGATTTTTTTGCTGCGCCACAAACAATTCTAAAGAAACGCATAGAATCTTCTTAAATGGCCAAAGAAGAAGAGATGATTCAGAATATGTCAGCTGTTGTCACCACTCCAACATGCAGATATGTCTTCACAGGATTCAGTTAGTTCTAATGAAACTGTAACCAGACAAGTTTCATCACATTACATTTACATGTTCTTGTTGTTGAGGCTAAACCTCTAAATCTATTTCATGATTCCAAGTGTCTCTGTACTTGAAGATTGTGAAGTAGACACAAATGTTTGTTCATGAGCAGACATCTTCAGTTAGATTAGTGTCTAGCACAAAATAATATAAACCGAATGCTTAACACAGAAAAGTAAAGTAGCCTACATTAAAGGGGTCATATGATGCGATTTCAAGTTTTCCTTTCTCTTTGGAGTGTTACAAGCTGATTGTGCATAGATAAGATCCCTGAAGTTGCAAAGACTGAAGTCTCAAAACCAAAGAGATATTCTTTAGCAAAGTTAAGACTCTGCCACGCCCCCCTAAAACGGCTCGTTCTAACACGCCATATCTTAACATATCTTAAGTATTTGCTATTGACTGTTCAAATGCGGAGTTTTGCGCATCATGTGTGTTTGTGTGTGTGTGTGTGTGTGTGTGTGTGTGTGCGTGCGTGCGAGTGAGAGAGAGAGAGACAGCGTCACATCACATCACAGCATCACAGGCTGTCTTAAC
>NW_015505203.1:1730226-1783284 GCF_001515645.1 Sinocyclocheilus grahami
CTGTCAGAAATCATAGCACGTCAGCTGTCTTAAACGCGTTTTGTGTACTGCATCATTACTGTGTCTGTTCCCCTTTCGGGCTTGAACTGATGGTAAAACTAATGACATTATTTACTGTCTTTACATTTATTTTGAAAGATGAATCTTGCGATTATGGTAAGGGGCGTTACATTTCCGGCGAGTGCTTGCGGTGTTCGGCCAATCACAATGCACTGGGTCAGCTGGCCAATCAGAGCAGACTGCGCTTGTCGGAAGGAGGGACTTTGTAGAAAACGAAGCGTTTGAGAGAGGCGGGGCATAGAGGACCTACAATAATGTACAGTATTTGAAAAATAATGTGTTTTTTGAACATTAAAGCATGTCAACATATTCTGTTACACCAAATACACAAATTAATGATCTTTTAAAAAGCATCATATGACCCCTTTAACATTGAGTAAAAAATAAGTTGATGATTGCATTTTACAGCCACTAGAGGACAGGGTTAAACAACAACGACATGAATTCAAGAGAACGTTTTATTAGGGACTGTGTCTATAAATTAGTTATTAATTACAGACGTGTGCTTTCAAGATAAAGATATTAAAATAGGTTGTCTTAAGGACTGGCTTGTTCAACAATGAATATACAAAAGCAGAAGCTGTGAGAGCTTGAGTCACAGTGATTCTGTAAAGTAGGAAGTGTGACTAAAAAAAATGTTTTTGGTTTAATAGGTTGAAACATTTGCTGTTGTAATTGTTTTTGTATCTCCTTGTATTACCTTAGCTATTTGCCTATTAGGTAAGATTAGTGATTAGTGTTAGTTTTCAGAACATGTCAGCTGCTTTCTTCTGTGATAATACCGTTTGTATGTCTAAAAACCTGTAAAAGCTGTCAAAAAAGACATTGAATGTTCTTTGTTTACTATTTGATGCACTATACATGTGCAAGAATGTGTGTGCATAGTATACAAACAGTTTTTATAGCCTAGGCTACTACAGTTTTTTTATTGCAAGTATAAACTCTTAACATTCAACAATTAATCTAACATTGGATGACATTATGAATACAGAAATGATATAGGAAGACAAAGAAGAAAAAATAAATAAGAATAGCCTACTACAGTTCCACCACTACTCTCGGTGACTTGACGTCGCGTACAGTAAATCTGTAAATCCGGAATCTGTCAAGTCATTCTGACTTGCTCATAGCAAAACCAGGATTAGTGATGGTCTTTCAAGATAAAGGAGCAGGTTTCACTCCTTATAGAGGTTACACCTAAATATGTATGCCTCAAGCCGCGCAAAACGTTCGTATATGGCATTTACTGAGCTTTATCTGCTGATTACATATATTTGTGCTGTGTAGTGGTAGGCGGGGTTACAGAACCTCATAATTCCATGATTGGTCCGTTGTCTTCATTGGAGGCGGGGCTACTTGGCCGTGTTCACGCTATGATGCGGCTGCTACTCTGACTGTCAATGAAGCAGGAGCTTTCAGAAGACGTACACAGTAGACCAGTAGAAGACAGACATCAAAATCATCAAAATGATTATCATAATTGAGGATAAGGTATGTATATAATACCAATATTTGAGCTGCTACCTTAACTTTGACTGTAACTCTTTATAGGTAATGCACGTTAATTATGTTTGACTTCTGATGTCTATGAAAACAATGTATTCGAATAGGTTAATAACTTTAATAAAAATGCGTTTATATAGATAAAAATAAGCTATAACCGCATGTCGTTTTTTTTTTAACGAAACTGCTTGCGGAACAAATGTGGGCGGAAACGTTTACACACGAGAACGTGTATTGGTTTCTAGTGTTCTTAAAGAAGCTCCAAGCAGAGTACAGTAATGAAAAGTACATTTGTTCTCAGTTACTTTTTAAACAGGACGATTTAATAAGTGGCTGTTAGTTAGGAAGTGTTTGCTTGTGTAAACAGCTGTGCAGTTGTGATGGGAGGTCTGACTCAAATCGGTTCTTTCGAAAAGTTCATTTCACAAACTGATTCAGTGGCTCTTCAGTCTCTGATATAAAGTCTGAAGCAGAAATCCATCTGTTGTCATGTTACTCGAACATTACAATAAAGCCACGTGGAGGGTGCTTTTGTAATTGATTGTGTTGATTTCAGCTGTACTTCACCTTATAAATATATAATTAAATCTAAATATCATTTACATTAAATAATACAAATCAATTACTTTGGCTGATTTTCTAAACGCTTGAATCATTGTAAGTCAGTCATTGGCCGTGTTCACGCTATGATGCGGCTGCTACTCTGACTGTCAATGAAGCAGGAGCTTTCAGAAGACGTACACAGTAGACCAGTAGAAGACAGACATCAAAATCATCAAAATGATTATCATAATTGAGGATAAGGTATGTATATAATACCAATATTTGAGCTGCTACCTTGACTTTGACTGTAACTCTTTATAGGTAATGCACGTTAATTATGTTTGACTTCTGATGTCTATGAAAACAATGTATTCGAATAGGTTAATAACTTTAATAAAAATGCGTTTATATAGATAAAAATAAGCTATAACCGCATGTCGTTTTTTTTTAACGAAACTCTGCTTGCGGAACAAATGTGGGCGGAAACGTTTACACATGAGAACGTGTATTGGTTTCTAGTGTTCTTAAAGAAGCTCCGAGCAGAGTACAGTAATGAAAAGTACATTTGTTCTCAGTTACTTTTTAAACAGGACGATTTAATAAGTGGCTGTTAGTTAGGAAGTGTTTGCTTGTGTAAACAGCTGTGCAGTTGTGATGGGAGGTCTGACTCAAATCGGTTCTTTCGAAAAGTTCATTTCACAAACTGATTCAGTGGCTCTTCAGTCTCTGATATAAAGTCTGAAGCAGAAATCCATCTGTTGTCATGTTACTCGAACATTACAATAAAGCCACGTGGAGGGTGCTTTTGTAATTGATTGTGTTGATTTCAGCTGTACTTCACCTTATAAATATATAATTAAATCTAAATATCATTTACATTAAATAATACAAATCAATTACTTTGGCTGATTTTCTAAACGCTTGAATCATTGTAAGTCAGTCAAGCCGAGTTGTGAGTCAGTGACACTCTGCTCAGATCGATTCAATCCGTTGCATTGAACTAATCTTCTTCCAGACCTGTTTGTTAATAGGTTCATTACAAATCAGACTCGATCCTTCGGTAGTAGGCTACTCAAACGAGCTGCTTTTTCTCTCCTATGGAGTGTCCTTCTGAAGTGTTTTGATTTTAGACATGCAAAATCCGAGGATCAAACATTAATATAGGCCTACATGCAGTTCAAACAGGATCTACATTTAAATTGATTTATGATGCTACTTACAGTCATAAAGGATTCTAAACAAATGCAATAAAATACACATACGTGTACACATTTTTTTTTTGTACCATCACCATTAAAATGTTGTATCAGATATTAATTTACAATAAAGTAGTAGGCCTACGTGTTTGTTTTGCATCAGTGTAATTTCACTAAAAAGGATATGTATTTCAGTATCTCAAATAGAAAAGCAAAAGCTGCGTCACCCCTTTCTAGTCATAGGCCATATGGCTCTTTTGTAAATATTTGAATGTCTTGGTCACTCTGATTAAACCATAGCATTATGACTCATCATCGCCCATTTCAGTGAACCTCAGTAGGAAGGAATGTGTCATGTCAGTTTGGAAACTGAATCTACTTTTCCTCCTCTCTCTGCAGTCTGCCTTCGACAATGCTCTGAAAAATGCTGGGAACAAGTTGGTGGTGGTGGACTTCACAGCCACATGGTGTGGGCCCTGCCAGAACATCGCTCCAGTCTTTAAAGTGAGCATTCATGCACTGCTGAATATGTCACCGCATCCGAGATTGAGAGTGACATCTGGAGCTGTCATGTCTTCTATAGAGGCCTCCGGAATCACTGGGAGTGGCTCTGTTGTTGTGCTGTGTTGTCGGGGCAGTCGGCAGGGAAGCTTCCTTAAGAATTAAAGCATGAATCATTCACAGAATGCAAATGAAAGGCAGTCCTGATAAAGAAAGAAGAGAGGAATAAAAGACAAAAGACTGCTGATTCATTCCTTATACATACATTAGACAATACATAGGCTACACTGAGATTTTTTTTGGGGGGGGGGAGTTTTTTAACCACCAACCTCAGCCATATGTAGCCTACATGTTTTGTGGTTGCTCACTTTTACCTTTACTCAGTGCGCACATACATTTTTACCTGGTTTAGACAACAAAAGCAAGCATATGCAAATTTCACAGATGAAACGGAAGGAATGAAATATTAAGTTCAAAGGAAGTGCTTTGATTGCGAGCTTTGTGGTTTGCTTTTTAAAACCGCCTTTTTTCCCTCCACAGACGCTGTCTGAAAAACAAGAGAACGGAAATGTCGTGTTTCTAAAGGTGGATGTGGATGATGCACAGGTTAGTCACCTGGTGTCTTTTTCTCTGATGAATACACTTGAAAGCCTACAGACTTCTGAGCCAAATGAACAAAACACCCTTTTCACATAGATTCACCATCTGGGTTTTACTGTGTTACTTTCATTTGAATACTGGCCTCGCTATCCGCCTAACCTTTTGTAAGTGACCCAAACACATTAGAACATCCCAGCACACCCGGTTGTTGTTCTCCTGATCGGCTTGCTGATACTGTGTTATTTGATTCATGGGATAGCGCTCCGAAAGGATATTGGCTGTCATTCAGTTTTATCAGAGGTAGATCGAGACAGTGACAAAATGGGACAATTCTGGTTGCCCATGTTGTTATGGTTACAAACACTAGCTATTATTACAATGCTGTGTTGCAAAGCTGATGGGGGACGGGACGGGATGTGTGTGTATTCGAAAGCTGAATTCTTGATACATGTTTGCGATTTGTTGAAATGTCATGCTTTTTGCCTGACATTTAAATCGCAAGGTAAGGATGGCAAATGTGAGCCGAGCATTTGAAGGTTCTGATAACAGTGCGCATATCCAGCGGATATTTTTGTGACTGATTTCAGGAATGGCGGCAAGCATCATTTTAAGATTAAATGAATATGAAACACATTATTTTTTTCTAAACATATCATGGATTTTTTTAAATTTCGACAGCCTTCGAGTCCTGCTGTGGACATAATTTCATCCCTCTTTTACAAAAGTGCTCAGACTGGCTAAGCAAAATGAAAAGATGCTTATCATTACACAGTAGACTGAATAAACGTATTCAGACCTGATCTCCACTCCCTCTTTCTCTGTCTAGGATGTGGCCGCTTTCTGTGACATCAAATGTATGCCAACATTCCATTTCTACAAGAATGGAAAGAAGGTAAAGCATCATCTCTGGAGGTTTTCGGTTCCATTTCTGTGATCTTTTTTTAACCTGTTCGTTCCTCCTTGTTGTGCTGTAACTGATTCAGCTTTTTTTCTTTTTTTTCTCAGATTGATGAATTTTCTGGATCAAATCACGTTAAACTGGAGGAGATTATCAATAAGCATAAATGAAGAAAAACACAAACCAACCACTGTAATAACTAATATACGCAGAAAAAAAGCATAATTCTCAACCTCTAACTCATTCTAATTTTGTCTGCTTCATTTATATCCTGTTTTATTTTAGTTTATATACAGAAACAGAAGTAAGACTTTTGTTAAAAGGTTTTGGCCCTCTATAATGGCTATGTCTAATGTATTTTATGTTGGCTTTGTATGAAATTAAAATATTAAAGGTAATGAAAAGTTGACTTTTAGGATAAGAAGTATGCGCTGCAAACGCGAGCATTTTTGACGATCGTTTCTGTTCAGTCTGCTCGTTTTATCGCGTTTAACCACAGCTGTCGTCGGTTTTTTGTCTGGCAGTGGCAGCAGATATGCGATTAAATTTCTAATTTGAGGAATCAAGCATTTCCAGAACTCCTCTTTGCCCTAGAGACCTTTGTCCTGACATATGAATCAACACCAGTCGAGACAAAACACAAAGAGTCTGACCACAGCAGCAGAATGAAAACCAGTGAGTAATCGGTTAAAATCTATAGAACAAACACTGCGACAAGTGACATACAGTAAATACTGTACTTGAGTATGCAAAACCAAATCAGGTTTGCTTTAATGAATTTGAGCAACTCAGCAAGTAGGTTTGTTTGTCTTGGTGCTGGAGATTTAAAGACCATTCAATGCATGCAGTTACAGTCCTGCTGGTGGTGTTCTCAATAAATCTTTTCATTAAGAAATGTAAAAATAAGAAGTGTGTGGTATTGTAAATGTGTTCTTGGTCTTTATAAGTCATACATTCTGCAGATATTCATGGTATTGTGAAAGCAAATGCATCCATACACATCAATATGTCAAAGAAAACCTGGTGTTTCAGAAACAGTTCAGGTTAAACTAGACAAAACAATATGTTAGACTTAAATGGTGACATAAAATGCGTTTAAATATATAAAACATTAAATTTAATTTAAATTCAGGTTAATAATAAGTATGAAAAATTTATATATTTTATTGAAATATAGTAAATTTGTTATAATACAAATATTATAATGCTATAATATATTTGCTATAATACAAACTGTATGTTTTTAGATGCTGGTCATCATTTCTCAGAATTTTTTAATAAGGTGTTTTCACCTATTACATGTTTTGCATTTCACATATTTAATTTTTATATTCTATGTAGTCTGCCAATTATTATGAGTTCATAAAACTAAATGTAGTATAATTAGAAAAATGCTGTTTAAAATAACTTAAGGTAAATTATGGTGTAAACATTATTTATGTCATAACTTATGTCAACTGCCCCTATGTGTTTTCAATAATTGTGTTTTGTTTTACTGCTTGGGCTCCTGGGATCTACTGCATATCACTATTAGAGTCTGTTGTCACAGGTGTTGCCTGGCAACAACGTGAGTATGACATAGGATGACCCCGGGAGAATGAGCCCCGGCCCCCATCCCACCATGAGGTCCTGTCTGTAATCACTCTAATCCCTGCACTCCACCCTACTTTTAAACTCTTAAGTTTAAATTGTTTAGCTTGATGTCTTTAGTTAATGGTGAGATATTTCCCTAAATAGCAGCTTTTATAGTTGAACTAAGACTTATATCTTCAAGATCACAGATAGCTTGAGGGAATGACAGATGTTCGATAGACTTCATAAATTGGCTATAATTAAATGCTGTGAGGTTATCACTAATTGTGTTTCATTCGTCTCAACTTGTCAGGACTCAATAAAGCAGGTGATGTTCCTACTTCCTCAAAGTTGTAGATTTGTTATTTAATTACTCATACAAGACCGACAACATTAGAGGCTGCTCTGACTAGTTAAAGGGATAGTTCACCTAAAAATGAAAAATCTGTCATTAATTACTCAGCCTCATGTCGTTCCAAACCCGTAAGACCTTTGTTCATCTTCAGAACACAAATTAAGGTATTTTTTATTAAATTCAAGAGCTTTCTGACCCTCCATAGACAGCAACTGTAATATTCCCAGGCCCAAAAAAGCAGTAAGGACATTGATTAAATAGTCCATGTGACATCAGTGGTTCAACCATAATTTTACAAAGCTACTTTTTGTGCACTAAGAAAGCAACAACTTTATTCAACAATTCTTCTTCCCCGAGTTACCGTCTTCTGCCATCTTCTGCCAGAGTACCACGACATGCATGTGCATTCCTCTGCTCGTAAACAAGACTCAGTGCATGTGTGTTCTACGTCAGCAGCATCACACACATGAACAAAGATGTTCTGAAGATGAACGAAGGTCTTATGGGTTTGGAACGACATGAGGGTGAGTAATTAATGACAGAATTTTCATTCTGCGTGAACTGTCCCTTTAACTATTCTGCTACTAATCAACATTTATGTAATACATTTTCTCGACGACAATCACAAGTCATTATACACAAACACACACTCTTACCATTATGGCAGCGTGTGCCTGTCCATCCTGTTGGACATTCACACTGGTATGGAGCTACACAGCGTCCTCCATTGAGACATGGTAGGATGCAGATCGCTGCAGTAAAAAGCACAGGCAGTATCAAACTGTGTGACTTTTGGGTTGAAGAGATAGGAATAATCAGAATAATCTGAGTTAAGTCAGCTTTTTAAAACTTTAGTTTGAGACAAAACGTTGTTTAAACCACTTGGTCTCTTTACTACATTAGCTATATTAAAGTGATTATTACATTTTGAATATGGATATTTTTCTTACAAAAACACATCGATTCGCTACAGAAGGCCTTTGTTCACCCCCCGGAGCCGTGTGAGACATTTTTTTATGGATGGGCTTTTTATTTAACTTCTTTTGGACTGATGCATGCAACACCCACTGAGTGGCATTAAACAGCTTGAAAGATCAAAGACAATTTTTAATATAACTCCGACTGGATTCGTCTGAAAGAAGAAAGTCATATACACCTAGGATGACTTGAGGGTGAGTAATTTATGGACTAATTTTTATTTTTGGGTGAACTAACCCTTTAAAGACATTCACACCACACCCAGCAGTTTTGGCTTCCTGAGGAAGAAAAAGTGAAGCCAAAGAGAGAAATGCAGCTTTGTGTGTGAGGTGACTGTTAATAAGCAATGCTTTTTAAGAAACCGCTGTGATGCATGCTGTTATTGACCCATGAAATGTTACCTAAAGTAATGGACTGCTGTCATATGGAAATATTAATAATCTCTGTGTGTGAGTGCTGCTGCTGTTATCGTGCATGATTGTGTGCGTACTTACGCTCCTCGCAAAATCGGCCCATCCATCCCTCTGGACAGGAGCAAGTGTTTGGTCTTTGGCACACACCTCCGTTCTGACATTGGAGCCAACAGACAGCTGTACAAACACACAAAACACGATTGATACAGCGATGAAACTGACACAATCACAAAAAAGTAGCAGTGCAATCACTCTCCTAACAGAATTCCAAAATACCACACAAAACATGCAGCAGAAGATGAACCAGATGTTAGATGTTAAGACCAGTGTGAAACTCCACTGATCAGAATTAGTTTCTACATGCAGCAGTCAGACCAAAAAAGCCAACGACTCCAAGGCTGAAAGAAGGGCTTACCATGTAAAGTACAATGTTAAAACATCACCATGCCAAAAATTAAAGCAAAATATCATGCCTTGTTGAAAAGAGTGACATTCATACCAAAGCCCATCTCTATAATCTCTGTGGGACAATGCTGTTGTTTCCGGGACTATTATAAAACCATTTCTGGTCATGGATTGATCAATATAACATTCTATCTATGCTAAAATATGCAATAAATAACATCTTTGACATTAAGTAACTGTTAGCTACATACTGCTGCATAGCACATAACATTTACTTGTTAGGGTCTATAGAGCACTATAACTTAATGACATCAATAAAATTATTTAAAATAATAATAAAATTATACTTTATAAGGAGATTGAGGCAGTATTATAATGGAAGGCAAAGTCTTATTTCTTATCCTACCTTTCAAATTTTTGGGGTCCGTAAGATTTTATTCATGCATTTATTTACCAAACGTGACAGTTAAGACTTACATTGATATAAAATTAATTTTTCAAACAAATTCAGTTCTTTTAACTTTCTATTCATCAAAGAATCCTGAAAAAAATTGCATCACTGTTTCCACAAAAAATATTAATCAGCACAACCATTTCTAATACCGATAATAAGAAATGTTTCTTAAGCACCAAACTGAAATCTTAAGAATGATTGCTGAAGGAACATGTGATAATGAATGGCTGCTGAAAATGTAAAATTAAAATATAAAAATATTTCACAACATTACTGTTTTAAAAACCAAATAAAAGCACCCCTGGGGTCTGTTACATAAAAAGCTTAGACTACAAATCAGTAATCTAATTTATTTTCTTTAGTCCAAATTTTTTTTATTCAGTTACATAAAAACGTGAATTAGTCTAAATTGAATCCAAAAAGCAAGACCGATTACCCCTGGCTAACTCAGACTAATTCTTAAAGGGGTCATATGATGCGATTTCAAGTTTTCCTTTCTCTTTGGAGTGTTACAAGCTGATTGTGCATAGATAAGATCCCTGAAGTTGCAAAGACTAAAGTCTCAAAACCAAAGAGATATGCTTTATATAATTTAAGACTCTGCCACGCTCCCCTAAAATGGCTCGTTCTAACACGCCCCCACATATCTATCTCACTATGTGGAAATATTTGCATAATGCCGCCCAATTGTGCACGCAAAGAAAGAAGGCGTGGTTTCAGTAACCGCAGTTAGTGTTGAAGCAGCCATGTCAGGGAGACGCTGTGTGTTTCTAGGCGAAAACAAAAGCACTTTATTTGGCCTTCCGGAAGTAGATGCATTTAGGAATCTTTAAGATTACTTACAACAGAACAGCAATGCATTTTATGGACGACCGTTTCGTGAAGCTAGGAGAGGAGGTAATTCTGACTTTGCTATGACAATCTGCCGCTTCTGAATCAGCTACTGTTTTGTTATTAGTTTAAGTATTTGCTATTGACTGTTCAAATGCGGAGTTTTGCGCATCGTGTGTGTGTGAGTGTGTGTGTGCGAGCGAGAGAGCGAGAGAGAGAGAGAGAGCGAGAGCGAGAGCGAGAGAGAGAGCGAGACACATCACAGTGGAGTCAGCTGTCTTAACCGTGGCTTGTGTACTGCAAACACATATTCATCACTGTGTCTGTCACGCGACTCTGTTCCCCTTTCGGGCTCTGTCTTTACATTTATTTTGAAAGATGAAGCTCGCGATTATGGTAAGGGGCGTTACATTTCCTACGAGGGTTTGCGGTTTTCGGCCAATCACAATGCACTGGGTCAGCTGGCCAATCAGAGCAGACTGCGCTTGTTGGAAGGAGGGACTTTGTAGAAAACGAAGTGTTTGAGAGAGGCGGGGCATAGAGGACTTACAATAATGTACAGTATTTAAAGCATGTCAACATATTCTATTACACCAGATACACAAAATAATCATCTTTAAAAAAGCATCATATGACCCCTTTAAGACACTGTCTTAATATAAAGTCTAAGTTTATGCAACTGGCCCCTGATAAGCATAACAATTTTTTCATTGACATTAAAAACATTATAAATTCTATTTTCTAATCTATTTACAATATTTACAGAAAGGGCATGGAACTTTGGAGATTTGTGTGAATAAGTTTAATGAGATTCTTGAGACCAAAAATGTGCAAATGTGGCTAGTTAACCTCAAGCCACTGACTAGAAGTGTGGCCTAATATCATTGTCTAAAGTGCTCAGTGCTTGTGTGTATATGTGTAAATGTGCAAGACCAGTCAAAAGGAGTCACAAGATTTTGCAAAGATGAAGAAAAAGGCTGAAGTCAGAACTCCAAGTGGGATTTAAGGGCAGTTCCTTGTGCTACCTTTGCAGGTAGGGGGTGGGGTCCAAGTGCCATTCTCCAAGCACACACTCCTGCTAGAACCCTCCATGGTGTAGCCTGCGTAACATGAGTACACCACATCTCCAAACTGGAACACTGCCCCACGGACTACCCCATTTGCCACGTACAGTGATGGGCCGCAGGACACCCCTGTGTGTGATTAAAATGGACCGGACCAGTACGTTAGAAACGACGATTCTCAGCATGGCTGAGCAGTCCGTTGAAGAAGCTTTTTGGGTCTTTCAAGGTTGGTTATGAAATGGCAATTTCATGCTCTCTCATTTCAATCTTTTTAGAAAATGTCACATTTCTTTTGTGTTCCAAGAAGCCTAATTAGTTTTGGGAGCATCCAATCAAAACAGGAGATCATAGTATCCTCCATATCTGATAATAGCGATGCTACAAGCAGTGAGTGAAATTCAACAGGTGTCTCACAGAGAGAAAAGTGAATATATACACATACTGCCAGGATCAGATTTCAGAAAATGGGTTGAAAAGTTTGTAAAAGATAAAAAGGAGTCAATAAATGTGCACACACACCACCACATACATCTAGTAGTACGTATATCATACTGCAGAGCTATAGCATGCAAAACGCCCAAGGATCAAAATATCAAATTATACAACACAACAAAGGAGCAATAATTAACTATGAGAGAGTAGGCTTCTAATATTCGGAATGATAGCATGCAGAAGTAACACAGAAGAAAATACAGGAGAATGTTTCCAACAAAACACAGATAGTAGGGATACCATGCAATATGAAAAGCAGCACTAATTGTGATGCTGCAGTCTGAATGAGGAACAAATGATACTGGTCAAATTTTACTCCTCAAGCTGCTGTAATCAGCAGCTGTGCTTGAGTCAGAGTGATTACACGCAGTTGAAGTGATTTGGCTCAAAGTCCAGAGTGTCTTCTTAACCAACCACAACTTCATATTTTAACATGATTTTTTTTGTCATGTAAAGCCACTGTAAAATACAATAAAGGTGGAAATAATGAATGTTTGTACTCACTCTCACACACTGCACTGATGGGGGTCCAGGTCTGATCACTCCTGCAAGTTAAGGTGGCGATAACTTTTCCCTGGTTACCTTTGACCTGCTGACCTTTAGGACAACTGACTGACACTGACTGGCCTACCAGGAAAACCATCTGAGTAGCGTTGAAACTGCCTCCAGTCCAGCCAGGAGGAGAGGGGCATGATTTGGCTGTGGAGGTGGGGGGATAAGATTTGAGTCATTTACTGCATGTCTAAACTATTTTATCTTTAGATACTTTGAATGGAACTGATGACTAACAAAAAAACCCAAACCAACAATGAAGTAACATATTAATTCTTAGAAATGTGACATTTAGTTTGCGTGTTCCTTGTAGGAAAACAAGGTATTCTGTGGTGCTATCACTGATGAAGGCTTAACAAGAGTCTTTTACTAGTTAGGTTGTGAAAATTACTCTACCAAAAACGTCTGTTGGGCAAAGTCTTGCAAAGTTTGCACACATAAAAGAATGTCTGTTTTTGAAAGACTTGTGAGTGAACTAAAAACATCAATAAGTCAATGAACAAACAGTGTTTTGAAATCATTGTGCATGACATACGTATACAGACAGGGAAAGGCGAACTCCAGGAGCCGTTTCCCACACACATGATGATAGACTCTCCCTGCAGTGTGTAGCCTTTGTCACAGTGGAACTCAAGAGCACGTCCGCTGGACAGATTGTGCTCCTGCACCTTTCCATTCAATAAGTCTGTTATCCTCTCACAGCCATCTGGGACTGATAGTTTGTGTATATGTACATTTGTGAAAAAGAGAAAGGAAGAGAAAATAATAAAAAAAGGTTAAATAGAGGAACAGTGAAAGACTTTGAATTTACACTGTGTTACTTAAAAGCTAAAGAGTGACAGTTTATCTGTTCTTACATTCACATGATGGTGTAGGTAAGCTCCATTTTCCGTCTGCTTGACAAGTGAGGTTCTGTGAACCAATCAAACTCAGCCCTGGATGACACGTATAACTCACAATACTTTGGTATGTCTGACCACTGGACACAGTAACTGCATGGGAAACCACTGGTGGAGGACCACATGACACAGCTAAAAAAAAGAGACAAAAGATGAGTTTAGAAATCAAGCAGAATGATTTTGATAATAATATTAATAATAAATTAATTTTCTTACTACAATAGCATGTTTTGCATTGTGAAAAATTCTTACCAGCACACACTGGCTGAGTTCCACTCCAGGTTTTATCATCTTGACATGTCTGAACAGAATCACCCTGGATGATGAGAAATAAGAATACATCATACATTCTCTTGGTTTCCTCTTATTCATCTTTATAAAAAACATATTTATTGGGCAATGATTTGGGGGGAATATGGCATTAGTTTTGTTACAAAATAATATAAGCTTTGTTGACACTGAATTTATTTGTTTTAACTACATAAAGTCTAATGTCTGTGTTGAACTGGGCATTTTTCAGAGTGTTTCCCTGCCTACGACCTGAGACACTGGGATAGGCTCTAGCATCCCTGCAACCTTACATAGGACAAGCTATGTGAAAAATAGATGGATAAAAATAATGTACCTGTAGTTCAAAACCTGGTAGACAAGTATAGCTAATAATATCTCCATAATTGTAGCTCTTGTCCTCAACCAAGCCATTGATAATGGGGAGAGGCTTCTCACAAATAACAGGCACACAAGACTTGGAGGAGAAAGGTGGAGACCATTTGCCAGAGACCTGGATCAAATAAAAGGGAAATAACATCCTGAGACATCATTAGACAAAATTATCCCCAAATGAAGCAAGGAGTGTCCACAGAAAATGATCATCTTGACATATCACTTACTGAACATTCAGATAATCCAGGTCCCTCAAGATAGTACCCTGGTCTACAGGAGATAATGACTGTTCCCCCTACAGGTGTGAGCTGCTTGCCTGTGATGACTACATGGGTGAGGTTAGCAGGCAGGCTGCAGGGTGAAGGTCGACATCTGACACTGTGCTTGGACCAGGTGCCATCACTTTGACAGGTTATTGAGTCTGTCTTTGTTGCCAACTCAAAGCCTTCTTTACACCTATGTCAAGTGGGAACGTTCAGTTTAAAGCAACTCAGCACCTTTTTATTTGTACTTAGTTTTTATTGGATGTTTCTGTTATGTCAAATTACCTATACTGAGCTTTACTGCCATAGGTCAACACCACTCCAGCAGTCTCTGCATTTGGGACAAGAGGAGGCACTCCACAAGAAACAGGTTCACAGTTCAGGTTTGGCTCTCCCCATCTACCCAACCTTCCACAGGACAGATGGGGAAAACCTTTCAAATGATACCCTGGCCTACACCGGTAAGTGACAGTGTCAATGGAGTAGGCAGCACTGCCTTGTACGACAGCATTAGGCACAGCTGGAGGAGGGCTGGAACATCTCCCTCGGGTGCAGATGGGTACTCCTGGACTCCACATTCCACCCTTGTCGCATATGGCCTCTGTGGAGCCAAGAATTTTGTAGCCTTCATCACATCGGAACCAGATGCTTGCACCACAGGTGTGATCTCGGCCGAGAATAGCACCGTACTTAAGAATTGGGGGACTGCAAACACAAGATCGGCATTCTGGAACTTGCCCCAGCCAGACACCCTCGGCAGCACATCGCAAAACTGGACTGCCAACGATCTCATAGCCTGGGAAGCAGATATACTCCACAACATCATCAAAATTAAAGCTTGATCCATTCAGGTAACCATGGCTAATGTCCTCAGGTGGGTCACAAGTGACTATGTCACACCGTGGAGGAGGGTCATCCCATAGTCCATCAGCTCTGCATATTAGTGTTGGATTTCCTGTCAAGACGTATCCAATGCCACAAGCATACCTAACCATGCCGTTGTAACCATAATCCGTGCCTGTTACTCGGCCATTTTCAATTACCGGTGGTTGACCACAGTTGGCTGGGAGGCACTTTGGAGGAGCCTCACTCCAACTGCCATTGGCTAAACAAACACTGGTCGGTGCTCCCTGTAGGATGAAGCCGAGATTGCAGCTGAACAACAACCTCTTTTCAAATGTATAGTCGTCTCCTCTTACTAAAACATCCTTTGATACAACAGGGCGCCCACAGGAGATTGCTCTACAAGATGGAGCTTTGCTGTCCCATTTCCCATCAACCTGGCAAGTTCTAGTTTCAACACCCTCAAGGACAAACCCTTTATGGCAGTCATAGTGAATAAGTGCCTTGAAGTGAAAGGATTTTCCAATCACCTCACCATTCGCAATGCCTCCAGGATTACCACAAGAGATGGGCAAACAGCGAGGAGCGTCATCGCTCCACTGCTTCCCAGAAATGCACTGTCGAATGGCCTGTCCATTGAGTTCGTAACCATCCTCGCAACTGTACTCCGCAAGGCTGCCAAGTGCACTATCTGTTACCATAACTGATCCATATTCAGGGCTGGGTGGAGTCTCACATTGTGCCGGAGCACACACAGGGGCAGTCCCATTCCACGTGCCATCTTCTTGGCACATCAACACAATGTCACCTTTCATTTTATATCCAGAATGACAATGATATTGAACCAGGGAACCATGTAAAAAGCTGTTGTCTATAGGTAAATACTGGCTTGTAAGTGTGTCATCTTCTCCTGGCGGTTCTTTGACCTTCGAGTAGACACCAAAATCAATATGTGGAGGCAGGCCGCAGTCAGCAGGCATACATTTGGGCTCAGAGCTTGACCAGCCATGTTCTTCGCAAGTGAGATGATTATTACCAACTAGTAGGAAACCTGGAAAGCAGCTATAGAAGATAGTAACCCCAAACTTGCGGTCCCGTCCTTCTACAAAGCCATTCTCAATTGGTTTTGGAGGAGAACAGTAGATCTGCTCACAAGTAGGAGCCTCCTGGTGCCACTGTCCATTCTCCAGGCAGGTAAGCATTTCTGGGCCCTGTAAGCGGTACCCCCTGTGGCAGGAATATGTAACTGATTGGCTAAACTGAAGCTTGAAGTATCTAACAGAGCCATTGGGAATCTCCTTGGGTGCAGCACACTTAACAGGGTGACATACAGGTACACCTCCTATCCACTGTCCACTTTGACCACAAAGCACAGTGCTGTTACCTGCTAAATCATACCCTGCTTTACAGCTATAGACAGCAGTACTAAGATACATTAGTCCTTGAACATCCACAATTCCATTTGGTATGTCCTCAGGATGCGGGCATTCAACAGGAATGCATTCGGGATAAGGTTTACTCCAGTTCCCATCTGCCTGGCAGCGGACAGAAGCTTCCTTCCGGAGTGTAAAGCCATCCATGCAAGAGTAGGTCACCACACTACCAAAGTAGGACAGTGCGTCAGATGGGTCACCAAAGGCAACCTCAGGGGGAGGTCCGCAAAAGACTTGTTTGCAGACTGGAAAAGAGTCATTCCACTCCTGGGACGGGGTACAACGAAGAGTTCGTGCACCATGGAGAACATACCCTTCCTCACAAGAAAGCTCCACAATGCCTGAGTCAGAATCTAATCCACGCAGTACAAGGTGATTCTCCTCTAAAGGTGGTTCGGGGCACTGTACTGGGGAACAACGTGGGGTTACGCTCTTGTCCCAATTTCCAAACTTTAAACAAGTCCATACAGAATCTCCAATGAGTTCATATCCTTTGTTGCAGGTAAATTCCACCTTGCTGCCGACTTCAAAGGTGGAGCCGTGATAACGGCCATTTTTGATATCAGGTGGGGTAGGGCAGGTGAGGTGAACACAAACAGGAGGATTGTTGTTTGACCACTGCTTATTGGCCATGCATATACGGTCAGGCTTTCCAGTTAGGCGATAACCATCATTGCAAGCATAGGTTACTCTACTGCTGTATATGTAGCCGTTCTTTCTTATTTGGCCCTATGGGAAAAAAGTATCATACATATTTAATTACGGATTAAATAAATGAATTGCAAATATTCCTTAATAGGGATGCATCAATATTAAAATTCTATTTAAATTTGTCTAAATAAATTAGAAATAAGACACAAAAAAATCTAATCAATATGGTACTAAAATACCATGAATCACTGGGAGACAGTATTGTATTTACCTGGATAAAACCATTTGCCAAGCGAGGTGGGTTGGGGCAGGAAATAGGTTGGCATGTGGGCAAGACACCTCCCCACTCACCGTTGGCTTTACAAATTCTCCTCTTCTCTCCTCGAATAAAATACCCTTTATCACAGCTGTATGCAATCACCGCTCCAAAACTATAATTGTTCCCACTTACATAACCCTTCTCAATACTGACTGGCTTTGAGCATCTGACAGGCATACAGCCAATGTCCAAAGGCGAGGGTGTCCACTCTCCCCCTATCATGCATTTCAGGGTTCCTGTTTTGTTGAGAACAAAGCCCTCCTCACACTTGTAGCTGACCTCTGTGTTGCTTGCATACTTTGGTTTGTTGATGGAGTCCAGAATGGCATGAGGTAAATCCGGAGGACGCAGACAGAAGTTGGCAATGCAGTGAGGAATGCCAAATCCATCTGGGGGTGCCCAAACACCTTGCGCATTGCATAACAGTTTTGTATTGTTACCAGCAGTGTAGCCATCATCGCAGAAGTAGATAGCAGTGTCTCCAAAAAGCTGGTGTCCATTGTCAGGTAAGGCATGGTCAACTTGGGGTGGTGGTCCACAAGACCGAGGCACACACTGGGCAGAATTACGAGTCCAGTTGCCACTTGGGAGGCATTCCTGAGTTTCTACACCAAGGGGGGTGTAACTACAATAAGACATATTTTACAAATCATTACTAGAGTGACTGAAAAATATATTTAATAGGGCATCAAACATCAGTCCTTGGTGATTACAAACAAATACAATCTGATCAAATCCTTTGGCAACAAAATATGCATATATAAGGTTAATTACCCCTCTTTGCAAACATAGATGATCCTGCTACCCAGTGTAAAGTTGTCGCCCTTAATCACAGCATCCTTCAAAGGAGGAGGTTTGCCACAGTCCACTCTGGCACACATGGGGGGAGGAGATGCCCACTCTCCTGATGACTCACACTTCAGTTCCATGGCACCCTGCAATCTTTACACCAAAAAAACAGGAAAGTCAATTCATTCTCTGACATCTAGATTGTATAAGAACCAACCATACCATTTGAAAATGTTTTCCTGTTTATTCCAGGGGTCAGGTTTTCCTGTTTATAAAAGGTTGCCGACCCCTGTCCTATATTGTTCCTGCTACACTTTTCATAGTCAGTGATGAATATGTATCAGACTTTACCTGTATCCTTCTATGCAGGTGTAGGTTAGTGTGGAGAGGTACACTTTCCCATTGAGGGTATACTCCGCATAATCCACCACTGGAGGCTCACCACAGGTAACAGGCTGACAAACATGGGGCTCTCTGCTCCACTTCAAATCAGATTGACACTGGCTTTCTATTGGCTCCTGAGGGACATAGCCCTTCTCACAACTGCAGCGGAGCAGAAAATGAAAAAGTTATTTACACACAAACGCACAAAAATATTGTCCTTTCCCAATATGTTGTTAAACAAAAGTAGTCTCTCTCATATTTAAACAGGTCTTTTAAAATTTACTATACAATACCTCTAGAAACCGACTACATCTAACAGTGACAGTGATACCTGAAAGTCACCTTGCTTCCGTATGTGAAGTTTGACCCTTTCATGATTCCATATTCAGGAAGAGTGGGATGAGCACAGGAAAGGGCTGTTGGTGGAAATCATTAGAAACAGCTTATGCTCAGCGTTTTGTGCAGACTTCAGACAGTAACTGACGTCATCACTGCAATGCATCCAGAGTGTATCGGAAATCCGCCAAAACAAAATACATGTAACTCTAATTGACATACAGTAATGTGAGATGACAAGGTATAAAAGCCTCATAAAAGCTGCTGGCTGAGATTCAGGATAACGCTCCGTCTGCTGGATTGTTAACTGCTTAATTTTTCCAGTAACATGGACTGAACAAAGCTGATCATTTTTTTTATCAAGTTTTATCAGATTAGGTACCTATATAGGCACAGATATTTTATATCTCTGTAATCAAGCCAGTTTCCCACCGAGATTGAGAAACAATTTGTGTGTGTGGGGGCAGTTGGATTACATTTACACAGAAGACTGCTGCAACCATTCGGATCCCAAGACAAGCTTATTTGTTACTATTACCTAATAACATTCAGTATATTTCAACAGGAATATTTACATTATATTTACATTAGTACTAGCTTGACTCCTTTGATTTTACTAAAGAATAAATCAAGAATTATGTTCAAGTAATTGTTATGCGTGCTAGCTTTGTTTTGTTATTTGCTACACTACCGTTCAAATGTTTGGGTTTGGTAAGATTTTTTTGTTTTATAAGTCTCTTTTGCTCAGGAAGGCTGCATTTATTTGATCAAAAATACATTAAAACAGTAATGCTGGGAAATATTATTACAATTTAAAATAACTGTTTTCTTATTTAATATAGATAAAAATGTAATTAATTCCTGTGATGGCAAAGTTGAATTTTCAGCAGCCATTACTCCAGTCTTCAGTGTCACTTGATCCTTCAGAAATTACTCCAATATGCTGATTTGGGGCTCAAGTAACTTAGTTCTTATTATCATTATTATTAATGTTGAAAACAATTTGTGGAAACCGTGATACTTAATTTTAATAGTAATTATCTGAATAAAAAAAAAAAAATTTCTTTCAAAACAATCATATTTACACCAAATGTTGAATGGACCAGTGAATGCAGGCACAGAACAGCTCCAATAAACAGATATAAAAGCTAGGCCTACCTTTGCAGTATGGGACATCTCCTTTCCAAATTCCTTCTTCTGTGCAGGATAGATGGGATGAGCCGATCAATTCAAAGCCTTCCTTACAGGAAAAGACCACCTCACTGCCCATGATGAAATTACTGCCCTCACGGTGGCCAAACTCAGGAAAACCTGGATCTTTACATTTAACCGGCTCTAGTGAGAATAAAAAAAAATTAATAATTTTCTTTAGTTAATAAACATGTTACTGTGTGGGCTGTAAGCGCAGTCATCTGCAACCTGTGGAAACTATAAATGTCCAGTTTAGGAGATTGTGTTACCTGTACAGTTTCTTCCATCTCCACTGTAAGGAGGTATGCAGGTGCATATATGAGAGCCATCGGTGTTTTGACAACTAGCATGCTCATCACATTCAGAGCCCAGAGAACATTCATCCACATCTGTAATATGAGCACAAACCAACACAACAAAGACAAACAAAATGTAAAATTATATTCTAGGTTCCAGGTGCACCTGAGTATAGTGATGCTTGATAACTCTGGTATAGACCTATTGTCTATTGAAAGCTTCTCTCAGGTTCTTTCCCTGATTTGCTGTGTATCTTACCCAGACATGCAGGTGGGTTGCCAATCCATTTACCATTGTTGGTACACAACATCTTACTCTCCCCTAGCAAGTAGAACCCTGGTTTACACTGATAAAGCACTGTGCTCCCAGCATAGAAATCCTCTCCATGATACTGCCCATGCTCCAGGTCAGGCGGAAGACCACATTCCACACCTACAGATAAAGAGAAAGGCCCTGGTACAGATTAATGATGGTCCTAGTACTGGGTAATGAGTAATGTTAATACTACATTGCGAGTATATGGAGTACATGTGAGTATGTGCACAAACTATTCATCTATTTGTGTTATGGCATGTGCTTATCTACATTTGAAAATGTTCAATTTAAGTTGTATGATTGTACATCAGTACAGTGTAAGTATATTTGTAAATGTGGCTGGCCGTTTAAACAACCATACGTACCAAATGACCATAATTTTGAACGTGTGGTTGTTTAAACAGCCAGCTATGCTTTTGTGTGTCCTCTGTTGCATATCTGTGCATTCACATCACTCACGTTCACATATTGGTTCTGCGTGGCTCCACTGGCCTCTGTTTAGGCACTGCTGCACCGGCTCCCCCACCAGATAGAACCCGGGACTGCAGGAGAACTGCACCTTAGAGCCTGGACTCACAGCTTTAGTGGATGAGCGCAGTTGAGGAACAGAAGCATCCACCAGGGGGCAGTCTAACAAAGACCAAAACAGTGGACAATAAATGTTACACTTTCTCACAAGTACATAAAAACATACTTACCTGACTGATTTATGATCCATTAGTCTCAAAGTTTATAATGATTTATATGCGTTAGGTTGGTACATATAAGGATACATTTGATAAAAATATGAGTATTGTTGTTACTCTGTGGCAGTTAGTCTCCTAAAATGAGAAAGGTTATAGAAAATTCACTACAAGGACAGCAGTGTTTTGTTCCCCCATGCAATGGTTGAATAATAATAATATATGACTTGACTTGATTCTTACCAGCACAGAAAACACTCTTGCTGTTGGTCTTTACTCGGCCCGTGACTCCTCCTAAGAAGTCAGGCCATGCAAACACGTTCCCTTTCTGCAGATCACGTGGACAGCTAGTGGCCAGAGACTTGATCTGAGAATAGTAGAAATATAAATTCGGTCTCAGTGAACTTTTTACTCTGGTAACTTAGGAGTAAGAATAAGGAATGTGTATAAACTGTTACCTGCTGTGGTGTTAAAACATAGTTCCATATATTAAGCTGGCTAAGAGTGCCCACAAAGGACTCCACTGGGTTGAAGCCATCTCCCCTCTGGTCCTGATCCTGTCCAAGTACCAGAGCACCCCCTCCTGTTTAAAGTAAGTATAGAGCAGACATTTAAGTTTCGGGACACACATTCTCTTTGAAGCACCATAAGCAGTAATAGTGTCTTAATGAACTGGCAGTTTGTTTGAATTCTTTATTAGGTAAAAAGGTCAACCTGGTATGGTAGTGCCAACGGATAGTCCTTTCCCTCCATCTGAAGGGCTCCCATCAATATAAACTCTCCAATCACCATCCTTGTTGCGCCATGATACACCAATATGGTGCCAGAGGCCATCATTTACTGCTGGGCAGTCAGTGATCCGCTCCTTGCCATTAATGTACAAGACCCACCTGAAAGTAAGAGAGAAACAAAAGGGAACAGGAAAAGAGGAGAATGTAAGAAAAAACAGAGTGACGGATAAACAAGAGTGAGGTGTAGGAAAAAATGAACTTGCATAATGTAAAACTGTTAAACCGATCATAGAATCATAATAATATTTAGTTTAGTTATGCAAATGCAAATTTTGCAACTTTTAAATAAAGCTCTCACCCATTATAGTCAATGAGGAGGAAGGCATTGTCACTTCCTTCCACAGCGTAAGAGATGGGAGTTCCATAATTAACAGTGTCTGATGACCTCATCCAAAACGTACATGTGATCTGTGTAAGTGATGGCATGTGACCATCCATCATCACATAACCATGGATACCAGAAACTTCAAACTCCAGATCAAAAGAGTAGGGCATTTCTGTTTGAAAAAAGGGAAAAGACAGCAGATGATATGTAATTATCAAGGGGTCATATTAATTATCTGAACATTCATAACATTATTTTTTGATCAGTATATTTGTGGTTAACTCGTAATGTCAATAAGGTTTTACCTCAAATAAATAATACATATTTATAAATGACAATTTGATTTATAAAAATCAATTATAAATGATTCTCTTATTGCTAACATGTCAGAAAGATGCAGAAGTTCAAAGCAAATATTTTTGTAGCTTAATTCTAATAAATTACCTTTTTTAACTGGGGAGGAAGTTTTTGGTTCTGAAAAATTACAGTTTGTTGTCACAGTAGATCAAACTTTATCAGAAAACTTCTATGAAAAATATATTCTGTACTGTATAACTGGATGTGAAAATTAAGTCTACTGAATCATTTTAAGTGCTGCTAGGAACTTTTCTTGGAACGCATCTTAATTAAATCTCAATTAAAGTGACACAAAGACTTGTCTCTAACAAGCCTTTATAAAACTTCTCTCTATGATGATGATTTTTCATCTCTTTCCCTCTATACCTGTCTCACACCTGGTTCCGTTGAACCCAGGAGGGCATCGGCAGGTGAAAGTGGCCACTCCATCCATGCAGGTCGCGCCATTCAAACACAAATTTGGATCACAGTTGTCTACGTCCACCTGGCATAGTCTGCCTCTGTATCCATTCACACATTCACACCTGATCGCAAATGTGAGACAAAGTCTGTTATCTATCATATGTCAGTTGTAATAAATACAACGCATTATAACCATCTTCCTAATGCATATGCATAAACAGTTTCTACAAAGGCTTCCTCACTAACCTGAAATCATTGATAGCATCCACACATGTTCCTCCATTCAGACAGGGGGTGCTGTAGCACTCATCAACATCAACCTCACAATTGTCGCCAGTGAAGCCCTGAGGACATGTACAGAAATACCCACCCTCCAAATCTTTACAGACACCTCCGTTTTGACATGGGCTGGAAACACACTCATTTATTTCCAACTCACAACGTGGACCTAGTTGTAAATGACAAAGATAATCCTTGTAACTCGGTGATCGGTGCACTACAAGTTAAGAACTTACAGTTTAATGTATTATATTATAAATGACATTATATGTGACCCTGGGCCACAAAACCAGTCAATTTTAAGGGTCAATTTTTCGAAATTGAGATGTATACATCACCCGAAAGCTGAATAAATAAGCTTTCCATTGATGTCTGGTTTGTTAGGGTGGGACAATATTTGGCTGAGATACAACTATTTGAATATCAGGAATCTGAAGGTGCAAAAAAATCTAAATATTGAGAAAATCGCCTTTAAAGTTGTCCAAATTAAGTTCTTAGCAATGCATATTACTAAACAAAAATTAAGTTTTGATATATTTACAGTAGGAAATTTACTAAATATCTTCATGGAACGTGATCTTTACTTAATGTCCTAATGATTTTTGGCATAAAAGAAAAATCTATAATTTTGACCCATACAATGTATTTTTGGCTATTGCTACAAATATACCCCAGCGACTTAAGACTGGTTTTGTGCTCCAGGGTCACATACACGTATGTAAGTGGACAGGTGTAGCAGAGGTGCGGTGCTGACCTGTGAATCCATCTGGACAGCTGCATATAAAGTGATTCACTTCATCCACACAGAGTCCTTCATTCAAACATGGAGAAGAGCTGCACTCGTTCACCTCTGCCTCACACATCAAGCCTTCCAGAGACAAAATATAACACACAAAAACATATGGAATATCATTTTACCTCACACTGGTGACAATCAACAAGCAGCCAATACTTAAATATTCCTATTAGAATTTATATTACCATACTATTTAATCAACCTTAAGTTTAATCACAGTCTCTGGGCAGATTTCTTTTACCATACAATTTTTTAAAATGACGATGTCATTACGCACATTTTATCAGTAAAAAAGGAAAATGATTGTGCAAACTTTTTAGGCATTTTTACTTTGTCAATAACAGAACAGTACAAGTGGATGGAAACTTGGCTAATGTTGAATATTATTACTTTAAAAATATTAAACAGTTTACACACTGTTTGAGATCATATTTCATTATATTTGTTTTGATTTGTCTTCGTACTTTTATTATATTGTTTTCAAATTTTGCCTCTCTTGCCACCTCAAATAAAACACCCCAGACACACAGTTGAAAAAGAACAAAAACACTTCAATTCAATTCTCTATATCTAGGGCACCCACATGCTTAATCATGGCCACGTTTTAAAGAGGAGACCTGAATGGAAAAAGTGCTGTAAGGTTCTGAGAATGAGAGCTTGTGTAGTTCCACTGCCAGACTCAAGAGATTCAGAGACAGCTAAATCCATCACAATGGTTAGACTAAAGGAAAGTTTCAGAACCCTCAACAGAGAGGAATTTGGGATTTGGGGTTTAATTGCCTCAAACATTTCAACCGTAGAACTCAGCTTTTACAGTTACATTGGGATTCCCCAGTGTGAAGCTGAGCTGATGTCACTTTTCTCTTACCTACAAACCCAGGCTGACACTGACACTGGAAATCTCCCATGCCATCTCTGCACAAGCCACCATTTTGACAAGGAGTAGAATCACATTCATCAATGTCGCTCTCACACTTGGCTCCTGTAAGGCAATGGATGAGGAAAATGAGGAAAAAAGTGGGCAGTGATTCATCTAAATCACAGAGGCTGAGGTAAATCTATCAACATTATATAGTATATTACCAGACTAACTGAATTATTAAAACTAATTTAGTTGGCTCAACCGAGTTGTCCCAAAAACCATTTGATACACATTGCAGTACGCAGAACTACAGAAAGTACGAGAAAACGGTACATAGGACAAAGGTTAGAAACTGACTGAACTTAACAGCTGGTTTTTCAGTGTTACTAGTGAGTTATGGCAACAGAACATGCCAAACCTGTGAATCCTGGAAGACAGGTGCATACATATCCAACGCCGACTTCCTCACAAGTGCCTTGGTTTTGACACGGATTCAGGAGACATTCATGGAACATCTGCAGCAGAGAGAAGAACTACCTTTTCAGCTATTTTACTTCAGCCCACAGGGGGTGCTGTGACACCAACAATACAATAGGCAACAACAATAGGTAAGGTTCACTATTCACCAAAAACATATCTGAATGTCATTTAATAAATTTCATTTAAAAAATGGCAACGCAATTGGCACCTTCAAACAAAATGATACAATAACTTTCTTTAGTAATATTTTAACTAAAGTAAAAACTATTTAGTGATTTTATGATGTCAGTTTTTTTCAATTTCACGCAACTTAAATTAGGATCACATAAATTAGGAACATGATCCAATACTTTTGTGAAATGTTGTTTGTGCTATCTTTCCTTCAAATAATACACTTGGTATTTAGTATTTAATGCAAAGGCATATATACATTTATAGGTCCCAATTCTTTTTAGGGTCACTGTATGTGATCCCAACATACAAAGAACACATTTCAAAGATTCATTTAAAAGATTTGGGTACCAACTACTGATAGTGAGAAGACGACTCACCTGGCTACTGGCTTGATAACCCTTTCTCACAACAACTTCTGGCGCTGCAGTTGCACTTTCCTCTTTAGGCAGGAAACTAGAGCCAAAGCCTGAGTCAGACCAAGAGAAAAGAGGGAAAAAAAGTACAAGGAGGAGACAGAAATGAGAAAATGAAAAAGACAGAATAAGCACAACACACGCATAAAAAAGATGTGAAAGAGGAGAATTTGCTGTCAAAACTGGAAAACATTTTCCAAAGGCATTCATCATCCTCATCTTTTCCACACTGAGGCACTTTTTTTCCTGCGTGTACAGAGAATCAGATTCCATTATATGCATTGGATTCTCATTGCAAGTCGTTCATACACCTACCCAAAGTCTGAAAATGACCTATATATTCCATTGATGAATGAATGAAGAAACGCTCTACACTCCATGGTCTTGCACAAGCATCACTTCATATCACATTAAAGGTGAAGCGTGACATTTATTTATGTTAAAATGCTACCGCTTACCAAGCCTACCTATAATAAGCTGTTTAGCAGACAACTGACGAGTGGAAACAACCATTATTTTTGAAATTCTGGTTACTGGTCCCACTGGTGACGCAGACATTACGTGCATAAACTATTCATACCCAGCATCAGATCTGGACACATACACTACCATTCAAAAGTTTGGGGTCACTAAGATTTTTAAAGAACTTAATACTTTTATTCAGCAAGGACACATTAAATTGATCAGAAATGACAGTAAAGACATTTATAATGTTACAACGTATTTCTATTTCAAATAAATGCTGTTCTTTTTAACTTACTATTCATCAAAGAATCCTAAAAATATTAAGCAATACAACCATTTTCAAAATTGATAATAATAAGAAGTGTTTCTTAAGCACCAAGCCAGCATATTAGAATGATTTCTGAAGGATCATGTGACACTGAAGACTGGAGTAATGATGCTGAAAATTCAGCTTTACATCACAGGAATAAATTACATTATAAATATTTTAAATTGTAATAACATTTTACAATACAACTTTTTTGTACTGTATTTTTGTTAAATAAATTAAATAAAAGCTTTGGTGAGCACAAGACACAAAATTGAATGGTAGTGTACTGAATGGCAGGAAAACAAAGAGAAATAAAATGACTGGAATAAATGTAAAAAACATACTGGAGCACTGCTGGATAGCTTTGGCCCCTGTTATTGTGGTGGTACCATAAAAGGGGCAAGAAAGGCAGTAGGAACGGCCCTCCTCAGGCTGGTAATAATCTCTGGGACATGGGTAACACGGAACAAGACCTGTCCGGGAGAAATGACCTGCGGAACATGGTACTGGAAAGACAGAAAGAAAGAGAAACCAAATGGTAATTTTCTTATAAATCTAGCTTTTATGTTTATCTTATATGTGACCCCGGACCACAAAACCAGTCATAAGGGCCAATTTTTTTAAATTGAGAGTTATACATCATCTGAAAGCTGAATAAATAAGCTTTTCATTAATGTATGGTTTGTTAGAATAGGACAATATTTGGCTGAGATTTGGATTTGAAAATCTGGAATCTGAGGGTACAAAAAAATCGAAATATTGAGGAAATCGCCTTTAAAGTTGTCCAAATGAAGTTCTTAGCAATGCATATTAGATATTACTAATCAGAAATTAAGTTTTGATATATTTATGGTAAGAAATTTACAAAATATCTTCATGGAACATGATCTTTACTTAATATCCTAATGATTTTTGGCATAAAAAAAAATCGATAATTTTGACCCATACAATGTTTTTTTGGCAATTGCTAAAAATATACCTCAGCGACTTGAGACTGGTTTTGTGCTCCAGGGTCACATATGTTTAAGTACTTCTTAGGTGTGTTTTAGCGATAATTCTTCAGTTGTTACATCTCACCACCGCACTCTTTGACATCTAGAGCCCCTCTATTGACAGTGGTTGTGGTGGGAGGGCAGGGCAGACAGGCCCGAGAGCCGAAATCTGGCTGGTATTCCCCTAAAGGACAGGACTCACAGGTCTCCAACCCGGTTAATGACGAGCTGCCAGGCTGGCACTGCGCTGGAAACATGCACACACATGCAGGTATGCGCACACACACAATCACAGAGACACACTTTGAGATCCCATCTACAGTATAAGTGGTTTTCTACTGGAATGGAGTGATGAGTAGGTTTATGAACAAACATACAGACAGATAATTTTAGATAAATAAATCAAGTTTACTGATTACCTTTGCACTCTGCCAGGCTGCGTGAATGGAGGTACGGAGTGGAGAAGCCATCTGGGCATGACTTACACTCCATCTGCCCCTCCTCATCCTGATACGACCCTCTCCAGCAGCTCTCACACTCGCCATACTCCAGGGAGAAATACGTCCCTACTGGGCATTGCACTATGGGTCAAAACCAACAAGGAGGTCACAAAGGTGTTTGTTACCAATTCATATGCAACTGGCTGGCAATTTGCAAAACCGTTTTTTTTATGGTAAACTTGCAGTTAAATTGTGGCAAATGTTTTCCAGACGTTTGAAGCTCTTCACCCTAACCCACAAACACTTAAATGCCTGTCACATTTTTAGTCTGGAATCTATATCAGATGTGCCCTTTTGAATGTATCTTGTGGATTTCATTGAATGTAGTTCATTTTTAAACTCACCACACACCCTGCCTTTGAGAACAGACCCTGGCCGGCAGTACAGCGTTGCTTTTTTTTTACTTTCCAAGGATTTGGGGTCCGCTACGATCATCTCTGATGACACATGGAAGGTAGAGAACGGTTGCTTGCTCAGTGTCCGCTTAAGCCGGTTGGTCAGCTGCTCAAGTGCCCTCAGTAAACGTCTTTGATTGACTATTTCCGCTGAGTCATTCCTCGACAAGGGCAGTGGGATGCTTGCTGGGAAAAAGGAATGGTGTTGGGAGAAGTTGCAACTAGCTTTGGATGTAAAACTGATTTTGAATTAGGCACAGGGCCTAACTAGTTAGCCTAATAGTTGGTATTTCTCTACCTGTGATGTTGAAATGAATTTGTATCTTTTGCTCTCTGGTAGGGCCAGTGATTTTACGATGGCGTTTGGTCCTCATGTGATAGCCATGCTGTGATGAACCATCTTGCTGCAAGTGGTGCTCTGGAGCAAAACCAGTGTCAAAATATGCGTAGTCCTGGCCATTTTGAGAGCCCCAATTACTGCCCCATCCTCCAGCACCTGAGGAGGAGAAAAAAGAAATGACAGTTTATGACCAATTTAATCTATAAGAAAATAATTGAAAAATAAATGTAAGAAAAAATAGTTTAATAGTTTTAAAAAAGTGTTCATGTGGGGGGAAAACAATTTTAAAAACAATCTTATCAGTGAAAATTAATATTTAATATATTTAATTTAATTAATTTTCATTTTAGTTAGTAATTAATCTAGCAATCTTCAATTTACATTTATTTAAAAAAATGTGTTTGTTTAATATTATTTTATTTCATTTCAGCTTTATTTCAATTACCAAAAACAATAATAACACAGCCTAGTGAAAAGGCATGCCATTATTTACCAATAGCAAATCCATTTGGATAATCATAGTTATACTCCAGACACTGTCCAGGTAAAGTCATTTCCAGTTTGCAGGTAACATTATCTCCACCGCAGATTTTAGGAACCTATGGGATTATGATTATTTAAAAAAAAAAAAAAAAGAAGAAAAAAAACAATGAGGGATAACAAGATATAATTCAAGTCATGTGGCCACAGTACATGTACTGTACATGTCTATACACTTGTGTGTCAGATCTCACCATATCTTTAAGAACAGTTGAAAACTCCCCCGTGAAGGACTTTAGCAAGTCAAGGTCATCACAGTGGGATGCTTTAAATAGCATCTCAAAGGGTTTAAAGCCATTGTTTGCAATTCTGTTCACTGTAAATGGGAGATAGGGGACACACATACATACATAATACCTTTTACATACATAAGCTAAAAGAAAAGCATAAAAATTAGGAGATTTGTCTGTGCAGTGTCTAAGACAGTATATGTCTGAATCTGTAATTGGAAAATACGTAGAGCAATAATGAAAGACAAATGTTGAGCAAGAGTGAAGCAATACTCACGGGAGCAATCAGGTCTGTCTGGTGAACGGGGCGGCTCCCAGAGTCCATTATTGGCACAAAAGTAGCTGTGCACGGCATCATGGGTGAGACTGTAACCCTGTCTGCATATCAGAGAGCAGTTTGTTCCTTCCTCTGTCTTGGCACATGAGAAATCCCCATTCACTGGCACGAATGGCTTCTCACAGGTTGAACCTGAGGTTAGAAACAGCCTTTAGCGCCACTGAATTAATTAGTTTATTTAAATAGGAACAGTGTAATCTGGAAAAAAATCACAGCATTTAGCTTAACTGGCTAGATAGATCCAAAGTCAGATTATAGCAGAGTACTTTATTTCTTAAGAAAATAAAACATGCTGTGTGGAATGACATTTCTTAATCAACAATGAATCAACCATGCAAACATACAGTACCTTGTACAGTAATGATGAGTTCACAGGTACGGTTGTTTCCAGAAGGGTCAGTGGCTGTGTAGTACACTACAGTTTCTCCAACAGGAAATACATCTCCAGATGAGTGAGTACTAGAGATATTCAGATAGGCTCCTGAGAAGGAAAAATAAACAAGTAAATTACTTAATACAGGCTAGGAAGCAGCACACTATTATATAGACAACCATTCAAAAGTTTGGGTCCAGTAAGATTAAAAAAAAAAAAAACTTGATACTTTTATTCATAACAGATGCATTAAATTGATCAACAGCAACAGGTTTTCAGTTAGCAGCATATTAGAATGATTTCTGAAGGATCATGTGACATTAGACTAGTGTAATGGCTGGTAAAATTCAGTTTTGCCATCACAGGAATAAACTGCATTTTAAAATATATTAAATAAGAAAACAATTTCACAGTATCACTTTTACTGCCTTGTTGAGCATAAAAGACTTAATTCAAAAACATTTAAACATCTTACTGACCCCAAACTTTGGTACAGTAGTGAATACCTCATGTAATGTTATATAAAATCAATATGTGCCTGTATATTTAATTTGCAAAAACAAACAAACAAAACATCTCTAGTAATCTCTCTCTTTGCAGCTATAACCACTTACAGAGTTCTGGGAAGGCTTTCTACTAGATGCTGGAACATGGCTGCAGGATTTGTTCCCATTCAGACAAAAGCGTGTCCAATTCATCCCAAAGGTGTTCAGTTGAGGCTAGGTCTGGGCTTTGTGAAGGCCAGAGAAGTTCTTACACACCAGACTCAGTTATCAGTTTTTCTGCAGACTTTGCTTTGTGCACTAGGGTATCATTATGCTCGAGCATAAAAGTGTCTTCCCCAAAATGTTGCAACAAATTTGGAAGCACACAATTCCCTAGAACGTCACTGTGTGGTGTAGTATTAAGATTTATCTTCACTGGAATTACTAGAATAGCTAAACCCGTTAATTAGAGGCGGGTGTACACATACTATTGGCCATGTAGTGTATATACGCTTGCATCTGTTTGCAATATTGCAGACACATCGCTTTAGTTGTGCAATCTGCCATTAGCCAATGATGTAACAGGTACTTTCACAGACATTACCACAGGGAGCAATGTGGAGCTCCACAAGGACTCGCTCTGGTCAACCACAAAGTCCTACAAAGGGTGCTATGCTACTGTACTGCTCCTCATGAGGCCTGGGAATAATAGGCCTTGGTGCCAGAGGAGAGTAATTGCTAGATTGTTTAATGACACAGAACTAAGGGTGCTACACTGTGGTCAGACAATAGAGTCTTTCAAGGATCATATACACTCTACACACTCAAAGACACACATGCTTATTTGCATGCACATATCAGTAGCCACAACTGTAATGAAACCTTCATACATATATCTACTAAAATAAGGTTTTGTGACCACACTGAGGCTGCTTGTCAACGTCACACCACACTACCCCAACGTCAGCATGTTTTGTTTTTCCATGCCCACACCCTGACGCTGATTTATATTTAGTACAGACAAAACTCCCTCCAAAACCCGGCAGACCCAGACATTTGTCAGACAGTTTGGAATAGCCCTGGAACTTCTCTCTGGAAAAGTGTGTGTGTGTCTGTGTATTCACGTCTGAACTGGTTAAGAACAAAATTAATTATCTTGCGGAATCTGCAGTGCATGTGCAGTTGCACAAATGCATTTGTGTGCACAAATTATTTATCTTATCTTATCTTTTCTTATCTTGTTTTATTCTAACACAACAACTGTGGTTAACTCCATACTCCATAACCACTGTATCATAAACTTAATTTCTTTCTTTGTTCACTGTTTTTGCAGTTCTAGGATAAAACTAAAGTCATTTTACCTGTCCAAGACCAAAATCCTGACTCCAATCCTTATCGCTGCTTAAGGTGCCAAATCAATAAATATTTTTTGTAGGAAAGCATTTCCTTCCCAGAGTTCTTAAAATGTTCATAAATCAAACCATTTCCATTCCTTGCAGCTACTAAAAGTTAATTCAACCTCCACAGGTGTCCTGAATCAAAGCCTCTCTGTGATGATTGTACCAAACGTCAATTCCTGAAGATTCATTTTCTCACGCACCAGATTCAAGATCATTCCAGTAAGGCCTACAATTTCCTGGACCTGTTTACTATTTTATCTGAACATAAAAATAAAGTATAAACATGGCCTAACAATTGACATTGTTCCTCTATTTGCGGTCTATATTTATTAAAATAGTAAAAAATCATGTTAAATTATTTGAGTACGACCGAATTTATATTCATGAGTACCCTTTCTCCTATTTAAAGGAGTAACTGATGATATAATTTGCCAGAAAACATGCAGCCTAACTTTAAATTCTGCTTAGTGCACCTTTAAACACTTTTTTGTCTTTTTCACGCTCTTAAAAATTAAACTTGTATTTACCAGAATTGTCTGAAAACTGAGGTTCTTCCCAGTATACTGCAGTTTTTTTCCCAGTGGCTTTAACGGTGGGTGGAGATCGACACCTGTCAATCAAGGGGGGTTCCGTATCTAAGAGAACAGAGTATAGAACAAAGCTATTATACTGCAAATGGCAAAAATTTATATATTATAGTGCTTTGGCAAAAACACAACATTTAAATAAGACCATGTAAATTACTATCAGTTGTAGATGGAATCCAACCTCACCAACTACAGTAACAGTGAAAGAGCAGTTGGCCTTGTTTCCTGTGCGGTCGGTTGCTGTGTAAGTTATGAACTCAGTTCCTACAGGGAAAGGCTGCATGGGGTTTAGAACAGGGGTCACCTGCACCACAACCTGAGGAAGAAAGGCAAAACCTAATTTTAAAACAAATACACAAAACCTGCTCCTTTGACTCAAAATGGAAAATAAAAAATTAAAGAGCTGATGTAAAACTCACCTCATCTCCAGAATTGTCCCCAAGCATGGGTGCACTCAAACTGATGTTAGCTGACCTCTGATGTTCATCTGTCTCTGTGATGACATCACCAGGACACTGAATCCATGGAGGCTCTATATCTACAGAGGAGAAAATCAGTTCAGGGCTCGAAAGTCTCCATAACGTCAACCCCATTACCAATTACTGATTTAATTACTGATGTAAACATGCCATAATGATTTCACTCATTACCTCTAGCTATCTCATCGTATGCGCTATGTAAAACATCTGTAATGTAAAAAGTCATCCCTTTTGGAGTGGAACGTTTTTATCATTTAAAAAAAAAAGTCTAAATAGTCAAAAATGAAAACTCTGTCGCCATTTACTCAATCTCATGTTGTTTCAAACCTGTAAGAGTAAGTTTCTTTTATGGAACAAAAAAGATGATATTTTGATAAATGTAAAATATATATATACACATATATATATACAGTATCTCACAGAAGTGAGTACACCCCTCACATTTTTGTAAAAATTTTATTATATCTTTTCACGTGACAACACTGAAGAAATGACACTTTGCTACAATGTAAAGTAGTGAGTACTGTGAGTACACAGCTTGTATAACAGTGTAAATTTGCTGTCCCCTCAAAATAACTCAACACACAGCCATTAATGTCTAAACCGCTGGCCACAAAAGTGAGTACACCCCTAAGTGAAAATGTCCAGTTTGGTACTTTTTTTTCCTGACGTGTTTACGTTTTTGGCAAAAAAAGTCACAGTCATGCAGCATAGACAAAAAAAAATAAAAAATCCATCTTGTCAGTGGCAAATCTTTAAGGACAGACCAAAAAAAAAACATACTCAAGAAGAAAGTTGCTAATGTTTACTGTTTAGATATTTTTACTTGGAAAATAAAGACAAAAATGCTTTTTTTAATGTATAGAAAAAACAGTGTGAACATTCTGCTAAATATCACCATTCGTGTTCACTGGAACAGATAAAGTCAAGGGAGTTTAAAACATGAGGGTGAATAAATGATTCTTGGGTGAACTCTTTGTTTGATGATGTGAGTCTAGATTCATGTTGCGAAGTAGTTGGTGTTGCGGTGATATGATCTATTTACAGAGGTGTATCGTTATCATATAACGATACACCTCTGGCTTCACAATGGCGCCGACGCTGATGGCTGCCTCCGTGGCGTGCTCTGCAGTTGTTTTTATGTTTTTGTTAGTTTGTCCTGTCTTTAGTTATATCCCTGCAATCAGTTTCACCAGAGACAAATTGCTGGACATTCGGAAGTACACACCACCCGATATTTCACCGGTTTTCGACTATTCGGATGTTTTGCTGGACATTGTTGTCGGGGGAGCTGTGGCGCTGATCGAACGCTTCAGGACGCGCAGACGGGGGAAGCAAGCTGGCGCGCTCGTCAAGCTCAGACAGCGCGGATTCAGAACGCCGTTGCCTAGCATCCATCTGGCGAACCTCCGCTCTTTACCCAACGCTCAGAGTATAACATGCTAATCACGTAGTCTGCACTCTCTATCCAAGCCAAACAAATACTTCACTGGTACAGTAATAGGGCCAAAAGAGAACAAAAATTTAAGTTCTGTCATGATTTCCTCACCCTCACATCGTTCCAAACCCATATGTCTGTTCCTTTAATGATACAACTCTCATTTTTACATGAATAGATTCATGTGAAGTCTATGTGCACAGAGCATTTGTTGGTGTTGCTGTGTTGACAGCTATTGACTGACTATTAATATCACATCCAGCTTGGAGTAGAGCTTATTAATCACACAGCCTCTGTTGTCCCTCCAAGCTAAACAAATTCTTTATCATTAGACTAATAGGTCCTAGAAAGAACCCGCATCAGATGCAAACTCTGTCTTCTGCCCTAATCTCTATAGACACTGATGAGCCACAAACTCACATAAATAACAGAAAACACAATCTCTCCTCTCATCAGTAAATCTTAGAGGTTCAGAAGTGAAGGCCAAAACTAATTGATCCTTTGGTTGGTTCCAGCTTGGAGGGGCGGTTTTGATGTTTTATGATCTTGGAACTCTTTAGTTTTATACAATGGTGCAACTTTGTTTGATGATCTTCCACTTATTCTG
This sequence comes from Sinocyclocheilus grahami, assembly GCF_001515645.1. Classification (NCBI taxonomy): domain Eukaryota; kingdom Metazoa; phylum Chordata; class Actinopteri; order Cypriniformes; family Cyprinidae; genus Sinocyclocheilus; species Sinocyclocheilus grahami. The sequence continues at coordinate 1,766,067 of NW_015505203.1, forward strand.
TTCTTCATCATCTTAAGGTTTCGCAGCAACAAATTTAATGCACCTGTTTTACTGGCAGCACATCTGTCCCATTGCAACACATCATTTTACATCAGAACAAACAGGGAGGTTTCAGCCACATGTGTAGATGTATATGCACAAGGACATGCAAAACATATTATTGTTTGTCATTATAAACACAAACCGAAAACAAATCACCTTTACAGGTTGCTTTATGTAGATTGTCACTCCAGTTTCCAGAAGGCAGACATTTGACTTCAGAGTTACTGATGAGACTGTAACCACGAGGACAGGTTAACTGACACGACGCTCCAGTCCTGACCTCATTCTCTCCACAGGCAGGGGGTGACAAACTGATATGCTTCAAAGTAACAATCGGAGGACAGCGCACCTCTTAGAAAGAGAGAAAGAAAAAGAAACACAGTCAAACATAAACAACAAGCATTTTCCACAAAGAGAGTGAGAGAGAGCATGCAAAAATATCTCCAGAAAGGGAAATGTAAGAGCGGTTGTTGACCACACTGCTTGACATTCTTGGAAACAACCTCAACACACGCATACTCGCACAAGCAAATGATTTTCAGTCTGACATCTGGATCACCCTGTACTGCCAAAGCAAGAGAGAATGATGAGCACAGAAAGAAATCGAGTGAAAGAATTACAGTGAAGACAAGAAAACATGTCATACAACTTAAATGGGCCAAAGGCATTGCTGGAAAATCAGTCCAAACGATCCAACTACAAAGATCGAAGAAATCGAGAAGAGCAAAGCAATGCTGACTGACAGTAGGTAGGGATGGACAGATCAAAAAACATACAGTTATTTAAGAAGCAAGTTTTTAAAAGCTATAAAAGAGTATTTTGACTTGCCATGCTCACAGATGCCTTTTGCTTTTATATAGGAAGCCAAGCATAAGGTGTCTATAGGCCGAGCTGGGTAGTAACTGATTACATGTAATCTGGATTAGGTAATCAGATTACAAAACGAACTACTTGTAATTAGATTAAATTATATTTTTAAATACTCATAATCAGACTACAGTTACAGTTTTATTGATTACATAATTGCATATTATTCACATAAGAGCAATAAATTATTTGTAATTTATTGATTCTCCTTAATTCCTCTTTTTCATCTTTTAAATGTTCCTTTCTAAAATAACCTACACATGACATGGAGGTAAACAAATAAAATATTTAATTTTTTAGTAAGTGTTCTAATGGATTGATGTTATTTTAAAATTATTCATTTTAATTTGACATTTTTATGAATTATTAGCTTTTAATTAAACTCACAAACCCCCTGCAGTTCCTTTACGAACCCCAGTTTGGGAAACCTTGACGTAATGTAGTGTTTAATGCACTTCTTGTTGTTAATAACAATGAATGGAATATATTTTCTTTCTCTTTGTATTTTTATATCAATATGGTACAAGATTTAACTGTTTAAATCAATGTCATAAACGAGTTAGGTCAAAAGTCATCTAAAAGTAATCAAAAAGTAGTCTGAATATATTACCTAAAATGTGTAATGTAATGCAATACACTACTAACTAAAAGTTTTGTCATGTAATTGGTCATCAGTAAAGAACTACAGTTTGTAAGTAATCTACCCAGCTCTGTCTGTAGGTTTGTGGGTAAAAACTGGCTAAGTGGCTGCCACAGCTGACTTTGTGTAGCTGACTACACAAAAATATATGTGATTACAGTTTAAATTTGGCAGGACGATGAGTCTTGCTGTGCACTAATTCTGCCCAACTACCAGTTAAAGAGAGTTTTTAATTTCAGAAACAATCACACTCAAATAAAAACGTTTGTATACAACTCAATTGCACATAAGGTAGTTTTCGTAAAAACTTGTCTTCATGACAGATTTATTTAAACATACATATATAATAAACTGCTCTCTCTAGTGTTTTTATAGCTAAATAACAAACTGTGAACACTAGATAACTTTACTGAGGTAAACGCAACGTTAATTGACATTGTTCACAAGCTGTTTTATTTGATGTCTTTCTTTCAGTTGAAACGCTGATTGAGCTATTTGAGTGAAGCTGTACTTTTTCTTTTAACATACCTTCTAATGTTCATTTGTTTATTTCGCACTATAACTTGTAATAAAGTGGCGCTCCGCGTTGCCACTTGAACTGAAACTGCTACAGTTATCTGTCATGCCACATTTAAGAGTGTCAAAATGGCATTTATTGCTTTAATTTTGTGATAAAATGTACAGGATTTGAAAGCTGAGGTTTTGTTTCAGAAGTAACAAAGCACAAAGCTTTTTTGTGATAATTGGATTGGAGGCGCATTACAAATGTTTTCTGAAGGGAAAACTGTGGTTTGAAAAACCCTGGTTTGTCCATAGGGTCAAATAGAGCTGTTATTATTGCTTTAATCTGTACAGCTTGTAGTCCCTTCATGAATCTGTTTTCTCTTCAGGTAGGTCACTACAATGTAGGTTTTTCAATTTTTCCATCAATTTGCAGCCATTTTATCCCTACATAAACACACATAGAACTGCGATCTTACCGACACACCGGGGCTGTGGTCCACTCCACTGTGAGTTGGCCAGACAGGTGAGTCTAGCTCTGCCCTGCAGCCTATAGCCCTGTTCACAGCGCACCAAACACTCCAGTCTATAGGGGGTGGTCCGCTCACTGCAGTTCAGTACCCCATGACGCGGAGGAGAGAGATCTGGGCAAGAGCGAACTATGGGAAAATACCACACACACCAGACAGGGGTTAGAGCATCGCACAGAAGGTTTGGTCCTGTTATTAAAACTTTGCTGCATTTAAATGAATCCATGAAACGACACTGAGCTAAAATGGACAGCTGGGAGAAACAAAAATGGAAAAGATGGACAGACTAGAGAAGAAGAGAGATTTTAAGAGCAAACGGGAGGGAAAAGAGAAAATGCTTGAGAAGAGGGTGGCTGGTAGCTGCCTGTGTAGCTAAGTCTGTGGTTGGGACTTTGAGACCTGTAATTTATTTCCATACAAAGAAAAACCAAAATATTGTTATTTCAGGCCTGAGGTCACAAGAGAAGGAACTCTTAACAGGTCAACTTGCATACATGCATCTGTCTGAGCGTGTGATTTGGTTTGTGCATATACATATTGTATTCATTTGTTCAAGTGTGTAAGCACTCACATAGTTGGCAAAGCATTAGAGTTTACTTTCTAGCTATCTAAACACACATGAACTCAGAGCGCTGCAGGCCGACAGGCAGAGAAATGGCTTTATGAGCCCCTCTGCACACACGAATACATACTCAAAGGCTGCAGTATATTAGCGTTTCTGGGGGTGATGAAACATATGGGGTGACTAAAGGCCCTTTGAGCTTCCAATTCTGTAACACATAAACTGACAATAAAACCAATATGTTTTTCACTTAGATGGAATTAGAGGCAAAAAAATAACACTAGAGTGGGGAGTGGGCAAGCTAACGAAAGAAAAAGTGAAACAAAAGGAAAAGAAAAAAACAATGAATAAATCAGATTATGTAGACGAAATACTTCCAAGGCACTCACGTGGTAAGATAAAAAAGCTTTAATGAACTTGGCTTAAATCATTACAACTAGTTAAAAGTAGATCTATGCGTTTCGGCAAAACAGCCTTCTTCAGGACACCTGGTGATGATTTATTTGGTGAACATTATTTGATGTTTACCTCCAATGAGCACCAGTGGCTATATAAAGACATCCATGTAGCACTATCTGCTTCTGGTTCTTGTAATGAATAAATCAGTTTGTGTCCCCTTTCAGGGCCTGTGATGTCATAAAATCCAGGTGTGCCTTACCTCTGCAGCTTGGCTGAACTCCTGACCAGGTCCCATCTGGCTGACAGAGTCTGATGGGAAAGATGGTGGGTTTCCTTTCTCAAAAAAGTGCTGGGAATTTTTTTTTAAGCAACTCGTTATTAAATTTCCACACATGCCTTGATGTTTTAATGTATCTATTGAAGACGATTTGTCGCTGATCCAAAAGGCTTTTAGGAACTGTCTGATGGCTGGAATTCCCCAGCATCCAACAGCTGATGAAGTCATTGAGATGGGTGGTGAAACATCTTCATTGGAAAATCGAATTGCTTGCAAATACATTCTACCAGACATTTTGCACTGACCTGGTTTAATGAAAGTGTTCACAGACATCATGTTTATGTTACAAATAGCTAGCTAATGCTGTATTTTGTCACCTTCAGTACACTTTAGTGCCTAAAATATATTACATTGCCTGCTAAATTACACCAATCGAACTAAACTGAAAACCACCCAATTGCACTGTGGAAAGCTTCTGGTTAAAATATAGTAAAGCAACACTTCATAAAAGTTTAAGCTATTGTCTGAACTGTTAGCACAACTGTAAAAAGCCAACTATAAAATTATCCCATAATGATAAAACTTGATGAAACTTTAGTTTTTTATATCTGTATGCGATTTGAAGCAGCAGTATTGAAAATATTTTCAATACACAAATATGAAGGAAGGAATTTTATTTCACTATTTACAGGGTATCTGCAGAATTTTTAAAAATACATTTAAGGCAATTTATGACCCATTTTAAGAGCTGCACAAGTAAAATGAACACAGTATGAGTGGGGTTGGACAATGTCTATGGTAACATACAGTATTGAGCCATAAAATTACATGATTTACTTAAGAAACGTAAGAAAAACAAATAAATGTACTTTAACAACAACAAAGAAGTAAACTGTAAAGTAAACTGTCACACAAAACACAGAAATTAGAAACTAAACAAACTCAATTAATTATTCATGCTTAACAATGCTCAACCAAGAATTAAGCAGATCACCAACCTCCCCCCTTAAACATGAGAACAATAAACTGTGCCATCCAGTGTTGCCAGATTGGGCGGGTTCCCAGCCGCACTTATCACAAGGGCTCAGCAGACAGACGTTATGATTCATGAGTGACAAGTTTTTAGCGTGATAAGTTATAACGTATCTTATTTTGAATGTAGTATGACTGTATATTCAAGTAATCACAATGCCTAAATATAAGTTAAAGAGTGGGAGAGTGACTCAACTCTCAAAACGTGAATTATTGTGGAGTGAGATGACACAAAGGCTCTATCACTGCAACTCCGAAATCAGAGCACATTTGAATTAATCATAATCGAGTATATATGACTAAATATATACTCGATATGTAAACTAAATATGTCGGTTTATACGATCATGTCTTTTATCTTTTAAACGTCCAGATTGATAAATCCTTGAAAACTGCTAGACTTGATTAGTTTTGACTGTGCAAAGTTCTGTATTATGTTCTACATTATGAACTTAACAAGAGGCTTCCTCTAGTTCTGTGTAAAATTATAGAGCGACACGAAGGTAAGTGCATTATTGTTGTTGTTATTTTTTTAATTGTCGGATTATAATTAAGTATCAATAAATGACACAGTTTTGAGTTGACTGTCATGGTGTGCGCATGAACGAGTGTGAAATACCTGCTAATTACATTGCTTTTTCCTATCACTTATATTGGGCACTTTTTGCATTTAAATTGGATTATTCTGATTGCTGACATTGAAAATCATGCATGTGTTGTTTCGAGGGTATCGGTAATTTCTTGATTGCCGTTTTGACAGTGTCTGCTTGCATATTTTAGCCTATTCATGTTCGGTAGCCTAATTCTCTTTAAAGGGGTCATATGATGCGATTTCAAGTTTTCCTTTCTCTTTGGAGTGTTACAAGCTGATTGTGCATAGATAAGATCCCTGAAGTTGCAAATACTAAAGACTCAAAACCAAAGAGATATTCTTATCAAAGATAAGACTCTGCCACGCCCCCCTAAAACGGCTCGTTCTAACACGCCCCCACATATCTATGTCACTATGTGGAAATATTTGCGTAATGCCGCCCAAATGTACACGCAAAGAAAGAAGGCGTGGTTTCAGTAACCACCGCGGAGCAGCCATGCCAGGGAGACGGTGTGTGTTTCTAGGCGAAAGCAAAAGCACTTTATTTGGCCTTCCGAAAGTAACAAAATAATGATCTTTAAAAAAGCATCATATGACCCCTTTAATGTAGGCTATTTGCCCCGATTTGATTCGTTTATGCGAAATTTATATTATTTATAATTTATATTATTTTGTCGTCAATATTTTGTTTTAAGGAGTTAAAATGGCCCTTATCAACCTTGATTTACATATTCTATAACATTATTTTGACAGTTAAAATTTTGGGCGGGTTTTTGTTAGCGTTTGGGCTGGAAATCGTCCATCCAATCTGGCAACACTGGTTATATTGCGGTTTTCCCGGCAAAGGCTGCACATAAAGCAGCTCCATGCTCATGAATGCTGCTTTATCAGAAATTATAGGTAAAATTAAATTAAAATGCCAACGACACGTTTCTGAGGACAGTCGGTTCCCTTCAGATACATTCAAATAAAGACATCCGCGGCCGCGTTTTGACTTGAAACGTGCAGCGCTCATATTTATTCAATGACATCATTGCCTTTTGAAGTTTAATCCAGCCATATTGCGACTCTTGTCTTTCCGTCCCCAACTGTAAGACCTCTTGAAATTATAATTAAGACATTTCTTATACCATTTAATGTATTTAAAAAATGTTATGGCCTTAAGTTTGATACAACTCACTGTAGGAGTTTTTAAGGACCTGCGGGAGATCTGTATTTAAGATAGCCCGTCAGGCAGATTGGTGATACATTTTGATAGCCCGACTGGAAAACACAATAGCCCCGGGACGTCGGGCTAGCGATTTTGCGAGCCCTGCATAAATCGTTTTGCGCAATAAAACTAGAGCCGATTGCATCTAGCTCATACAACAGACATTTATCATAATTTACATGTCTAAAGATGTTTGAAAACCAAAGTGAATAGACACTGGTTAATTCTAGAGTCCAACCACATTACAGGCCCCACTAGATTTATACTGAACAGAGAATAAACAACTTCATCACGCTATGTTGGGCTTCTTGTAAAAGACACTTTAAAACGCTCACTGTATTCTAAAAGCAGGACTGCATGTCAGAAAACAGTGTGTAGATGCAATTTAGATCCAAAAACAATACAAAATGTACAAATTCTTACACTGCATGGGTAGCAGCTTTTAAAAATATTAGAGAAAATGATCCTACCTTAACCCAATTGTGTGCGTATGTTAGATTTTGGTAATAAACAATAATCCACATCTGCAAACCACAGGATGCAACAGATGCACCTTATAAATAACCTTTCTAAATGACATCACCATTCATGCTACCATTGGTACACCACATTCTCCTGTTTTCAGTCACAAAAATTTCCCTCTGCATGTTTATATGGATTTCATCCTTTCCCCTTTGTTCTGGGTTTAAACATGAGGTCAACCTCAAATGCAATTGTTATGCTTTGTGTCATTGTGACAAAAGATTTCCTGTTTTCATCTCAGCTAAGATCTGGATTCTGGAAAAAAGTAATTGTTACACATTAATGTAACTCAAGCTGTTAATCAAAGCTGCTGATAAAACAATGATTGTTGGAGTACATTTTATATGACAACACTAGGCTATTTAAATACTATGACACTTTCAACTTTCACATCTAATTCAATGTGTTATATTGAGATCGAGATGACTGGGAAAAAATTCCCAATTAACCTGAATTCACCATATGTAAAATTTCCACAAAAAAAAAAAACTTAAATTTGGGCTACTTTTGAATGGCAATCAATGGTGAAAGACACTACAAAGTATGTAGCTCTAGCATCTACCAGCAAAACAATGGCAAGACCACATTAAGGTTTAAATTTTTTCCATATTCTTTTTTTACAAGTGCTCCATCTTTCTCTGTTGTAGGTTAACATGTAGCAAAGGGTATGAGGTTCAGTAGCAAAGACGCCTATTTGCAGTGAGTGACAACACGTTCTTTACAGAGAGGGGAGGCTCCTAAAATCATATGCTCTGATGGACAGACATGAAGGGGGACAGGATGCAACACTCAAACTCAACCTACAAGCACAATTGATTAATTCACACTAAAAAGGCCACTGCTATATGAAGAAAGGCAGGAAATAATGACATGCCAGCTGTTGGGAGAGGTGAAGAGGGAGAAACATAGTGAAGCTGACAGAAAACAAAGTAATAGGTCATAAAGAGAGAGAAAAATAGGGTTGTACTTTCAGAGTAAGCCTTTAAAGCCAAACCAGGTATCATAAAACATTTCCAATGGGATTTTTAATGGCAGTGAAGGAGAAATAGAGGGCGGAATAACCATTACAGCATCCCGATCCGACATGACACTCACTCACAGGTCATTCTCAAGAATGGAATCAGAACAAAATTAAACAGGTCTGTTCGGCTAGCATGGGGTAGTTGTTTTACACAACACACATATTGTAAATCTGTTTTTATAACTGGATACACTGACACAGTGAGCTACTCTGCAATTGGCAAGGGGGAAATAAGAGAGATGGGGGAGGAACGCTTGCAAGGTTCATTAGGCTCAGCTACTGACTCTTTTCACAAGATCCCATTTGTCACCCCCACCTGCTGGTGGCCCTAATTGCAGTCAGTTTACAGTCAACACACACACACGATTCCTAACAAGCAAATTCAATGTCATGCAAACACCTCTCATATGCACAAGTGTCTATTTATGACCCACAGGAACAGTAACTTTACAAGATCACAGTTTCTACAACCTATAAACTTGCCTCCTTTTTTCCAAAGGCATTAATCAACACAGTTTACCACACAGTGGCAGGCTGAGGAATTCTTAATTTGTCACTGAGGAACTAAGCTGTTATAGATAGGAGCCACTGACCTCAGACCGGCAGTCACTTACAATATTTAACTATTACTCATTGCCACTGAAAGTGCAAAACGGATGCGAGGTCAGCATAGCAATGCAATGTCTCAATGACCAAGAGACCTCATTTAGAAATCTTCACATGCCTGTCTTCCTGGAACTAAAATCTTCACTTTAATCTGATCTAGTTTAAAATACTGAGGTGAATCCAATTGACTCTGAACCTTTGTGACCCTTGAGATCCAGAGGCATCTGCTCTTTTTGGCCAAAACAATCCAGGAGCAGAGCACACCAGGAGTTAAGCAACAATCTGCTTTTATCTGGAAAAGGAAATCCAAGGGCTCAAATTATGTTTTGAGTATCTTTATTAGAAGTACATAAGAAGACATATACAGTATGTATTGTACTGTACATGCACATATCATACATATAACAGTAATGTAAAGCCAGTCATTTTCATAAATACAGTTATATAAGCTGATAATATTGTTGAATGGAAAGCATACTAATGGTGCTTGCTGCTGTAAGTCTAAAGCTAGTATAATTTCTCATACAGTAATTATATTTCATTTAAACTATCCCCTAAGTCTTAATATCCAACTTTGGTGCATAATTAATACCAAAACATCTGTGCTATGGACAGTTACTATTAACTTTCTAAGTGATCACAGTTATGGCCTTTGTTTGATGACAAAACAAATGAAAAAAAACTTGACAAGCCATGTGTGCTCTAAATATGAAAGACTTATCAAATAAGACTACAAAACACCTAAACCACCATAAAAACCACTCACAACAAACACTGTAGCATCATGGCAATGTGTCTTACATGGGCAAGGTTTAACAATATGTGAAATAGACTACATTAAATAACCAGATGATGCCATGATCTCAACAGTACAGGTCTAGCACAAAATCAGCGGCCTAGAACAGGCTGATGAAACACTTATGAAACAGTCCAGCCCAGCTAGGATTAAGAAGGATGACCATCCAAAACAGAGTTCAAACTATGAAAAATCAAATTAAAAATGAAATGAAAACAGCTGACAAGTATCATGTAATTAATATAAAATATTCTATATAAACATGAGGAACAAACACTCAAGAACAGAAAAGTGGTTGGGGTTTAAGACACCATCAGATAGTCGTCAGTTTCACACTTTATAGAACATATGAGGACTTGGAATGATAAAACTACACTAAAACCTTTTTCGATTGTTTGCTGAAGCCCAGGTTGGCTCTGCACTGCAGCAGAAATAAAATGTCCCTGAAGCCAAACATGCATTACAGCATCTCTTCTGACTTCATTGCTGGCTCTAAGATATCAAGGCAGGTAGGAAACCAGTTTCATTGTGAAATAAAGATGGAAAAAATAAGACAAAAGTCAGGAATTGGCCATGTGGCATGGCGGTTTGGACAGTAAAGAGGCATGAAAAATGAAGAATAAGAAAAAATGTTGAGGCCTGGGAGAGCTCTGAACCCTTCTTGGATTTGTGAAATGGAATATTCACCTTTTGTCTGATGTGTGGTATGGAAGAGATCAGAGATACTAATGGAGAGAGAGGAAAAAAAGGAGGAGACACAAACATAAAAAAGGAGAAGAGGCAGTAGAAGAAAGAAGAAACAGTTTAAGTACACAAAACAGACTAGACTTCAACCTGCATCTCCCACATAAGCATCACAGCTCAATGGCCACATAAACACTTTCAACCCAATCAAAATTTTTACAAAGGATTTATGAAACTGCACTACTCAGCCGAATATCCATGCACAGTGAATCCATTTACTTGTGCAATATACTGAAAACATGGTTATACATCAGTGTTACAAAAGACTTCTATTTCAAATAAATGCTGTTCTTTTAAACTTTCTATTCATTAAAGAATTCTGAAAAAAATCCACTAAAATATTAGAAACTGTTTTTAACACTGATAATAATATGAATTTTTTCTTGAGCACCAAATGAGAATATTATTTACAAAAATCATGTGATACTGAAGACTGGAGTAATGGCTGCTAAAAGTTTCAGCTTTGCCATCACAGGAATATATTAGGCTACATTTAAATATATTAAAATTTAAAACTATCATTTTGCACTATAATAATATTTCACAACAGTTTTTATTTACTGTATTTTTGGTTTAAATAAATGCAGCCTTGGTGAGCATAAGAGACCTCTTTCAAAAACATCTGAACAATTGCCACAGCAGTGAGTGAAATTAAAGTGATAATTTGATTGTAGTCCTATGAAGCTACATAAAGTGACTACAACTACAGACTACATGTCTACAGCTGTAGAGCTGGAAGGATTGTGCTTGGGAAATACTAGAATAAAGAGTTGGAGACGTATTGGGTTTCAGACTTGGAGAGGTATTAGACAGTAGAGTTGTTTACTGGAAGTCTGCCTGTCACCATGTCTGATAAATGTCTTCACTCTCACTGCGGCCCTCCAATCTTCCCATCTAATATATCATGTACTGACGCGTCTCTTGGTTTAAAACCAAATGCATGTTATTGTGCGCAAGACACTCATGCACAAAAGCATGAACAATTATATGCATACATATGCACAGACAAAACAACACATTCTGCTTTACAGGTACTAAATGTAGCGAGAGTACATTTTTATTGACTCTAGAGACCATATGGGGGGTATTATTGGTCACAGGGTTGCAGGGGGATGAAAAGGAGGGGGAAAGAGACAGACACAGTGGGAGCAGAAGGAGGTCAAACACAATTGCAACATTTCCTCACTCAGTACCTAGCCAACATTTCCCAGATTCCTTCTATTTTCCTCTTTCATGGAAGTTTTTTTTTTCATGGATAGATTTATGTTTGTCCAGGGGCTCACATGTGGAATCTAGAGCGTTCTGCTGAAGGTAAATATTTACGAGCCCTGATTTGAGGAAATAAAACAGGGTCTCTTCCTCAACTATCCTTGACCTCTGACATCTGACAACCGGTCCTTGTCACACACCAGCTGAGATGTATTATGGTGTCTGTATCTATGGTGATGTATTACACTGGCCAGGTTAACCCAGAATGTGACACTGGATAAAATGTCAGGTCATTATAACACCACTGGAATGCTAAAGTCAAACAAATCCCAACACAGATCTTCACAAATGGTGTCATTCATCTTTTCTTTGTACTCGTTCATCCACGTCGCCTATGTTTTACTTTCAAGCAATAGTAGCAGGAGGTCAGTTCAGATGAAATGGCCTTTAGTCTTGTTATTAAGCACCGTTTAGACATCAGGACAACGCACGTTTGCAGGCTTTCCAGTAAATTCTAATGATACTCAGGGCAGCTTTCTTTTTAAAATCCCTACAGATCAACAAAAGACTAAAACTTGACCTGTGGGAACAAACTTGATCCTAGCTATAACTTTTCTGTGCACAGAATCAAAACAACACGTCCGGAAAAATACTGCTATTATCTATGACTGAAAAGCATGATCTTACCAGGGTCTGCTTTTTGTATTTTGCTTTTTATTATATGATTTATTGCATTCATTATTAATACAGTCCCCAGATCAGACACAAGAAACCCTGGCCTTCATTTTGTTTTTCCGGTGACTTCCATTGAGTGAGCCAAACCCCTCTGGCCTGCTATGAGTTTTTATTCTGTCATTAATTACAGAATTCTGCTGCTAATTAACAGTCAGACAGAAATTAATTGTGAGGAATGCTATCATCCTGACAACATCTGATTGTGATTTGCAATTGTGTTCATGGCCTTCGTTATCACATCCAAAATAAACAGGACAATGGTGAAACACAATAAAAGAGAGGACGACAAAATCTGCTCAGTCGCTTTTGCAAACTTTTCTGCCCTTTCAAACTATAACTTAATCCAAATCAGACAATGACCAGTTATGACTATTATGCATCATGTCAAATGTGCCAACTACTTACAACCGCAGCAACCTCAAGGGCTGGATTCATGAAAATCTTTTTATAGGAAAGTGTCACAGTGGGGCTCTGTGACTAGAGACTCTTATTATGAATAGGACTCTTACTTTGACACGGGACTGTGAACATACATGCATACGCTAATCTGTTTTGCGCAAATTGAAGACCAGTTAGCACTAGGGATGGGCGATACCACTTATTTTGCACAGATATGTTTATGTCGTTGATCATGTGTTATGTGATGTTGTTCCTGTCCTCATAATGTCATTTCTTCCTCAGTTCGACATTTAATGATTCATACATTTTACTATGTTGATTTATGGTGTTGTGTTGTGTTAAGAAGTAAAGCAAGACCGGCGATCATGTTAAATGTTTATTGTTTCTATATAACAGCTTGCATATAATAAATAGTCATACTTATGTACAGGAACATTTTCTCATCGTAAACAGTCAAAACCCTGTCACAGTAAATGCCCACCATTTTGAAGAACCCATTCCAATAGATGGCACAGTTTATTGTTCTCATGTTTAAGGGGGGAGGTTGGTGATCTGCTTAATTCTTGGTTGAGCATTGTTAAGCATTAATAATTAATTGAGTTTGTTTTGTTTCTAATTTCTGTGTTTTATGTAACAGTTTACTTTACAGTTTACTTCTTTGTTGCTGTTAAAGTACATTTATTTGTTTTTCTTAAGTTTCTTTATTACCTTTAATTAAAATTACCTCCAAGTAGGAGGGGCGTTGTCTTTTTAAGATGGCCTCTCAGATTTGTTTGGAGACTCGTAGAGTGAGTTGTGGGATGTTTTGGAGTGAAATTGCTGTCTTCTGGGTCAATTAGTTTGACATAGCCAAATGATTGTTTGAACAGTTTTTCTTTTATGTTTTTTTTTTTTTTGTAACTTTCATTGTAAATACCTTTGACACACCAGTGGGAATCCTTGATTTTTGCACTCCTGGGAATAAACAATCTGAACTTTTGACTCCATTGTCATGTCACCTCATTTTTACGCCTCCATCTGCCGGTACATTTGGAGCAGCGGTGATTATGCTGTTCAAAACATCTTTGGGGCCCTTTTTCTGCAGTTGACACACAACTGGCTCCCTTACAGTAGGTGTCAGAAGTTTTTATGTACCGCTTAGGTGACGTGGACATTCTGGGTTTTTTTTGTAATGCCACCGAAGTCATCGAGTCAGCCTGATGAGAACACTAGACCAGATGTGGACCAGAGTGAAATCGAGGGGGGATCCAGATCCAGGGCTGGAGCTGATACTGCTATTACGGCTCTGGAGCAGATGTTTAAGTCCTTTATGGAGTATCAGAAGGATCGACAAGAGAGTGAGACAGTCCGATGAGAACAACATTTTAAAGTGCTTAGTCACTAGTGCTGTGTTCAAAATATCGATACGACGATGTATCGTCACAGAGATTTGACGATACGAGTATCGATACAGCTGGCCCTGTATCGATACTGTGACACGTGTGCAGCAGTGGACCACGCTTAATTTTACAACGCGCATCTTCGGAAGTGGAGCTGCACAGAAAGTTACAAAAAATGTTGTGCACACCGCCACGCGAATGACGTTGCGCGCACTCAAAGCGAACTTGCTGACGCTCGAGTATAAATCAGCTATAAATCAGCCTTGAGTGTGTGTGCGTTAGATACAGTGAAGACAGCGCGTTAGTTTAGAACTCTTCTAATTTTTTTTTTATTGTAGAGAGTGTGTTAATTTGTGCAATGATAACCTACCAGCAATGTAAATTATTTTTTAAACATATTAGAATGAGTACATTACAATATAAATGTATTATAACAAGTAGATTATTATTTATGGGCTTAAAAACAAGATGCAAACAATCAGAATATTGTACCTGGTGGGGAGTGCACAATGTAAACATGAAACATATGCCATTACCTATATTGTACTGTGGTACAGTTATGGAGGCCCTTCATAATGCAGAGGTCAGCTGCCTGCTCTGCCAATAGTTAGAAATGGCACTATAGTAAGCAGTGTTTAATAAACAGCTGTTTTTCTAAATTCTGCTGAGGTGAAATTCAGTGCAGTCATGTATCGTGATACGTATCGTATCGTGGCCTCTGTATCGTGATACGTATTGTATTGTGACTTTGCTGGTGATACACAGCCCTATTAGTCACCACGTCACGCAGATGCAACTTGACATGAAACGTATGCGTCTTGGAGCAGTATCTGACAAACCAGCACCAAGGGTGATAGACCGGGAGCCGCATCTAGTGAGACTTGAGGACTCGGATGACACTGAGAACTATTTGCTGACGTTTGAGAGACTGGCAGAGCTGTACCAGTGGCCTAAAGAAGACTGGGCCATCCACCTCATACCGTTGCTCACTGGTAAGGCCAGATCTGCATTTGTTGCAATGGACACTTCACATACACAAGACTATGATTTTGTTAAGACAGCAATACTGAAAACGTATGAGATCAATGCAGAGACATATATACTGAGATTCCGTAACCTGAATACCCCTGCTGACAAGTCACCACAAGAAATTTACACCCGACTGAAAGACTTGTTTTGCAAGTGGGTCCGCTACTCCAGCAGCACTAAAGAGGATAATATGGAGGCCATTGTTCTGGAGCAGTTCCTTCATGTTTTGTACCCAGACGTGAGGACTTGGGTCAAGGAGCGTGATCCAATGACTGCTGCTGAAGCTGCCAGACTGGCTGAGGCATATATCACAGCCCGTAAAGGAGCAGGAAATGTCTGCTATGCAAGAATCCTTCCTGTGGCCAGAGATAAGTCTGAGGGGTCTGGGGATTGTTCAAACTCTCAAGCTAGAGTCCTTAAACTCACACAGAGTAGAGACACTACTCCTCATGCAACATCTTAGAGTGTAGCTAAGGAGGATGTTGTCTGTTTTCATTGTGGTCAGCCAGTACTAGACGTCTTTGCCCCTTGAAGAAACCTAAAACCGCAAGCCTTTGTTATGTTCCCCGTTCAGTTGAGTCATCCCCCATGAAATGCAATTCACAGCCGGTTAGGTCTGTCTTGTTAAATGGTAGACCAGATTTAGTCTTGGTGGACACTGGATGTACATATACGCTAGTGCAGAGCAGGTATGTGTCCAGACAGGACTGGAGTGACACTGAGACTGTTACTGTTTGCTGTGTGCATGGTGACAACACTCCTTTGCCTACTGCGGAAGTGTATATTGAAGTCTTGAATATTGAAATATTTAATGAAGGTGGGAATTGCTGAGACTCTTCCCTATCCCATCCTACTTGGCACTGATATGCCAAAGTTGGTGGAGTTACTGCAGGACACAGAGTGGTGTGGGGTAGTGACAAGGGCTCAGTCAAAGCAAGCAGTTCAAACAACACTCGATCTAGATGCAGATAATGCTTTGCAAACAATGCCTTTTTGTTATGCTGATATTGAGGTTGAGTCTGGTCCAACAAAAGACAACAGGTTGCAACAGCGTAGAGGTTGGGTAGCAGACATGACTGACATTGCAGGACAGGCTAAGGAGGAGAGTGCTGAACCAGAGTTGTGTGAATCAGACATTGTGATACCAAATGATCTAGCCAGTTACAGAGGGAAGAACCAACTTTAGCCACGTGTTTTGATCAGGTTAAGCAGAATGATGACACTGATGTTTTACTTGATGAGCCTTTTGTGTTGAAACATGGACTCCTGTATAAGCAGACTAAGGAGGGAGATCTTCAGCTTGTTGTACCTAAAGCAAAATTAAGTGAGGTACTGCAGTTTAGGGCTGGGTATTGAGTTCGATACTTTTTAGGCACCGACCGAATTGCCTCGATACCATCGAGTATCGAAAAACGTCTTGTCGTTCGGTACCAAATTTCGATACCTAAGGGGTTAATCTCATCAGCGTCAGTGAGCCAATAAGCCTGCAGCACTTGCTGGTGTGTTCGACTAGAAGAGGTGCTGCGCAGATCGATCATCCGCGAGAGCGATTCGAAAGCGCACGGAGCAGTCTGCTCTCTTTAGCTCTCGTGGCACTGTAATACCATCAGTATAGAGTAGCTTGGGCGCTGCGTGGAGTTCCGATCATATGCAGATGTCCATTCATACTAACGGTGCACGACTGAAAGCGTGTGTTATGTGACCATTCACGCAAACTGTAGCATCATGCTACATAAGACAATAAATAAGATTTATATTCCACTTTTACTCAAAACTCACTTTAAACCACCATCGACTGTCTGTAATAACTTCCGATTGCCGTCTAACAGGGCCGGATTTACACATTGCTCAAGACATTGAGCAAATAAAAATAACAAACAATAGGGTAAAAAATGACAAACTATTTCCATGTCTTCTACCTTTTTTGTTATATTTATTTGCTCAATGTCTTGAGCAATGCGTAAATCCGGCCCTGTTAGACGGCAATCGGAAGTTATTACAAACACTCGATGGTGGTTTAAAGTGAGTTTTGAGTAAAAGCGGAATATAAATCTGATTTATTGTCTTATGTAGCATGATGCTACAGTTTGCATGAATGGTCACATAACACGCGCTTTCGGTCGTGT
>NW_015505203.1:1784268-1797827 GCF_001515645.1 Sinocyclocheilus grahami
CTCGATACCATCGAGTATCGAAAAACGTCTTGTCGTTCGGTACCAAATTTCGATACCTAAGGGGCTAATCTCATCAGCGTCAGTGAGCCAATAAGCCTGCAGCACTTGCTGGTGTGTTCGACTAGAAGAGGTGCTGCGCAGATCGATCATCCGCGAGAGCGATTCGAAAGCGCACGGAGCAGTCTGCTCTCTTTAGCTCTCGTGGCACTGTAATACCATCAGTATAGAGTAGCTTGGGCGCTGCGTGGAGTTCCGATCATATGCAGATGTCCATTCATACTAACGGTGCACGACTGAAAGCGTGTGTTATGTGACCATTCACGCAAACTGTAGCATCATGCTACATAAGACAATAAATAAGATTTATATTCCGCTTTTACTCAAAAACTCACTTTAAACAACCATCGAGTGTCTGTAATAACTTCCGATTGCCATCTAACAGGGCCGGATTTACGCATTGCTCAAGACATTGTAAAATCAGTAAAATAGTTTCGCAGCTGAAAAGCTACAGGACATTTCTCAGTAGCGAGGTTCTTGAAGGAGTTTAACTTAAAGATTCGCTATTAATAGACACTGCTGCTGAAAGCTGCTGAGAGACGCATAGACGCAGGTATTCACACGCACTTAATCTCTCTCTCTCCCTCTAATAACCGCATTAGACTGCATTAATAACTGCGTTAGCCTGCATATCAATCGCTCAAGCCTCTGTTATCAGCTCTGAAATGACGTTTTGGAATTTGCAACGGAAGGTTTGGGATGAGGTGCATAAAAAATTTGTTCAACCCACACAAGATTTCAGGACGGAAACATGGCAAATGTCTTGAAACAAATGATCTGAACAATGTCTTGATGTGTGGTTGGGACTCCAGGCCGTTAAAATTATTAGAGAAATAATGCACTCCCGGAGGTGGTTATGTGGCCACGACTATATGGTATGGTCTTTCTCAGTTCTCAAACAAATTAAGAACTATTCGATTTTTATTGACTGAACGCAAGCGCTTATTCCGATAGAAAACACTGTATCGGTTTCCACTGATTAAGAAATATTTTTGTTTGCTTGGGTGGTAATATTAGGTCTATTATATTAATAGGGAAGGGGGCCATGTAATGTTGCTGAAATTAAATATGTTATTACCTTTGAGTCAGAGCAGCGATCATGGAAGAGAGAACACAAGCAGACAGCGCTGGAAGCTGCTAATGCTCATCAGTAAATCAGTGGAAAATAAATAGAAATCATGATTCTGTCTGAGCTATGCGTTTTAAAACTAACACTAACTAGTGTAAATGTAGCCTAACAGAGGTGTAAACTGAAGACTATTTGAGCTTTATTAAAACTATTTTGCACTGATTTATTGTGTTGGTTACATTTTGTTCCTTTGTGCAGTGGCTCAGGAGATCTTTGAGTTTGTATAAACATCAACAAGCTGAAAAATAAAACCAAAGTTTTTTTTTTAGATAATATTTTCTTGTTAAAATTGATTTCATAAAATTGGTATCGAAAAAAGTATCGTTCAGGAACCGGTATCGAAGTCAATGTATCGGTATCGATATCGAAAAATTTTGAACGATACCCAGCCCTACTGCAGTTAGGTCATTCCATTCCATGGTCCGGTTATCTAGGGTTTGCGAAGACATGTCTGAGAATCTCTAAAAGATTTTATTGGCCTAGAATGTACACAAACATTAAAGAATACTGCAAGACATGCCCTGAATGCCAGCTCGCTACTGGCCGGATTCCTGCATACGCCTCACTAGTACCTTTGCCTGTAATTGATGTGCCTTTTGAGAGAATAGGAGTAGATGTTATTGGTCCACTTGAGGGGAGTCAGGCAGGAAACTGGTTTATTCTAGTAATCTCAGATTATGCGACAAGATATCCTGAAGCATATCCATTGAGAGATGTTACTGCTAAGCAGATAGCTGCAGCTTTGTTGAAATTATTTTCCCAAGTTGGCATACCAAAAGAGTTTTTATAAGTTGGCATACCAAAAGAGTTTTTATCAGACCAAGGCACTAACTTTATGAGTCGCACACTGCAGCAAGTTTATCAGCTTTTGGGCATTAAGAGTGTGAGAACAACCCCATATCACCCTCAGACTGATGGTCTTGTTGAAATGTTCAATCAGACTCTAAAGAATATGTTAAAAAAGTTTGTTTCCGACTCGGGCAAAGACTGGGATAAATGGCTGCCATACCTCCTGTTCGCCTACCAGGAAGTTCACAAGGTTTCAACAGGATTCTCGTCGTTTGAATTGCTGTACGCCCACCAAGTGAGAGGTCCTTTAGATGTCCTGAAAGAGAGGCTGCGGACAGCCCAAAGACAAAGAACATCCTCACTTATGTGCTGAAAATGAGGGAGAAACGGCAACAGAGCACTGCCTTGGCACGAGAAAACCTGATAAGATCACAAGTACAGCAGAAACACTGGTACGACAAAACAGCTAGATCACGAAGCTTTGAACGTGGTGAAGAAGTTCTGTTATTGCTTCCAACATCTGAGAATAAGCCTTTGGCGAAGTGGCAAGGCCCGTACCAGATAAAGAATAAGGTAGGTCCAGTGACCTATCAGATTGAAATCCCCTCCCAAAATCCTCCTCTGCAAACATTTCATGTGAACATGCTGAAAAAATGGCATCCGCAACATTCTCCTGGCAAAACAGAAAAGAGCAATGACATGGCTATGCTGGTGAGAGCAGTAGAGTGTGAAGAGGAAGTGGAAGAACAATATTTACCGACCTGTCGCAGTGACAGTGAATTACATTTTCAGCACCTGAGTGAAGAACAAAGACATCAGCTCCAGGAATATAAACCTGATCAGTTGTTCATGGATACCCCTGGCAGGACAGATTTAGTCGACCATGCTATCATCCTCAAGGACCCCAAACCTGTCCGGCAACCAGTGTATCGTGTGCCAAAGAAACTTCTATCTGTTATGAAACAGGAATGGTAGACCATGAAACAACTGGGAGTTACTGAGCCATCATCAAGTGAGTGGAGCAGTCCCATAGTGCTGGTACCGAAGAAAGATGGTACCCTGCGGTTCTGCTTAGATTTCAGGAAGTTGAACACCATTAGTAAATTTGATCCTTATCCAATGCCACGGGTGGATGAACTGGTGGAGAGACTAGGGAGAGCGAATTACCTGAGCATGCTGGATCTCTGCAAGGGATACTGGCAGGTGCCGCTGAATCCAGCATGTAAGGAGCTTACTGCCTTCAGAACCCCTTTTGGTCACTTCCAGCTCCGGGTCCTTCCTTTTGGGCTCCATGGGGCTGAGGCCACATTTTAAAGGATGATGGATCAAGTCCTCCGTGGTACAGAGGACTACGCTGCAGCTTACCTTGATGACATTATAATCTTCAGCTAAAGCTGGGAAGAGCATCTGGAGCACCTTAAGGAAGTCCTGACTCACATTAAGGCTGCAGTACTAACCATTCACCCAGATAAATGTGCCCTCACCAAACCAGAAACCCAATACCTTGGTTTTGTACTGGGTCACGGTGTGATCTGACCTCAGGTGGGGAAGGTGGAGGCCATTAAAGGTGCAGGGCAGCCTGAGACAAAGAAACAGGTTAGAGCTTTTCTTGGGCTTGTTGGTTGGTACGGGATATTTATTCCAAATTTCTCCGCCAGGGCAATAGCCCTAAAATTTTGACAAAAAAGAGCCAGTCCAACAAGGTAGTATGGACTGAGGACTGTGAAAAAGCCTTCAATGACTTAAAGAATGCATAATGTCAGGAGCCAGTTCTTCAAAATCCTGATTTTGAGAAAATGTTTACAGTGCAGACTGATGCCTCACAACATGGCATTGGATTTGTGCGGTTCTGCTTCAAGAGAAACAAGGTCAACCTGGCTCCCTTACAGAAAGACATAAAAGCTTCTTAAAAGCAATTCTTGAACAAAGAATTTCTCAAATATTTTCTTAAAAAACATATTTTTCTTTTCTTATGAAGAAAATAACAGACTTTGGTGTTATCTGACTGTATGGAGGATATTGCCAAATATTTGCTGACCAACTAAAAGAAAAACACTTGGCAGGCAGTGTTTTTGTGACAATTATAAGCATACACACTATTTCCATTGTGACTGGCTGGATGAGACGTTGCATTTATAGTGTGCTGTGTATTTAAATAGTCATTTTTAATGTTGTTTACATTTGCAATTTGTTTTTTTGCCCTCTCTTTACTGTGCAGATTCAGTGCTGAATATTGCTGAAAATTATGCTGTAATTATATGCTTGAATTTAAAACGATTGTTCTTATGCTCAATTACAAAAAATACATTCATAAAACATACCCTTTGTAGATTTACAGTCAGAAAAGTTGGAAGTTATACTAACTATGATTTTTAAGAAGATCCTCTTCAAGAACTTAAATTCATCTTAAGTTTTGGCTTAAGAACATTATTTTTTCTTAAGCAAGAAAGTAAACAGAAAACAGCAGTTTAGAAAAAATTTACAGAGTGTCTATTTACACTAAGTGCAAATAGCCCGCCTTGTTGGCAGAGGCTATTTACACTAAACTCCACCCACCAACGTGTGATTTTGAAGTCAATACTACAAAAGACGATTGTCAATCATCAGTTCTAGTTGCGTAGATGGTAAGGCACATGCTTTTTGATGCAATTGACCCGAAATTGAATCCGCCTTTTGCCAAACTTTTTTTTCTCCCTTTTCAAATCCTTTATCACATCAGAAAGGCATTTATTTTCACTAAAAATGAAGGAAATAATCAAAAAGTTGGAAATAAAGTATCGGTTAGGGTAGGTGCAGGGAGGGTTTTAATGTCCCAGTAAGGTGGCATCCATTTAATAATATGAATTAAAATTATAATTTACACAATACATTATTATTGCGTACTGTTTTATAATGTACTACAATACTGAGGTGCAGATAATTGTCACTATTTGCAATAAGTAGTATAAATAACAGAAAACCTTGCTATTTTAACGTAGTGTAGCTATTTGCACTTAGTGTAAATAGTATCTATCGCTAAGAAAATATGTTATTTTCACTTAGGACAAATAGCTGCTGCCAAAATTAAATTCTTAAGAATGTTTCTTGAATCTGGCCCCAGTTCCTCAGTGCAGACCTTTTTTTTCATGTATTATTAACATTGCAACATTTACTAGTTTGTGGTGAGATAGGTTGATTAAGCTGTAGTAGCTTTGAAAAATCTAATAATTTAGAGTAAGAACACTCTTAGTCAAAGACATTTGTGAGTAAAAGTTTGCACTATTCCAAATCTGTTTCTCAAAACATCAGATTTATAATAGACTTCAAGGCGTTTACACATGACTTCTCATGGGTATTAAGTGTCTCTGCAGAGAAAAAGAAAGAAATACTACTACAAAGCGACAAAGTGTGAAAGCAAGTGTGCAATAATAACATCTGTCGGAGGTTAGCTCTCCATCACATGAAATCTGCAGTTCACCCCGTGTTTGTACATCTAACACTTTCCTACCACCTCATTCCTCAGTTTAATTAGTCAGACTGATTATTTTAGAACTGTCTCAATATGAGCTCATTTTTACCACAGCATGAAAAATAGCTTTAATAGAACCACAACTCATGAACGTAAACATAAATAGATCTTAATTCAAATGAAGCATTGCTTTTTCTTCAAGGAGTTTTATGAGGTGAACAAAAAGTAGGGTTGCCAGATTCAAATGAAGTTAAGTAAGCTGCAAAAAAGGGCTGACATAGCATATTATGTGGTATTTTGCAGTGCACAAAGAGATGATTGTGAATGTTTTAAATCATGTTTATAGGTTTGTTATGAAAGCAAAATGAGAGCTAAAGCACCACTTTGGCATCACGCTTCAATGTCCCATCTATTTGTACGCTGTTTTCTCTGTCACTATGGATATTTGGTGAAAGTGTTTCTTTTACTTCATTTCAGGAGAGGAATTGGCTTTCAGTTCACATTTCAGCCTTAAACATCCCTGAGCAAATTTATCGAGTAATAAACTGGACTTGTCTCTAGGAACTCCATCCATTTCTTTAAAACTTTTGAACTGAAATGGAAAATACAAAATTTGCACACAGGCCACGACCCTTACCTGTGCACTCATGTTGAAGTCCTTTTCCGTAATATCCTTTCTCACACACACAATCGTACTGTCCTGTATGTGTACCGCATTTACAGCTGGCCATTATGTCACAACAGTCCTTTCCCTCTTCGCACAATGATGAACACTGGGCCAGATCCTCCTGAATATAACTTCCAGTTGGAAGATCTGGAAGAGAAAATGGCAATGAATATCAGACTGCACTTTTCTCTGATGCAAAAGAAAATAATTTTGGCCTCATAATTCATCTATTTCTTCATGTCTAACTGAACTCCAAGCGGCTCTGGAAAAGTAAGCATGTGTGTTTTGGTATTGGCATCTTCTGCATAACTAACTATAAAACCTTGGCTTTGGCAGGACCATTTTGTCTCCCTAAATACAAACAAATGCATTGCTCCAGATGTTGGCATACACAGACAGGCTATGCAAGCTGAAGGAGTCTGAACTATCTTGGACAAAGGATATGACAGACATGATATCACAGCGGGAGGTGGGAACAAACGATGCCACAGCTTTAGTCAGGCCTCCCCTTGCACAAAGCCAGTGATTGATCTGATGCTATCTAGAGGGCTTCTTTGTTTTATATCTCTCTGGGTTTAGCGTAGGTGGGTGATGTCATCATGAAGAAAGGGGTCTTTTGAGTTCATGTGGCTGATTGAGTTCAGAGCTCAGATAAGAAGAATCTGCTATAGCCCGACAGCCAAAGGAAATAATAACACTGAATTATTTTTGTACCAGTTTTCTTTTACGCTGGGATCAACAGAGGCTCATATTTGTCAGGCTCAAGGAAAAATGAGCTGGATTGGCCTTTGATTTCCCTTAACAAACATTCACCATGGTAACCATAGTTTCTGTTAAAATATCACAGCAAATGCAGTTATTACATTAAAACAGCTTGGTATAGTCACCACTGACATAAAAATAATGTTTGTTATGCTGTTAACTATGGTATTTAGAGGAAACTATGGTTATGGTAAATTTGAGTAAAGCTTGGGTTTATATGAAGAAAGACACGAGAATTCGGCATCATACTTTATAGCCATACATATACCTTTTTTACAATGAATCTTTGGTTAACGCCTTTTTAAACTCTCCTTAAAGTCCAACTTTAACTCTTGTTTACGTAATGTTTAACACCACCATTTTTGGCAGGGTTTTTTAGCACTACCTTAATAGATGTGCCAAAGTATTACAGTGTGAAACCAAGCGGTGCTAAAATGTCCCGTGAGTTGTATGGCAACAGAAAACCGGGAATAATCTTTTACTAACCTAATTATTTTTATACAGTCCAGAAACTTTGACGCTGTTAGTGTACATCCCTGAGAGAAACTGTTAACATGTTGAATAGTGACAGCAAACGCCTTTCATTCATTCATTTATTTGAAAAAATAAATAAATAAATAAAAAACATCAACACAAAATACAACCAGTGGAAATTTGGAACATTTCCAAACCAACAAAGGTTAGGCTAGTAAAGCAGTTAACGATGCATCCGGGTTGCGCTGGTCACGTGCTATAATTGTCCAATCAATATATCTGCCTCATAAATATGCAAATAAGAACTTTCACAAATCGTTTACAACAGGAAATCGACTGTATGTGAACGAATAGTCAGGATTAATTATGAACCATGAAGTAAATATGAACAAAGTGAATCGTGATACAAGACAAAGATATAAGACTAATGATGACCTAATCTTAACTATTACAAGTATGAAAAGCTCATATGCTGTATTCTCACCTTCGTGAAGGGCGCGTCGAGCCAGCGCTTCAAACTCAGCGAAGTTGTGCACTAAGTAGCAGTGCTGATCCTTGGGGTGCGAGGCCATGTCGTGTAGCTCGCGTATGTTCCCCTGCCAGATGCCCAGCGTGAAAATCTCCACGCCTCTCTCCCTCAGCGCCGCCGCGACCGGCCGCGGGTCTCCGCCGTTTGAGTAACCGTCAGTGATGAGGAAGATCGCCTTCGTGGCGTTCTCACGCGACTGCCTCAGAATTTGCTGTGAGTAAAATAAATAAATAAAATGTACATGAAACATTGAACCGCAATGTGTCTAAGTTCATTTTGGTATAACTCAAAGTACAGAGTAGACAGGGATGGTAATTTTATGTCCTTACTAGGCTATATATAAAACACCCATAGGCCTATAAATCAAAGTATTGCCTGCTATATTACTATAATATAAATGATTTATGATTTTCACTTTGTCTTGATAATTCAGCATGGATGACACACTTTAATTATTTCATGAGTAAGTTACAAATGCTTAAAAGTATTCATTTCTTTATGTAAAGAACAGATTGAAATTTCTCTGAGAAAATCAGTAAGTTAAACTCGTGAACTGGATCAGTCTACGTGAACGAATCATGCAGACTGGTATGTGAGCTTAATCAACAGATTAATTTTTAAAAATCAGATTCAAAAGAAAGATTCATTCATGCTCATGAACGGCCCAAGGAGAACTTGGTTGGATGTAAAGATATTCCGCCTAGCTAGTGTATGGCTTCAGAAGAACATAATACACAAGGTGTAATGATCATTTGTCTGATACTTTTATGACGCATTTATAATTTTCACTGCATTCACAGGAATCATAATGTTACTCGTGCAGAACAACAAGTAGTTGTACTGAGCAAAATTTTGCAGTGTGATAGTAGAATATGATTTATGTTCAATAGAAAAGTAGATGAGGACAGATTTTTATTTTTCCTATTCCTTAACCAGCACCTTCTATACATCCAAAAATCCCCTATTGTAATAATGCTTCATCTTTCTCTCTGGAACACACAGTTGACATTACAAAACCACCAAAATAGCAGAAAATTACTCTCTCGTCGGCAAACATAGCTACATTTTACACTCACGTGCATGAACATTTGTTTACAATACTTTTTATGTCTAAACATGTGTAATTAAGAGGCTTGGTTGAGGAACAGAGAAAATCTCTTAATTTTCTCTAAGGGCACTCTAAGTGGAGCACAATTTACTGTCTTATTGCTTCAGACACAGAGAGAGGAGGGGGTTGTGAAAGTCAATGAACAAAGCCAATTCAAGGACTGGTAGAAAACAGAGCAGCTTTTCTCTTTATTGTCTAATTGGCTGCAGTTCAAGCATCTCAGACAGGAACAATAATTTCTAAGCCTGGGGCCTGACTTCCAATTACACACACATAGGGATACAAGCACACACCTCAAATCTGGAATCTCCAATGCATTGGTGCTTTTCACTGTGTCTTCCTCTCTCTCTAACACACACAGACCCAGACACAAATATACAGATGCTGCTGGTTGTCACCACAGTGATGTCACTGTGGTGGGGCCCTATGAGAGTTGGCCCACAGGCTAAAACAGGGTGTGATTGTGGGCATTTATGGGGTTGCAGCTCAAAGACACTGAAGGCGTAAGGGGTTTTAGATATGAGTCAGAGGTGGTCATGGTACACAAACATGTCTGCACATTATTAGAACAGGGTAGACAACTGTCGGAGATCACAGGAATAGGAGAAAGAAAACAGCTACTGACGCACTGAGATGTGAAATTTGACACGGTTATTAACAACCACATATACTGTGTTTGCACCCACAGAATTACACACGACTGTAGTCACTCCTCATTATAAACCCACTTGATTTTTATAAGCAAACCGACACATCTTGTCCCCCATCAAAGCAGTAGTGGTTAATCACTCACATTAGTGGCTAATTTAATTAGTTCAGTTAAAAGGTATTTTGTGACAAAAACAAGCTTTACAAGTAATTCAGGCAATCACAACATTATGGGTGTATAAATGGCTGTTTGTTTCACTCCTAGTGACAAAATCTGCAGTTCCTTTTTTTAATTAGTTTACACATGTGATAGTTACTTGAGTTTAGGCTGTTTGGCAGCCTAAGACCATAAGGGTCACCTGTAAAGTAGTCTCAGGCTCAGCCTCTGTACACTGACTGTCTGATGCATGTTGCTGGAAAATATTTTCTCAGTCTACAAAGCTTTGATGTGATGGCTGACTTAACGCAACTTCTGGGAGTAAGAACACAGGTTTTTTTTTTTTTTATCAGACCGCCTGGAAACAAAGTTGTGTTTACAAGGTACCAGGCTGATATAACAAGCACTTTGAACCAGCAGAATCACAAAGTGTACACATTTTTTTATATTTTTGGTGTTTTCCACAATTATTTGTAGAGATTACTTTGTTTTTTTCATGTAGTATAAACTATTTTCCACCCTAAATAAACTCTTATATGTTTTTGTAGCGATGTGAAGAAATATTTTAGGTTCCCCAAAGATCCTGTCTGAGAAAAGGTTTTAAAATAAAAATAATTTTCTTAGTGTGAAGAGCATTTTAATAATCTTAAGAACACTTTTCCGCTATAAATAACCTTTTGTGGAATGGTTCCATGAATGTATTGGAACCATTGATGCCCATGAAGAACCTTTATTTTTAATTGTAGCTTATAAAAATTAAACAGACAGTGACTAGTCCCTTTATATGTCAGTCAGACTGCTTTTCTTGTCTAGACAAGCAGTTCACAGACGGAATAAGCTGCAGTGTGGACCAGACCTTATGCTATCCAGTTGAGATCAGCTGTGTGTTTTATGTATGTCTAAATGTGTCACTGTTTTTTTTTGCAAGTATGATTAATACAGTACAGCAGCAGTTAATCCTGCTTTGTTATACAGACATCTTTGAGCATGCCAACGTATATGTTTTTAGGCATCAGAAGAGGAGCCGCAGCAGCCTGTGAGTCTCTGCTATCAGTGATAAGAGAAAGTCCAGAGACTTTCGATGAAAATTTGTTTCTGCTTTTGACAGAACTGTTCAACAGTTTTGGGTCAGTAAGATGTTTTGAAAGTGTAGCGAATCAGCTCATGGGGAAATATGAATAATTAATCATAACTAGTTATAATTAATTATAAATATTTAGATCCGCTGTAGATATTTCCTTGACCTCTCAGGGTCAACTGTCTGTCAATTCTAAGAACGTTAATTTCCTGGTTAAGGGAAATAACTTTCTTACTGTACAACTTTACACAGATCTTGTAGCATAAATCTGCATGATTAGGGACTCCAGTTATGAGCAAACAATGAACAATGTCAAGTGTGATACAAGTAAGACTTTATTAACTACATAAACACTTAAACTAGTCTAACATACTAGATAAACACTTAAACTGGTCTAACATACACATAAACACTTAAACTAGTCTAACATACACATACACACACACACGCATACAGTTGGTATAGGGAAGGGTTAAAGCTTAAGCAGTAAAGAGGAGAGAAATAAGGAATGAAGTTATGGAACCATTTGCATATTCAGCAGATCTACACCTGAGGGAAACATCAGATTCTTAGTCCAAACACACCTTTGTAAAAAGGTGCAAATGATACCTAATATATCAATTAATAAGACTAAGTTTGAATACTTGCACGTCTCATCGAGCTGAAGGATATGTGTGTTCATTCACAGAAAGTTTTTCCTATGAATTAATTAGTAGAAAAGTCAATTTCTACTGTGCATTGTGTCTCTTCCTACGGAGAGTGTAGTGAGAGGGGTAATTCTCAACATGTCATTAGGTCGTAAAATCTATCTGGTCCAGCAAAGGTGTCAGGGTTGCCATGGTAACCAGGGTCCTGGGCCTCGTTAACAGACAACTTGGCACCCAGTATGTTTATTGGGTGAGGGGTCTGTGAATGTTTGTTAATCTAATGAATAATTCATTTGTTAAATCAAATGAAAAATGGTGTGTCTGATTGGTCCAGACGCTACAAAATCCCCCTTTTCGGGCATTGTTCTCCATAGAATAGACAACAACGAGCGATGTCGAAGGTGTAGAACAATCGAACACACACCTGCCACTTACGGCTGGGAGACAGTGGTGGCTCTTTGGCTGTTGGTGCCTCCAGGAGTGGTTGTGGTGCCGTGGTGGATGCTGTCAGGTGGTGTGCTGTGGTGATGTAGGCTGTAGCAAGGTGCGGGCAGGTGTCGAGGCTGTCACCTGTCATCCTGAAGTGAGTTAGTCTGGGTAAGATGGTTGTTTGTCGATGTTGTTAGCCAGTAGGCTATCCGTGGTACCCGTGATGTGGAACAGCCGGGTTAGACTCTCACTGGTGAGAGTGCAGGTGGTTCCAGGGATTGCCGGGAACTGTTATGGAGATTCTGTAGTGTGCAGAGAATTTCCCGTAGCTGTGCACAGGTGTGGAGGGGCTTGCACTGCTGGTGATGTGATGTTCAGCAGGCTGTCTTTTGCTTGAGTCCATGCGCAGTCGGTAGGACTGTTTCAATTATTTCTGAACCATGCCAAGCTCCTCTTTAATTGCTGAGTCAAGGTTTGGACCTCAGCTCTGGCTGCATGCAGCTGGCCTTCTAAGGCCTTAGATCTGGTGTCTCTCTCATTTAGTTCCACATATGCTGTTTTTAACAGTGACTTTGTGTGAAACAGTTCTCTTTCCAAGTCCTGCCTGATGGCTTTTTCCAGCGGCGCTTGGTGTCCAGCAGCTGTTAGAGCCTTCTGAAGACTGGTGATTTCCTTCTGTTGCACCATTCTGTGAGGTTCTTTGCATCCGTTCTGTGCTTTCTCTCGTTGAGCAGGTGTCAGTTCTCTGTAGAACCCTGTGACTTGCAGTTTCAGCTCATTTACCTCCTGTCTGAGGCGCTTGAGGGTGTGGGCCGAGGAGAGGATGATGCTGGTCAGGTCCTGGTGGTTCAGGCTGGGTGTCAGGTGTTCACTTGTGTCGCAGTCTCGCTGTTCCTTTCTTTGCCATTGCAGGTCGTTGGCTGCTTTGAGCTGAAGGATGTCCATTACAGTGCTCTGCTGGTTTTCCAAGTGGTCCTGGTGAGCTGGCAGGGCTGGATGTCTGTGGAATGTCTGCGACATACTGGCACACTTGTGGGAACACCAGAGAGAGAAAGGGACAAATGCAAGTACGTACAGAGGTGTTAAGCTATTTCTATGTGGAACGGCTGTGTAGGCCGTGTAAGGTATAAATAGCTGGTGAGAGGCAGATAGGGAGGTAGGGTGCTATGTTTTTGTGTTCGTGAACAGAAAGAGAGAGTTTGAGTAACTTTGTTGAGGGGGCTGTAAGCAGGGGTCAGCTGATGACCGGGCTATACATGTGGTCAAACTATTACTCAAAGCACTGATGGTTCACGGTTTTGGTCACTATGACAAAACTGAAATAAAATAAGATGAAATAAAAAAAGGAAGATTTTACCTATTTAAGTTTTTTTTCTAAGAGAAATGGCTAAGCAGGTGTCACTTGTGGGTGATGCTGTAATAGACTCATAAACCTAGGGTTAGACTGTTAGCTAAACTAGCAGGGACACACCAAATACATCATCAAAAAGAAAAAGAAACAATGGGAATTGTTCCTAGTTCTATCTTGGCCTACATTGTGTTGAACAGTAGCTGCCCTTCAATGTATTAGGCCTGGCACTGAGGAGTGAGGAGAAGTAGAGAGGAAACGGGGATTAGGCTACTAATAACCTGTATAA
>NW_015505203.1:1798390-1799288 GCF_001515645.1 Sinocyclocheilus grahami
TAGGAAACTAAAAGGGAAAGTAAATAAACAAATTTATTTAATTAAATCTCAAATTCAATAAAAATCAATTTAGCTGAATTGGTACATTTGTGCTAAACAAATGTAAATAAATGTAATAAAATTAATGAGAGGTAGAATAAAGTCAAAACAAAACTAAACAATAACACCAGTAAAACCAAAGTATGTGGGGAGGGACCGACCGAACTGAATCCAAAGAGGAGGTGATGGCATCAACAGGAAGTGAAACCAGGAGTGACGGGGATAGAGAGAGAGAGAGAGAGAGAGAGAGGAGTGGTTTGAAAGTTACACTTTACACGCCTACAGTGTTAGTCGGATGCTAACAGCTAGCACTTGAGGTAAAGGGCTTAGCTTAAATGCCTGTGCTGCTGCTAAAGAGTTAGCGTTGGCTACACGCAGTTCTTTGTTTACACAAAAGTCTGTGACGTGGGTGCTGTTGTCAGATTAACCGGAAGAGTCTGCTCACACTTCCGGGGTCACGTGTTGCTAGGAGACCAATGCAAACTCACACCAGGTGCAAGGGGAGCAGAACTTGCACTGCTGTGAACATGCATGGGAAACTCATATGGGGCATAACAGTCAGTTATGACGTGTCCCATACAACTTCATTCACCCATTTATATGAGCTGCTAATCTGAGATTCCGTTGTCAGAAAATACCTATGCTCCACTAACAACAGAAATTAGGATTTCTTTGCTAAAATCAGGCTAGTTTCTTATCGTACGATTTAAACACATTATAGCACTGAAAACTCTACTGCTTGTAGGAAGGCACATTCAAGCTATAGTTTTATCTGATTTTGATCAGAAACTGGTGCGCGCATGTATAAGAAGTTACTAAAACTTATGAGACAGACACATAACATTGATTACTGGGTCTG
>NW_015505203.1:1799767-1800510 GCF_001515645.1 Sinocyclocheilus grahami
CTAAAAACGACATAGATTCCTAATGAACGAGTAAAATACAAAGTAAAGAGTTAATTAGAATAATCGAATGTCAGAATAATCAGAGACCGACAAACAACCGATCTCCCTTTCAACCTAAATTCGAAGTCATACTAAAATGGAGTCAGATTGAGTTAAACCTAAATTGAATAACTCTGCGTGCTGAAAAGACCGAACACGCAAGAAACCTTCATCCGCCACTGGATACCTTCGTTGGGCCATGTGTGCGGACCTTACACGCATGGATAAGAAGTTACTAAAACTTATGAGACAGACACATAAAATTGATTACTGGGTCTGCTTGCAAGCAATGTTTAAAACGACGCCACCGTTCTAAATTACTGCTAGGACTACATAAAGTAGGAACTATTATTTTCCTGGCCATGTGAATGCTGGGATTTTTCTGGCTAGCTTATCAAGGTCTCTGGGGGTCACATCATGCGCTGCTGCAGGGATGCTTGGAAGGGACCCCCTCCTCTGTGTGGTTGCTGGAGGTATTATGGTTCTGTTATGGTTCTGTCTGCTGAGTTGTTAAGCAGAAAGTGTTGGCTCCCCCCTTCGTAGCTTGGTGCACCTGAGGGAGTTTGCACTGCTGAGTGAGGATGCAGGAGTAGGGTGTCTCTCCCACTGTGTTTCCTTTTGCAGCCTATAAGAGTACCTGAGTTCTCTTTGGACCATGTCAAGCTGGTCTTGAGTGTTGTTCAGCTGCTGGATCAGAGTCTCAG
>NW_015505203.1:1800775-1860780 GCF_001515645.1 Sinocyclocheilus grahami
GTCATGGTAACCAATGCATGCCAGTGCAATTCAAACAGTTTAGGGTCTGCCTATTTCAAAGAAGTTGCCCACAGTTTTAAAATGTGGTGCTTTCAGTCCTTCAAGACTTGTTGCATTAAATGAGCACTTCTGTGAGTGCTTCTCTAATTTAACAATAAACTTCTTGCACTTGTTTAAAGAATAACCGAAACGGGTTTACTGTAAGTTAAAGCCGGTTTAAACATATACTGTATGTAGTTATGTGTGCCTCACACATGAATACTAAAGTACAGTATTACACCTTTAATTTCACTCTTTTCGCTAAAATCAGATTAACCTTACACTGATACCATTAAGCATGAAATACATAAAGACTCTTCCAATCATAATAGCGGTAACAATTCAAGCCCCTACTTTATCTGCATTTAAACAAGCCAGCAAATAGGGACACAACAGCATATCTCAAGTCACACCCTATTCTAACCTGGACTATCCAGCACACACTTTTAGGTTGACAGTGTTTAAGCTCATAACCATCGTTTTATCATGCCCGCATTCTCCACCAATCTGTAGTGAATCAGCTCATGGGGAAATATGAATAATTAATCATAACTAGTTATAATTAATTATAAAAATTTAGATCCGCTGTAGATATTTCCTTGACCTCTCAGGGTTAACTGTCTGTCAATTCTAAGAACGTTAATTTCCTGGTTAAGGGAAATAACTTTCTTACTATACAACTCTACACAGAGCTTGTAGCATAAATCTGCATGATTAGGGACTCCAGCTATGAGCAAACAATGAACAACGTCAAGTGTGATACAAGTAAGACTTTATTAACTACATAAACACTTAAACTAGTCTAACATACTAGATAAACACTTAAACTGGTCTAACGTACACATAAACACTTAAATTAGTCTAACATACACATATACACACACACACACGCATACAGTTGGTATAGGAAAGGGTTAAAGCTTAAGCAGTAAAGAGGAGAGAAATAAGGAATGAAGTTATGGAACCATTTGCATATTCAGCAGATCTACCGCCTGAAGGAAACATCAGATTCTTAGTTCAAACACACCTAATGTATCAATTAATAAGACTAAGTTTGATACTTGCACGTCTCGTCTGTCTGAAAGAGACGCTTGATGCAGTTCGAAAGGTTCAAGTTGATCTTTGCTGAAGTTGGTTGATGAAAAAGAACCAGTTTGAGTCAGAGAGTCTTGGTGAATGGAAAGTCAGGGAGTCTTCGTGACAGGCCGAAACCTGGCATGAACTTAGCGGGTTGCAGAAGCGTTCTAGCTCATGTCTTCATCTTAGAATCTAACCGAACCACCAACTACTGGGCGGGTCACTGATGTGAGACCTTTAAGGTCTGAGAAGATTCACGTCTCTCAAGATAGGCCTGTCCAATGAGAAAGGCTGAAATCCCAAGCAGGAGGTTGCAATTGCTGGAGGGTTTTACGACCCTTTGTGTGAGGGCATTGTAATTTGCAAATGGAACTTGAGTTGGGGCGTGATGAAAGATTACTAAATGTTCTTAGAACACTAATATGTTGCATAGGTATAAACATATAATATACACTCTCAATTAGATAATCCGAATACGAATTCATAGAGACCAAACCTGGTATATTTAAGGTTACATGAATGAGTGGTTATATCATAAGCATGCATAAAATAGTCTACAATGCAACAGACAATATACAAGAAAGCAATAATATACACAATGAGCTGAAGGATATGTGTGTTCATTCACAGAAAGGTTTTCCTATGAATTAATTAGTAGAAAAGTCAATTTCTACTGTGCATTGTGTCTCTTCCTATGGAGAGTGTAGTGAGAGGGGTAATTCTCAACATGCCATTAGGTCGTAAAATCTATCTGGTCTAGCAAAGGTGTCAGGGTTGCCATGGTAACCAGGGTCCTGGGCCTCGTTCACAGACAACTTGGCACCCAATATGTTTATTGGGTGAGGGGTCTGTGAATGTTTGTTAATCTAATGAATAATTGATTTGTTAAATCAAATGAAAAATGGTGTGTCTGATACTTTTTAGCAAGAATGCGTATATAGTATTTACCAATAGTAAAAACCAAAAAAAAAATGACATAAATGCTGTTTGAGCACCAAATCAGCATATTGATTTCTGAAGGACCAGTTGTTGTCCGAAACCATAGTGGAGATTATCTGGTGCATTTATTCAATCCCATACTGCAAAAAGATCAACTAGAGAGTACCCATAATAATATATCAAATGTTGCTCTAAAGCCCTCTCTGGCTCACAATATTTGCATATTGCATATTTGCATATGTCCCTATGTAAGGAACAGTGAATGATGGAAAACAGGAAGATTTTAGACACAGCTGTGAAATTGATGATGGTATGAGAGATCAGTTAATTTAAGCTCTTAAATCGGTCAGCAAAATTGTTTATTATTTTTTCGTAATGTTACTGGTTACATTTAAGTTTTGACTTGAATTTAGGCAAATAATCTACTACTATTTAGCACTAGCATTCTCCATGTAGGGGTCGACCTGTCTGCACAGAATCTCACATTCTTTAATCAGTAAGTCCTTTACAGCTGCTAATGTAGACATAATCCTCTGTTCAGTTCCTGTATTGGGTTAATGGGCATGTTTAGTGAACTATGATCATCACACCAAAGTATTCTATTTCAAAACCTCTCAGACACCTTACCATGTTATAAAGCTGATGTCAGGTCAGTAACCTCTTAACAAAACCACAGTGTTCTTAACAAAAACCTGTGATGGTTCTGAGTTGTGTTATAGTTTTTTGAGCTCAGCTCAGCAGTATGCAGCAGAAAAAAAACTTTTAGTTCGTGGAGTTTCTTAGTAGAAGATCTCCAGATCTCTGTCTGAAGCATTCCAGAATGGAGTAAACATGTGACCGGAGTGCATTCATTTGCTTGGTTGGAGGTCTGAGCTGTTTTGACATGTTATGGTTCCAGTGGCAAAGAATACCAGCAACATGAACCTACACTGCAAAAACAAGCCCACTAGATGGACCAAACCATTTCAAGCAATAGTCCTGGGCAGGAGAAAACAGCTCGCTGTGCAATTACTACATCTTTTTCCACAAGTCTGCAATAAATCCTGTAAAAAACATTTGAGGGTAAACATGTAGCTCTGCAAAGCTGAGCTGTTGAAATCCTAGATATAAACCACAGTTTAATTTCACACATGGGAGACTCCTGTTTCATGTCTTAAGTTTATATGCCTCCCATTGTGCACTATGTTCTCCTTTAGTTCTCCTTGAGTGATTACAATTGATTTAATTTCCTCAACATGTCAGACACACTCGGCCAGCTACACCTTGTTTAGAAGGACAGGAGCAGAGAGCATTGGGCTAATGGATGGGGTAGGCCTATACACCGACTGCTGTAAGTCCCTAGATCCTTATTACAGTTCTCTCTGTCTGTGAAGTGAATTGAAGAGGATGTGCAAGTGTGCGTGGTTGGATGGAGTTTGAATAAAGGGAGTGTAATTGGTCTGGATAACACAGCGGGACAGAAGGTTTGTGGAGGATGGTTAGTTGGTTCCTGTCAAAACACCATTTATCAAACCAAGGACAGTAAGACGGCAGAGGAAATTTTTAAAAGAGAGAAGGCCTTGACAATATTTCATCTAATGCAAGGGCAAATTTGGTCTCTCTGGGTCCTCTCGTGCTGTCAGCCATGTACTAGGAACTCAGTACAAGAACAAAGTGATGCAAGAGCAAAAAGAGTCTGGATTTGGTCCGTTAAATTAGATTTCTCTTATTTTGGATCTTCATGCCAGAACTGAGAGAGACAGAAAATTTTGCAGTTCTTTTTATGAAATGTATTGTGACATTTCAAAACCAATTTGAATGATAGGAGTAAATACTTCTATACTCGTCAATATAACCAGACTCTTGGCTTGCTAAATGACAAGAGATAAATGACAGAAAAGCCACAAGCCACCAAACAGATGTCTGTGAAGGAGACCAAAACACTGTGAAGGTAAAACAATTAGGATAAAATGGTTCTAAGACATGAATTGGTGACTGTAGATACAGGATATTAGTTTTGTGGACTATGTGGTTTAAAGAAATATTTCATTTAGCCTTATTTAAGTAAATTGCTTAATCAAACCACAGTGTGATGTAATGCCTCTTTTAAAAGGAAAAACACAAAGGGGTGAATTAACAGATAAATGAATAAGATAACCAATAAACACGCTTTGGCTTTTCTGTGGAGTGTATCAGATATTGTCATACGATATTTGTTCTCAGTACTAAATGGCTTTTTTGTGCAAACAGTTAATGCTTTAAGAATTATGTTGCTTTTATATGAACTGATTCCACTGATTATACTTTAAAATGTCAAATTATAAAGCTCATAT
Source organism: Sinocyclocheilus grahami (assembly GCF_001515645.1). Taxonomy (NCBI): domain Eukaryota; kingdom Metazoa; phylum Chordata; class Actinopteri; order Cypriniformes; family Cyprinidae; genus Sinocyclocheilus; species Sinocyclocheilus grahami. Next base: position 1,805,143 of record NW_015505203.1, read on the forward strand.
TGATGTTTTAGAACATTTACTTAACAGTTATTCTCCCAGATGTAAAAATGCACAATTCCATAAGGATATTTAACTTTATTTTCAAGTATCTTAGTATTTAGACCCATATATGCAAATATTCAACTATTCAGACAAGTTCAACTATTAGAGCAACAGCAAGATCTGATTCACAGGGAATGGACATAATAGTAAAAAACTGAATGCATTGCAAGTTACTTTGGATAAAAACATGTGTTATACACAAAGTATAACACATAAATGTAAGTGCATGTAAACTTAGACCCCATCCTTTGTTTACCCACCTGCTGTCCATTGTTCCTGCCTCCCTTTCTCTGTTAAACCAGAGCTGTGCTTTTGAGCTGCAGACGTTCTCTGCCCTAAAGCTGAGCAGGAGAAATCTCTGACAGTTAAACTCTTATCTCTCCTCTCTATTACAGTGATCCTGTCTCTGTTTGGGCTTCCCCAACGTTCAGTTTAGTTTAAAAAAAATTTGCCTCAAGGGCCCAGAGCAGAAGAGTGTCAGCGTTCCTCAATCCACCCCAGCTGGACCTGATTAAAAAACACCTGGTTGAGAAGTAGTGATATCACTGATCTTGACTGAGAGGACAGGCAGCGTTTTTATGTGGAGTGAGTTATAGATGTGGAGCTGATGTAGTTTTGAATAGATCCTGTACACCGCCATTAACATAATAAGAAAATATCTATTTAGAAAACAGAGTATTTAAATGATTTAAAAAGGCCCATAAAATTCAGACTACATGTTCTTGATGGCTTTTGATGGAAACCTCCTTCTAGCACTGGAACCAATCTGCTTATCAAATAAATACTGCAGACACTTTGCCAAATGGAGTAGGCTAGTTAAAAAATGCTCAAATTATAATTTAGAACGTCCATAACTACATGGTTGCCTGTGAATAACAACAGTGCATATTTTGATATTATGTAACTCCACTGTGTATAATTGTGAAACTAGTTTTTCTTCATAAAAATGGCTTTCCCTTCATGATCATTATTGCACTTGTGGATGATCTGTGCAAGAGACAACAGTGAGAATTAATCAAATCTTAATAATTTTTAAAAAAAATAATGTAAAACTCATCCTAGCCAAATTGTATTTATAGCTACAACCAAAGCCAAATAAAGCACTCCATACTATTAGTTTTGGTTCTCATCTTGAAAACATTGTGAGGACAGTCACTGAAATATCTAGAAATTCACACCAGCACCTCTGTAAGATATTTTCCAGACCGGCGTCTAGGAAGCGCACAGGTCACTAATGTGAGGCAGTAATAGCACAGATGGGGGAGAGAGGAATCTATTTTCAGTGAGAACAGACCGTGTATTGCTGTTGACAGGCTGAACTGTTATCCATTTCAGCACTTCCGTGGCTTCTCCTCTGTGGAATGTCCTACCCTTCCCCCTCAACACACATGTACACAAGCATATATGAGATTGTTTACAATTGCAGACACACACAATGCACAGCAAGTGCTACTTAGAGTGTTGTGGGTGAAACCTGACTGTTTTTTCTTGCTTTTTGCTTTGAACTCTAAAGGACATAACTGTGGCCTTAGCTGAGGTATTTAAAGTGAGACTCCTGGAAAGCCTGTACAGAGCTGCCAATTACTAGCCTTCATATCATAGTGTGGTCACAAGGACAGACCAGGCGCCTTTGCATAGAGCCCTTATTAAGATGATCTGCCTCTGGAATTTTACAGTTCTTTTAGATAAATAGTGCTTCTGACACTTTGTGTTCTTTTAGAAAAATATTGCCTCCTCAAATTTAGAGTGTTTTAAAATAATAACCTCAGTATAAATGTAGTCTTAGTAGATTTTTAAAATAATAGTGCTTCAGGAACTTTACAGTCTTTCATCAGTGCCTTTGTTTTTCTTTTTGTAATTGTACAGAGAGAAAGGTTTTGCCATTAAGATGCAGATGCAGGTTTCAAAGTAAACAGCACATTTTGCAAGCATTTATAAACATAATAGGACATGCAACACAAATGTTTGTCCTTTTATTATTTATAAATATTATTATATTTTTCAGGTATGGAAAGTGGTCATTTTGTAAAGTGTGAGTCATATTTAAAGCAGAATTTTAATATTTTTTATTACTTAAATATTGGCATGTAGTTGGCTTTCCCTGTGTTTATTATTTATTAAGACATTTTTAATGTATATGCCCTATTTGTCACTTGAAATAGTCTCTCTGATATGATGATCTGTACTGTGACAGATGAGTTTGGGTTAACTATGCTAGAGAAACCAAAGTGAAAATCAATCAAAATTCAGTCAAATAACCAAAAAATTGTTGTTTTGTCTTGGACCTTTGTTAGATCATTTTTAACAAAAATGCTCACTAGCCCTACTTTATATGTTATGAAAGCATAATTCGTGGAACTTCACTCTTAATTTGAAACATTGTCAGACATCACCTGTTGCCATTTATGAATCCCATAGCCACAGTGGTCTCTTAAAACAAAAATAACATCTGGGAATTGCAGGTGATGCAGGATGATGAAGTGGGCCTCCACATATGTTAGTTACGCTCTCTTGGTGGTGTATGTATGCAGCTGGTGGAAAAACGCATGCTTTTATCTTTTCATGCTTCAGAGCAGAAATGTGACCTCACTGTATGGGGCCATTAATAGTGCTAAAATAAACAGAAACTCTGTCTTTTGTCTATTCTTTTCTTCCGTTTTTCTCTCAACAATATTATGCATTTTTTGCCAGTAGACTGTGCTGGTGGTGCAGTCAGACTGAGAACACCACCACCGCTCTATATTTGACTTACTCCAGCATCCAGTTACCACTAATCACTGTGTTGAAGCGTTTTGCAGTTTATAAATGTTCCAAAGTGCATTTGCGTGTGTAGATCTCAGGGTGTGGAATAGGGCTCTCCTGGAGCTGAAAGTTGTGGTTAATAGCTGGAATAATGTGAGAGCAGACTAAAGGTTTGGCATGAGGTGAAAACTGCAGGCGAGACAAATTATTTTGCAATAATACAATTTGTGTGACTATAACTATGCTCCAGTAGCTACGTGGAGTTTTGTTACCAAATGAGCAGGAACATTATCAGACGGGCCCACTAAGGCTCTCTCATTCAGTGGTTCTTTTTGAGTTCAACCGCTCCCCATTTTTTTCCACATTTCCCCCTATTTTTAAATGTAAAAAATATTATGAATTTGACTGTACTGACAATTTCAGATGAAAATAAAATTTGAACAACTGAATTGAGCTGAATGATGACACTATTGTCTCAATAGTGAAATTTGTTTCATAATTTGATGGAATTTGCAGAATCAACACCGTTATTGAACTTGTTTCACAATTGATGAACTTTACACAGTTATGAACTGGACTGAATCATCATTGAACTGACATGTGCTGTATAATGGCACTATTGTCTTGCCATACCTGTTTTACAGAAGAATTGGAATTTCTCTTGTATTTAAAGAAGTTTGCTTAATTGATTCTGTTATTTTTACTGTTCATTTACTGTGAGGCTGCTTTGAAACAATCTGCATTGAGTGTAATTTATGGACTCAAAGTTTGGAGAAACAAACTACATGGTAGTGTTATCATAAATATCTATATTTTGATACCGATACTGAAATATCTAACACGGTTCCATTACTAATTTTCCACAGTATCTACCGTATATACACACCGATACAAGCTGCGTCTCTCTCTTTCCTCTCTGACAGTGAGTTTGACACGCATCCGCCTCCTGTCAATTACAGAGTCTGAATGTCCTCGCGGAATTGCAGGTATTCTGCATAATTTTAATCATTCCCCCGCAAATGTGGCTTTGTTGTAACATGAGAACACAGTCATGTAATCGCAGAAAACTGAATGCGAGCTCTCAAATAGGCCTAACTTATACAAATGAACTGCCTGACCTCTCACTCCGATATCTCTCCGAGCTTTTAAAGTAGAAATTATGTCTCTTTGCTCAAAATAGATCCACGCCTGACCGATTAAAATCCTACTGGAAATTTTATTGGCTGTAAGTGAAATGCACCAGAAAGTCTTTCAACAATCAACGATGGAACTTTAATTTCTTTACAGTTTAAGTTTATGCTAGAAATGTTTTGGAATGGGAAATTTGTCTGATTTGTACATATAAATATCCTAGTCTGCCTAACTGCATCACTACATTGTACAGTCACAGGTCAAAGCCATCTGATGTTCTATTTATCTAAATAAATAGGCCTAACATACTGTATATGGCTCTTAAATCACTGCTTATAAAAATTCAGTGTTGTCATGTTTTGAACACCTCGAACTGAATTGAGGTCATTTGTTTTATATTTTATTACTGACTGTGCACTTGTCTTTTTTTGTAAATTCAATTCAGTTTGAAATCAAAGTTGAACTCAAGCTTCCTTGTGCTGTAAGCGTTTGCAACAAAGTTACCCTATTTTAAAGACACAAATACACAGAATGAGCAAATGTTTAAGTTTGAGATTTTTGTAATGGTAATTGATCAATATTTATATGTATGTAAATCAAAGCCTATATTAAAATCTGTGCATCATATAAAGCGTGTGTGTCTTTTTAGAAGACTTGGATTAAACTAATTTCAAAGCTTGAAATAATGATTGCCTTGAAAAAATGGATGGACAAAAAATATTAAATATTAAAATATCTATATGGCAGTATACAGTACATACAGTATGTGGTAGTTTTGCCAGCTAGTCGTCATGAAATAAAAAATGACCCTACCCTACTTACTTTTTTAATGCACATTTGTCTTGTGGTGAACAATTGAACCATGCAAGTCAATACACTGGAAAAAAAATTTCTGCTGTCACTTCCGCTCTGGAATGGCGTTCTGGCTCTGATGACGTCAGTTTGACGACTTCGGGAGAATCCTCTTGTTAATTAAGTCATGACGTAAGGACTGCTGTTTCCGGGTCCATGCTTCTACTTATTTCACTTGAGAATACTATCTCAACAGCCATTTATGAGCACTATTTAATTAATATTACGTATTTCAGCTAAGCATTAAAATAATTGCTGTGCACACTACAGTCTCTGTGCTCACAATGTCTCAGACACTAATATTTTAGCTGAATCACTGTCAGGCCTTCTGGGATTTCGGTATGGAGATAAAGGTTAGGGTTATAATTTTTTCAATGTTACATGACATTGTGAGTGTGTATATGCACAGTTTGTTGTTTTTTGGGGGGGCGTCTGGCAGAGCGTTAGGACCCAGAAGCGGTGAAGCGTGATATCAGATGTAACAAGCAGATATTCTTAACCACTCCTATCCAACCGTGAATCTGCTATGAGAAAGAGGTGGAGTGGAGGTGCACCACAATAAAACCCCGCCCTTTATTCAATATTCTGTTTCACTTGGAAATATATCACAACACTGAAGTCAGTTGCAACTTCCGGTTCACGTGTACTTTGATACTGATATTTTTCAAGGTATTGAAGTTAGAAATTCCTGTATCATAACCACTAATTCACGTACTTTGTCAATAAGATAAAAGTGGGTTTTGTTCAAATTAGCTATTATCCACATAGATTTTTGATATGAATATTTTTTGGTAATTCATTAAATATTGGCGGCTAAAAAGTAACTAGTAACTAGTACTCTGAGTAGTTTTTGAGAGGAGTACTTTGTACTTTTACTTAAGTACTGATTTGACACCAGTACTTTTACTTGTAATTGAGTATTATTTCAGCAATGTAACAGTACTTGTTCTTAAGTACAAATTTTCAGGACTCTTTCCACTACTGGACTTGACTTGACAACAACATTCAAAGGCCCCATGGCTTTTCCAGTTGTTTGTGATTTGCAGATAAATATTAAGGATAAGAATGTTTAAAATATTTTTTACACACAAATTCTGTCTGATCAAATATTTTGGAGCTTGGCAAGAACAAAATGTACATTCATCATAAAAATGCCCATGCCATTATAGGATTGTATTAATTTACATGACTTTTCCAGATCTAGAAATCACTTTTCTAAAATTTGACTACCAGGAATTCTGGGCATGTATGAATTTAATTTAAGACATATCTGGATTGTAGCTTATTTTAATGCTTGTTTTGTCTCATTTTAAGTCGTCTTGAGGCCCACGTAACATTTTCTGAGCCCCCCTGGTTGACAACCACTGTTTGATAGCAGAGCATAATTTTGTCTACTGTGGACAAAAAAATGTGACATGTGGACATGAGATGTGATTTTACCCATCTAAGTGTTCCTGCTTCCCTGCAGAATGAGTGCTGGACAACTGATGGATGAAGACCAGATGAAGGTTTTCTCATGCCATCATGTTGCATTCATTTTACCGTCACATGTGTGTCCCAGACAATAAGACTCTTTTATTCTTGTCTCATGCTGTCTCTCATTGTTGATCCATCCCTTTTTTAGGCATATTTCTGCTACTTACGTATTTCAGTCTCTCACGTGTCTGATTTATAGGTGCTATAAACCAATTTCTGGTGAAGGTAAATGCATACAATTTGTGACTTAAGGCAAAGCGCACAGTAACAAGCAACCAAGCAATCTGTTCCTCCAACACAACTCAGAGATGCAATTAAGCCCCTAAATAGGACTAAGACTGATTCATTGTAAAACATGTTGCCTCTTCAGACAGTTAAAGACTGAAGGGCCCTTATCTGGCTGTCTGCAGACATATCTGTGGCTCTCAGGCTGGTTTAAAGGCATTCCTGACTGTTTTATCAGGGTTCGTAGAGTACAGGCTGTCTCTCATAAGGATCTCTCTAATCAGTCTTAATTAATAACACAAATACAGCCTCGGGAAGTGCCAGAGTTTCATCAGTGCATGCCTGCCAAAAAGAAGCATTCTGAATAGCCATTTCTATTTCATTGTTACGATTTTCTTGGTTTCTTATTACTCATGGCTTTTTACAGCTATTTGTGAAAAATAGTGATCTTCTACAAGTAGACACTCACTTTGCATTAATATAGATAGATAAAACGTACCTGTAAGCATTCATAGTGAATTTCCGGTCATTTGTATCAACACCAAACATCACGTTTGTGTGTTTTGACAGCTGTCCCAGTTCTTTCATTCTGTTTCTTTGCTTTTATGTGCCTTTGCTTTAATTTTGCACAGCTCATTCTGAGGCTTGCTGACAGATGTTTTTGCAGACACAATATGAGATATTTGGACACGTTGATCTGTCTAGACTCAATGACAGTAACGCTCCTGCTTCCTTGTGCTTCAAAAACCAGGTCAGAGGGGTCAATGGCACTTTAAAGAAACATTCTCTGGAATTTCTGATGGGGGATTTTAGGAGGAAGGGTTACGTATAGGATGAAATGGGAGGGATGTATGCTAACAATAACGCAAAAAATATAATGGCCCTTTTCACCTCCACGCTACTTGCATGAGATAAATTAACAGTCATTTTTGAGGAAGAATGACTCTTGATATATACAGTGGGGAAAAAAAAGTATTTAGTCAGCCACCAATTGTGCAAGTTCTCCCACGTATGTGTGGGTGGGTGGGTTGGTGTGTTTTCAAATGTGCTTATATAGATTTCCCATAGACTTCCCCTTCTTAATAGAATCCCTGCTGGGGGAAAGGAAGAATCCTACTTGAGATGAGCATTCATCGGAAATAGGAAATTTCAAATCCATTTGGTCAAGGACTTCGATGTAATGACTCCCTATGGAGGCTGATCAGAAAAGCAGGCAAAGAATTTGGAAAGCACTAAAAGCATTCACTAACTTTCAGAAGGACAGCAATGAGAGAGAAAGAAGTTTATGGAGAGCTAGTTCTGCTCTGGTTTGGCAAATGGAAAAGGGGTTGGGGATCTAGCAACCCAGTATGCCCACAAAGTGTAGACAAACACTGTGGTTAGAGCAAGAATCAGCAGGAGCGCTGGGCGAACCGAAGAGTGATTACATAAGAACTTAGATCCGTAGATGTCTATCTGTCTGTCTGTCTATCTATCTATCTATCTATATGTCTGTCTATTCAAAGTGTCTAGACAGACTTTTCTTTAAGATAATCATTGTAGTTAAATGGCAGATTCTCAAGTCAGTTTTAAATGGTTTACCACCTTGCTGTTTATTAGCATGTTGGGTTTGTGAGACTACACAATGCAGCTTTTATCCATCATCAGGCAGAGCAAAATAAAATGCATTTAGAGCCAACCCAACATTTCATTCTCCAAATGCAGTGGAGTAAATTAATTAGAGGCTTGGCAATTGAGGATGTTCTTGCTAAAAGGCAAATCTGATCAGAGAGGTTTGGCCTCTCTATGCACTTCGGCTGGGCAGTAGAACTGTGGATAAGGCCTTTGACCTCTGCAGCTCTGAAAGATTAAAAATGTGTCTGGTAAAAGCTTCCAGACCTCCACGTCATTTAGACTCAACGGAAGGAGCCAAAAACCATGAAATATTACAGTTTGACTGCAATGCCAATTAATTGCATATGAACAAAAGGTCTTTCCTGCTGTGCTTCCATAACAACTTAATACATTTGCAGATCTGGGTTACCAAAACCATTTTTCAAACCACAAATGTCATTCAGGACAAGAAAAATGTCTGAAAACACGAACGTCATAATAATTTGTAACGGAAAAAGGGAGTAGAAACTGCAGTAGGCTGCAAGATGAGGCAATAAATCATTTTGCTGCAATTTATAGCATTGCTGTTAAGTGAGGCTGGGTTAGTTAAAAGAAAAATGAATTTATTTGAAATGAGTCACCACTGCTGCTCTCTTTTCCCTTTGTCTGGATCTTGAAGTTCTCAAGTTGTTCCAACTTGAAACCAACAACTCTGTATTTCCCTATTTTCCAAAGTCTTTAGTGCAGGTTGACTAAGGACAAATCAACCTGCATGGCCCTACCATGCACTTTTTTTTAAAGTATGGCCACTGTTCTAGAAAGTCCTACATAGATGGTTTCTGTGCTTATCTGTCCCAGATCAGAGTGCACAGGAAACCATGTGGTGTTAACTTAGAGATGACATCTGGTGGTACCTTGCCAGGAATGGAGACTTTTATGTGTTGTTCATCCATCATTTTGACTTTGCAGTCCTGTTTCTGCTAAATGTGCTTCAGTGATTTAGATTCAATAGCTATCTATTTGTTTATTAGTTGAAGAACATTAAAGAGCAGTGGAGGAACATTGAATACATTCAGCATAAATCAAAGTTCATCTCAATCAACTCAATCTAGATTAGGTGGCTAGACTCTTAATGGCAGTGTCTGTCATTTATTCTTTTATCTATTACATTTCATTTAGTGCTTAAATTCTTTCTCACATCCACAGACATTGTGATTACACAGCTGCTCTTACCGCTGCACGCTGGAAGGCCCCCCTGGTGTAGGTGCCACCTCCTCTGTAGGTGATGGAGGGGATCTCTTTGCTGAAGAGCGAGCACTTGTGTTGGTGGGCTTTGGGTGCAGACACATAGTCCACTCTTGTAACCACATAACTCTTGGAACTAAATGTCACCAGAGCTACACGTGTTGCCTCCGGTGCCACCGGAAAATCTGACAGCAGCTTCCGCACGAATCGTAGCTCGCTCCCAAAGTTGGAAGCTCCCACACTGGACGACTCGTCCACGAGGAAGACCAGATCCAGACAGCCTCCCCGTTCCCGAAGAAGACGCACGTTCCTTCGGAAGACCTGGCCGAGACGTTCGACTTTGCTCTCCATGCTCTCAGAGAGGTTTTGCCGGGTTTGGGTCGCCTGACGCAAACCCCGCAGGGACGACTGCTGAGCCTGGCCCGGCCAACCAGTACAGCATGACCAGTACAGGAGTAGTAAGGTGAACCTTAAAGTCAATGTAATTCTTAGTGTCACCATGATAATGCCACAAACTCCAGCGTCCTGTAGTGGTTATGAGGGAATATTGAGGCGTATAAGTTTGTTGCAGTCCTTCTCTTTTTTGGTTTTCTCAATCTTTTCCAAGCAGGGTGAGTCTCCTATCTCTCCGCAGGTCTCAGGCATCTGTGGAGCTCCCACATTTCAGACACCCTCCAAATGCGTCTCCCCTCTCTCTCAAAATCATTAAAAGAGCGAGATGATGAAAAAAAGTTCTGTGAGAATGAGCGAGGGTGTGTGCGCTGGTGCGAGACTAAGGGAAGGAGTGAGAAGGAAGAGTGAGAGAGAGCAGCAGCGGAGGAGGAAAAAAGGGGCAGTCAGAGGCGTGAGTGTCTCTCTCTTTTGTTCTCGTCCCGTTCTCTTGCTTATTCCCTACTTGTTCTGCCCTTCTCTCTTTCTTTTTCCTCTGCTTGTCCTAGAGTGCTTGAGTGATGTTTTGTGTCATTGGAGCACTCCAGACTGTCCGTCAGCCAATGCCTTTGTGAGAGAATAACTGTGTGTGTGTGTGTGTGTGAGGGATAATGAGAGAGAGAGATGTTTGTCTATCTGCCTGTCAACATGCCCAAAGAAAACATCAGCACGGGGCCTGTTGATCAAATCCATATGTCTGGCACTTGTCTTCTCTCGGACGAATACTCTCACCAAACTACCAGGCAGATACCAAAAGAGCCAACTGCTAATGAGAATAATCGTGACGAGCTTTAGACAAAACAAGCATGAAATGGATACAAAAGCAACACAATTTACTTGACAAGCAGAAAAGCTCTTAACAGGTTTTAAATCGAAGCAGCATTATATTAACAGTCCACATGTCATGCGAGTTTTGTAAGCAGATCCTCCAGTCTTTATTACTTCCTCTTGTTTTCTCTTGGGGGTCTCGTGGGGAGAGAAATCTCAAGTAGGATCTGACCCCCCTCTCTTTCTCTTTTATTTGTTCCTCCTTTCTTTTATGATTTTTATCTGTAACCAAAACAAAGTCTCAATGCTCAACGCAGTTTTAGGTGGGCTGGCCACAGTATGGCTGTATAACAGACCATTTTGAGCCAGGCTGAAACTTAAATTAATACAAATGAATGCCACGTGTGAATCCCAGCTGTCATGGCTTTGACAGGACAAAACAGACAAGGATTTGCAGTATTGTGGGATTATAGCTCAAAGAGCTACTGATTCTTGACTGAACCAACATACTGAGTGTTAAGTGTGGTCTATAAAGTTAATTGTGAACCAACATGGTAACTTGGTAACATGGTAACTTTGCGTCTGAAAGCAAAAGAGGACAGCAGTGTTTGGCTTGCCAGGCAACACTGAGACACACATCCCTCTGCTCACCATAAAGAGATCCAAAGACCTCACTGAGGTCTTGATATATATATATATATAATATATAATTTTGCATGTATTTATCTTACATGGCATCATGGTGACTGTATATATACAGACACATTTTAAGTCATACACATGCACCATAAATTCCTTCTGTCTTTCATCTGATTGGCAGTATGGTGGTGACACATTCTTGACATTTATCCAAACAAGAGGGGGATATGTCAAGATAATACAACCACCTCATTTCTTGTAGTGTTAATCACTTCACTCTTGCTAATGTCTTGCTTATATATATATAAATAACGTCTGTGTTTGTTCTGATGCAAGTAATTTTAACAGAAGAGTTTACAAATAGGGAATTAAAATACAAAAAGGCTTTTTTTCTCATTAACTACTTGGCAAAGCGAAGTGTCTTATGTAAAACTTAAAATTAGTAGAATAGTGCCCTCTACAGGTTAGTAAGGGTACTTGTTATCCACTTGTTCGACTGTTGAGAAACCAGTGCTCGTCATAATTGTAAGTGAAACTATTTTTCATTACAGAACAATGGTTCTGAGCCTAGGGACCAGGACAAAATAGGCCCCTAAAAATGATTAAAAATAAAAATTATTTAAAATGTTAAAATTATTTAAAATAAAACAACTAAAAATCAAGATGTGGATAAATAAGGTAGCCTATTTTAAGTGTGATTAAGTGTAATATACACACACACACACACACACACACACATTCTACTGTACGAATGTGTATTTACATTTCCTTCAGCCTAAGGCTTGTTCATTTCACTTACATTTGCCAAAGATAGAACTTAAACAAGCAAGCCCAGTCCAGATGAGAAATAGTAATGCAAAAGTAACATAACACATTACTTTTGCATAAAAAGTTATGCAATTCGTTACTTTTTAGGGAGTAACACAATATTGTAATGTTGTAACTTTTTGTAACATTTTGTAACATTTGACACATTACAGATTATGTAAAAATAGTAGAATAGTGCCCTCTACAGGTTAGTAAGGGTACTTGTTATCCACTTGTTCGACTGTTGAGAAACCAGTGCTCGTCATAATTGTAAGTGAAACTATTTTTCATTACAGAACAATGGTTCTGAACCTAGGGACCAGGACAAAATAGGCCCCTAAAAATTATTAAAAATAAAAATTATTTAAAATGTTAAAATTATTTAAAATAAAACAACTAAAAATGTGGATAAATAAGGTAGCCTATTTTAAGTGTGATTAAGTGTAATATACACACACACACACACACACACATTCTACTGTACGAATGTGTATTTACATTTCCTTCAGCCTAAGGCTTGTTCATTTCACTTACATTTGCCAAAGATAGAACTTAAACAAGCAAGCCCAGTCCAGATGAGAAATAGTAATGCAAAAGTAACATAACACATTACTTTTGCATAAAAAGTTATGCAATTCGTTACTTTTTAGGGAGTAACACAATATTGTAATGTTGTAACTTTTTGTAACATTTTGTAACATTTGACACATTACAGATTATATTTGTATCCTTTTGAGATTTTTTTAATTTAAATCTTAAATATTGTAAATATAATATTAAAGCGAGAGAGAATTACCACAACTTAAAAAGATGGATGTTATTATTAATTTCTCTCTGTTAGGATCTGTCAGAGTGCAAATTCATGAAGAGCTCATATTTATTCTGCTGGCTCCATCTATTGGTGAAAGGATGCATGTGTGCAATTTAAATCTTAAATATTGTAAATATAATATTAAAGCGAGAGAGAATTACCACAACTTAAAAAGATGGATGTTATTATTAATTTCTCTCTGTTAGGATCTATGTCAGAGTGCAAATTCATGAAGAGCTCATATTTATTCTGCTGGCTCCATCTATTGGTGAAAGGATGCATGTGTGCCCTGCATAGGCCATTATTGGATACTCCATGTTTTGACCCCATAAAATCAAAATTATAGATATGTAATATTTTGTCCATGTTTGTAAACTTTGAGGCCATGTATAAGTTAATGTTGACAAACATCACTTTTAGTGGGTTTAGTAGGCCCTTTCATTTTTTAAAGAGCAGAGACTGATTAAGAAAAAAACAGTAAAATATTAAGAAATATTTGATCTAAATGTTGCATGCAAACAATTTTATTTATGGTTCATAAATACAATTTTGAATGGCGTCAACTGGAAAAGATGCTGTTTAAAGCCAGATGTTATAGTTATAGCATGCACCAGCAGGGGCTAATGGGGACATCTAACCAGCCTTACCATACATGCTCTCTAGAATGATAATATCCCTCCCTCTGCTACAACCAACCAACAAGTAGCAAATCAATGCTTCATGACTGTGAACAAAACCGATTGCCTTTTTTAAACACTCTTTGAAATTACACATTAAAACCTATTAAAACATTGTGTTTTCATGTTTTAGTAATTATTTGCTTAGCTTTGCTTTAGCTTAAGCAAAATAGTCTTGTTTTTTTGAGTATGCGTGAGCCAAGTACTGTACACTGGTCAGCATTAGCCCAGAACACAACACATCTGACATTCTGAAATTAGTATGTTCAGACATGTTTCTTTTCAGTTCAAGTACATTTGTTGTAATGGTTGTTCAGTGGAAAGCATCTGTTCCCATTGTGTCTGTCCTCAAACAGCCAGCGCCCACCATAAAATGTAACCATCGGTGTGGTGGTGCAGTTTCTCAGAGATATTTTTAGCGCAATCTCTGACGTAGACATGAATAATTCATGAGCCCTGCGGCTGAACGATGGACCACGTCATGCTTTGACATCACAATATATCAGTGACGTGAGATTATACCGTCTGCAAAAGAAAAGGCTGCATTTATTTAACATGTTTAACTTATTTATCCAGTTAAAATAATACAGCCAGAGACGCAAACCACATTACATGTGTAAAATGTGAAACACTTTACAGCTGCATTTCTGAGAGAGGAATTTGGTCTTTCCAAGAAATAAGGCATAGGAAACCATGTTGTTCCTATCACACACTTAAGAACAGAGAGGAAAAAAGAAACCATTACTGTCCCTTTCTCTAGTGTCTGACAGAGAAAAAAGCTGACACACATACCCACCACAAAACTTTGTCTTGTTCCACACTTGAGACAGAGTAATCCCACATGGAAAAGTACTATAGTAATTTATAGTAAATACTATAGTGTTTTTGAACCATACTATAGTAAAGTGTATTTACAACACTTTGTTAATGAATGCTACAGCATCAGTGAACTGATAAACTGTAATAAATACTGTGGTATACTTTAGTTTTTACTACAGTAAACTGTTGTGTATTGTAGTAAAATATTCCCTATAGGTGTAGAAAACTTAGTACAGTATTGGGTAAAGTAATTTGTTTATACTATAGTTGTTATATTACCACAGCAACTATAGAATTACCACAACAAATTAAGTCAAGTGCTTTAGCCTACTATAGTATGGTTCAAAAACACTATAGTATTTACTATAAATTACTATAGTATTTTTTCATGTGGGATATGTTCATTTACATACAAAAAAAAGTTTCTCACACATGTGCAAAAAGAAGACTCTCAGGGGAGCAAAAGTGGATGTCTCTGATGGGACAGCAGAGTGTAGGAATGAAAAACAGAGCGAGGGAGGAGAGGAAAAGTGGGGAAACAGAGAGGACTGGATTGAACCAGAGTTCCAAAAACATGATCACGCTGAGGAGAGCGTGAGGAGAGAAGTGAAAACGGAGAACACCTGGAAGAGGGGGAGAGATTGAACCGGCAAATAGAAGAAAAAGAAAAGCAAACAAATATGATAGGAACACAGAATTGAAAGGAATAGTTGATCATTTTGTTCCAAACCTGTGTGACTTTCCTTATTCTGCAGAACACAAACAAGAATGTTTTGAGGAACATTGGTAACCAAACGGTTTAGCTGACTTCCACTGTATAGACAAAGAAAAAAGGTCAGTTTCTGAACAACATGAATAAGTAAATGATCTCAGATTTTTCATATTTCGTGGACTACCCTTTAATCCATGATTTAATTAAATGCAACGGACAAAGGTGTATTAAAAACTCAGAATTAAGATGTGACAGGCATTGCTTAAGCCTTAATAGTATCATTATCAGATGATGAGAAAGAGGGTGATCAGTTCAATGATGGTTAGCTTAGCTAAATGTAATTAACACTCTGCTATTGTGCTGATGATGAAAACACTGATCCCAAACCACTTTGATTGATCACTGAAACACCCATGTTTGGTTAAAAACAAAAGACAGCCTCTCACTCCACAATAAATGTAAATACACAGTCAATCACGAAGAAACATAGTGGGAAGTGTGCAAGCAGAGTGTTGAAACACACATATCCAACTGTATGTGTTGGTTACTATTAAAAGGATAGTCCATCCAAAAATAAATATTCTGTCATCATTTACTCATCTTCATGTCATTCCAAACCTGTGTGTATTTCTTTCTCTTGCATAACACAAAAGAAGATATTTTGTAGAAAGTTGGGGTCCAAACAACATTTAATTCCACTGACCACAATGTATGGACAAAAGATACACACTTTTCTAAATATCTTCTTTTGTGTTCCACAGAAGGAAGAATCGTATAGGTTTCGAACAACAATTTTGGGTGAGCTATAAATTTAAATAAAATGTGTTTGCACACAAATACAAACATTTGCATATCAGTTAAAGACAAAACAAAAGAAACGCATGGCAATCAGACAGACTTAAAGTATATATGCTGTAGAACTGAATATGACACAAAAACATATATGTAAATATAGTTTTATTCCTCTGAGTGTGTGTTCTGTGTTTGGATGAATATATATGTTCTTGGGCATATTCTTGGAGCACATGTGCTCTGTGTGTATGGTAAACAGATGTATCAAATGACACTTCCTAGAAATACTCATGCCCCCTCGCTACATGCCTCTCTCATTCTTTTTTCTTCACTTACACTCTTTCTTATTATCTTTCTCTCACGAATTCATAACTAAGTTTATAATTCTCTGTATTCACACAAACACATACAGTTTGCCGCATATACACGTACTGAAATATAGCCTGTCCTGTTTTTCATTTCCTCCATTCTCTCGCTCCATCATACCTATTAAGGAAACTTCATCCACATTGCGTAACACTCCTTCTCATGTTGTGGTAAATAAAGTGTCCAGGCACCAAATCTGCTACGTGTGGCAGAGCAT
Organism: Sinocyclocheilus grahami; assembly: GCF_001515645.1. NCBI lineage: Eukaryota > Metazoa > Chordata > Actinopteri > Cypriniformes > Cyprinidae > Sinocyclocheilus > Sinocyclocheilus grahami. The sequence goes on from NW_015505203.1 coordinate 1,821,486, forward strand.
GACTCAGCAGCCTTGAGGTCAACAACTCAAAAGCTGTTCCGTTTTTTCAGGTTCAGAAACAATACTTGGATGGGGCAGAATAAGTATTTGCTGTCAATCAGAACTTGTCAGTGGGACAAAAATATCTGTTATTCAAATTCAAAATCTAGACCTATGCATAAAAGATTCTGTGCTATATCTAAGTCAGTAATCAAACGAGTAATTGTGTGACATTGTGCATGCAAACTCCTTTTTGCAGAAGATCAGATGCTCTTTTGAATGTCTGAAATTCATATTATAAACATTTATTCATATTATATTTGTTTTATATTTTATTTAGAATAATATTGTTTACTCACATGACTATGCTGATATAATAGGCAACTATTTGTATTAAAATATGTACAATTTTAATTATTCACCAGTGTGATATAAGCCAGGGAAAATGAAATGTCATGGGCCATATCCATTGATCAAAAAAATATTACTGTGTCAAGCTGGAAACCAGCTGTAAATTAGCAGAAATGGGTGCTGCTTGGGCAATATCGTTCTATATCCTGGTGTTTATTAAGTATTTCTGTCTCTTAATGCGATCTAGTTATAGTTCAGTTTTCTCTGACGTCAAGCTGGGCTTATTTGTCTTGCTGAGCTCTGTTTTTGTATTGATATTGTCATTGCTAAGATTTTTTCCAGCCACTGAGCAGTAAACAGAACTAAAAGCTTTGGGTATTAATTAACCTCATATCTCTGCAAATCTCAATGGTTTCTAGTGCCCTCTTATCACTGAGAAAGAAGAGTATTTGTGTGCGGCATTTGAGAAGACAGAGACGGAGAGACAAAGGGTAATAGTGGCCATATCAATGTAAGCAACCATTTATAAGTATGTTGAAGGTTAAATGTTGCTGACATTTGACAATCCACTGCAGTTTAAACTCAGTGCTCTTTCTTTCCCACCAGCCATGATCCTTTTCCTCTCTATCTTTTTTCTTTAGTTTATATGTTTCCGTCTGAAAATGTGTAACAGTTTTTGATATGTTGTTCAAAATATTTTCTTTCTTTGCCGGCTGTATCTTTCCCATTTTCTCAGCCCTCGTTTCCCTTCACGTATTATAACTTCAAGTTTTGTGTCCTTCAGCATTTTGCACTCTCCACAGGTATCGTTTATCAAACTGATCAGATAGGAAAGTCTCCATCAAATCGGCTGTCTGTTTCCTGTGTACTTCCTCAGGCCTTCAGCTGAACGTGCCACTTACTCATGTGGATTTGACATGTTTATCTGTCCACTGTCTTGCTGATTAAAAGGAGGAGATTGGGTCAGTCCAGACGAGATTAGTGCAGTACATTTACACTTAGTGAAGGTTGAAGGGCATTTCAAATATTGTTTAGATAGCATTAACCATTTTCAGATTATTTATAAAATATTTATGTCTTTGATGGCAGGCATAGTTTAAGAGAACAAAAAGCAGCAAAAGCATTAACCAGAAATTATGCATGACAAATATTCAGAATCTTTGAATTAATTTTATTAAATAGATTTCAAATACTGCAATGCAAAGAAATTATATAATTTTTATATTATATTATATTATAATCAGTATTTGTTTTGACTTGAGTATTTTTTGTCACCCAATTTGCAAATGTTTTCTTGTTTAAAACAGGTTTCTGCTTAAAACATGAGAAAAAATGTTCAGTAGACACTACTGTGATGTTGTGAATATATAACCACTGAAATATTGTTTTGAAATCTTCTCTCCTTGAATTAGAGATGAAGAGACAATGAGTAAACAGTCTGTATCAAACTTAGAGAATGAGTGTTGATGTCAAATGACTTTCATCCCATATCACAACGAATGCCATATTAACCTGTAAAACCTGCTTTAAGGTCTTTACCCGTGTACTATCTGTTTACTCGCCTGACTAGTGTTTGTAAGATGGTATTTAACCGGTTGAGTTTGACCCAATGCCCTGCTTTTGAACAGGATGATGTCCACATTTTTCTTATTTTGTTGAAATATAATTTTTTTACATTTAGTACTGCCTTTCGAAAGCAACAGAAGATACTTGCATGTTTCCCGGAAGACAAATTAAGTACAATTTACCTTGATCTTCAAATTCTTAATGCATCGTGTTTCCTTCTGGAGCATCAGTGAATGTTTGAATGTTTTTTTAATAGTTGTGTTTGAGTCCCTCAATTGTCCTACAGTCACTGCTGAAAAGGGTTCAATTACACAAAAGATGCTGGAAAACTGAAGAATCTGCAGGACATGGAGGATTTTTCTGAAGAACAGTGCTCAGTTTAACTGTTCAGAACAAACAAGGGACTCATGAACAACCATCACACAACAAAAAAACCGTGGATCATCCAGGTAACCACACACAGTATTAAGAACCAAGGGTTCCCAAACTTTTGAAGGGGGTTATTTTAATAATTTCAGCTTGTGGACTATATGTATACATATTTTATGTAAAATATCTTCCTCAGGACAATACTAAATAAAATAAAAACATGCATTTTGTATGATCTCTCTTATTTTGTTCAAATTATTCATATTTTCACAGATTCTGCAAGGGGTTCCCAAACTTTCACATGCCACTGCATATATAAGTTTAGCTTGTGCAGGATGATGATGATGCATCACATCCAATTTGTTATTATAGGAAAAAAACAGAAAAAGTTGCTAATTTAGCTGTTATAGCACAAAATGTCTAGTATTAAAAGAGGGGAAATATGTCAAAATTGCAACACTGTGAATGCAAATTTAATGATTTCACTCAGTTAGCCTACAGGTTTTAATGAAAGCAAAGATATCTGAAATGTACATCTAATTTATGAAATTATTAAATAATAACCCCATTAATTACAATAAGTAATTGTATTAAGCAATTTAAAAATATATATATGTTTGTATTATTTTAAATATTTAAAATAATACATTTACAAATAATAATACACTAGCCATTTGGGGCCTGGTGTCTAATTTGAGCTTTTATTTCAAAATAAAAACTATAACTTCTCCTCCGTTTACATATTAAAAAAAATTTAAAACATTGATCAAATAGGCACAAAAACATATTTAGCCATAATATATATATACATAAACCTCAGATGTCTCTGGGGGAAAAAGTGATCTATGAAAGTATATTAATATTATATATTAAAGTATATATGCTTTTGTGCCTATTTGTTAATGAGGGATCTGTGGACACATCAATGTTTTACATTTAAAAAAAATATATATATATATATATATATACATACATACACACACACACACGAACTGCAACGGAAATCGCACAAGCCGTTGCTATGGTTACTTCCTGTTATGGTTACTATCGTTAGTGGCAGGTACAAATACTATTTTGTGTAGCCTATTACTGAAACGTTTAATCATACTAATACGTGTGATTACTTAAACGTGTACATACATAGCCTACTAGAAGAGCATTTGTAAAGCATTTTAAAGTCCCCTCAGCCTTCCTTGTGAGACAGTATTATTGTGTAATATTTTCACCAGGCATTGGAAGCAAACAGACTGAGATGTTTAGAAAGAAGCGACAGAAAAATGAAATTGTATATTGTTTGGTTGAGGTAGGTCATATTCCTTACCGCGCTGTTCAACAGCTTGCCAGGGCTTATGAGGGAGGTGTGTAGCCACGAAAACAAGAGCATTGAGGTGGGGGAAGGGGAGGAGGTGCGACTGTACTTATGCAGGCGGGCTAGGAGGGGGTAAATCCTACAGCCTGTGGAGGCGCTTGGACCTCTGGTGCTTTGGAGATCACTGGAGACGCCAACTGTTTTCAGCGCGCGCCGTACACTGAACTAGCGTTACCCAAAGGCGTCTGGCAGGAGTCCTTGCCAAAACGATGCACGCATTGTCTTAAGAACGAGGAAGCACCAGATATTTAATAGGTACAGGAAGAAGGAGACATTTGTGAAGAAGTTTTTCTCTGGCGTGGCGTTTTGGTTTAACTAGGTTAAAACCTGGATAACCTTCACAGACTGCATCAAACGGGCTCATAAAAGTTGCGACTGGAGTATTACTGTAGCTTTTGTTATACGCTCGAAATCAGTGCTGTAGGCTATATGGATTTTTAACACACGGAAAGGAAACATTCAGTTGCGTCGACAGTAGCCCTACCTTAGTTTAATTGTACTGTATAGCCTTTCACGGCAGTTGTACATCTTACTCTGCCACTACACACAATATTTACTGACACGTGCTTCAGAGCAGCCTCACGTTGATAAGAAAGGAAAGATAAAGGGCGCATAGCATCTTTTTTTCGAGATAGTATACGGGCTGTTTATGTGTACATTCTGATCGCTATCGCTGATCGCTGAGTCGCTATCTGATATCTGACCAGCGGTACGCGGCTCTAGCATCACCGCTCAATATCGAGGACTGAACATCTCAATTACCAACATGACGGATGGACCGAGACAAAGAGGCAGCGCAGCCCCGAGCACCAGCGAGGATGCAGCCGCAGACACGGGGGATGCTGCAGGACAGTCATCGGTGGCGTTGAAGAAGGAGATTGGTCTCGTCAGTGCTTGTGGCATTATTGTCGGTGAGTGTTCTGTTGTTCCTTTAAATATATTTTTCATAGGGGGTTTTAACGGATGTATGGTCAAGCATGCGCTTGATTGGATAATGCTGAATGAAACTGAAATCTTCCAGTCTGCTTCTCTCACACACACTAATCAGTCATATGAAATGGAAAATAGGTCATTTACGTTGGGGGGAAAAATATATGGGTTTTTAATAATAATATAGGGTTTTTAATGGCCGATAACGATAGCATTTACATTTTAATATTTTCAATATTAATCTTAGTTTGCACACATTAGCTAATGTTGTTGTTACTCTAAACAATTAATCATGGACATTATGTTTTGCATGTGTTGCAGTTTAATTATTTTTTTATTAATCGTTGTGATGATCAGTAAAATAATCAGCATTGGTCATACAAAAACTATATAGATCAGTCTCTTGTAGTGAAATATTTACAATGTAATGATAACAAACAACATGTGTATATAAAAGAAGAATATTATTTACTCAAACAACAATGAAGGCTGTCAGCAGATTTGGGAACTGACAATTTTTCAGTATCACTACTACTGTCAATAGCCTACTACTTCTGCAAACTAGGCATGTGCTTTTTCCAGAATAGAACATTATGGTTTAAAATACATATGGAACAAGAATTTAAAAAATTGCACCTGCCAAGCTTATGCCAGATTAGTTTTCTTCACTTTCTCTTCTGGTTTTTGTGGCAGAGAAACCAGAAAGTGAGTTGGAAGTGAAGACAGGACAAATGGTTGGTTATTGTTGAGTACGTTGCAGAGCAATTCTCGTTTATTGCTTTAGGCAGCATTAAGCTATAAAAAATATATTTGACTTTATGATAGGAGTTAATGAAAACTAAAAACCCACCCAAGATAATCCCTATACCCACTTTTTAACTACAGCTATATGATAATCCTCTTCAGCAATCTTGATCAGGTCACACATTCACATGTTCTCAGTCCCCCCACGTGAACATTATTATCAGGTGATTGTCGCTTCGGATCGCTCAAATCTTTCATCAAGACTTTGTTCTCTGTGTGCTTCATTAAATTTATCAGAATACTTTATAACTGCTGCCATTCTCATCCTTATCAACCTCTTCAATGTGATATTGAACCCTAATTTACCTGGAAATAAAGCATGGACCTGAAAGTGACCTTTCTTTGGTTTTTGCTTAGCCCCATTTTTAGATGTTGATTTTGCTGGATTATTAGAATGGAAACAAGTGCCAGGAACATAATTTTAGAAGAGGAAAGGTTGACAAATCTTCTGTAGGTGAATGAAAGAGTAAGAGATTGTGAAATGCAACAGATATCAAAGTGCAAACTGGCCTCAAATGTTACAAAGAGATGCTTTAGGATTCAGAACATCATACATCAAGCTGGTTACAAGCTTGCAAAGTTTTATGTGTGTCAAACTAGATGTTACCAGTCAGCAACTCAATTAATCCTCCAGTAAGATGATTAAAATGAAATCAAAGTGAAGATCATTGTTCAACATTGAATGTAATTGGATTGTGTGCTCCTCAACCAATAAAACTAAAGGTCTTGATCTTTACTTTCTTTCTCAGTTGCAGTTTGATGTAGAACCGAAAACCAGTGTTGATGGGGTTTGTGGTGATTATACAAACCATTACAGATCACAGTTGAACCTATTTTATTTAATGAAAAGAGACCATGTTTTGTTCAAATGGCTTGCTTCGTTAACCCAATCTCAGATTTTTATATGTGAATTTGTAAAAGGGAAACATCTGGCTACCAAGGCTACAGACCCACAAAAACAGTTGGATCAATAGAGGCATGAAAGAAAATCAATAGGACAGTTGAGAGGGATTCACCTCAGCAAGCATGAGAGCAAGAGCAATAAATCAAAGTACCAAAGTACCAGGATTGTACATCACTGCACAATATATGAGCCATGTCTCTGCAGAGTGATTGACATGCAAATATGATAAGCTGATAGCAAAGAGTGAACTCATTTTAAGTCAGTTCACTGTGGCCACTTTGGTGCCACCATGTGAAGCTATAATACATGTAGGCAATCAATGACCTAAATCCTGAATAAAGCTGCAGTCTTGATAGCAAAATTTCACAGGCAAAAAGTTTATTGTCTATTGTTAAAAGTGTAGTGATATATGAAGCACAGCTCACAAAAAGTAACCAACCAAGCAGCTTTCTGGTCGCGCCAAATTCACATGACCAACTTGAACCCATTGCGAAATCCGTGTGGGGAAATCTTTCGCCCTCACGTGAAATTCCTGTTGTGTGGATTTGTTAAAATTACTGGATTTTGTCTGTGAAAATTTGCCAAAAACAGTAGATGTGACTGCACCTTAATGTGTCAAATCTGACAACAATGCTATCATAAATGTAGCTTTTTAAAAATCTAAAATCATATACAAAACAGTATTTTTCAAGCTGGTGCAGCTAAATTGCATGCATGTTCTACAGTAAAAAGCCAAATGACACCTTTGTATAAAAGGGCTTTGAACTGAAAGGCGTGACTTCTATGTAGTCTTTGACAAGGCTTAGCGCAGTATGATTAGATCAATGTGAGTAGATTGTCAAACTAGAATGTTAAATCAGGGATTCATTGCTTCTGTGTTGCCTGTGATGTTTGTGCGGTGAACGCTCACTAGGGAAGCAAAAGGATGCAGTATGAACAGGAAACCCATCTGCATTTTTTTCCACTTGAGTCAGCAAGACTTCTCAATCTACAAGTGTGCACAATAATCTATCAGCCCCTTTAAGGATCACAGCTTAAAATGTGTTGATGTCCACATTTCACAGCTTCCATATAGTCAAATAATACTCTAGCTGGCTGAAACCAGATCAATCCCTACATGCTTTGGCAATAGTAAAAGATACCTCTGATTGTATAAAGTTGTGTAACTTGTACTTTGAGGTCATGGGACCTCAAGTTTGTGATAATCATATCTTGACAGAGCTTTTTCACAACAGAGATTAAAGGAGAGAACTGAAGAGGGAGAACAACCAAAGACAGAAGCTGAATGATCCGGTCTAGTCATAAAGGTTTATGGATATTCTTTTAGATGAGATTATTCTGTGAATAAATCATGACGGCAGTGGCTGCAGAGAAGAAGTCATCTGATTACTTGTTTACAATGGCTATGTTTAGCAGACACTTATATCCAAAGTGATTTACAGAACATAATTGCTGTGACAATCCCACAGGAAAACCAAGACTAGTTGCCTTACTCAAGGGCACAGAGCTAATCGGGCAGAAACTCTCCAGCTCACGCATACCTGAATTTCCACATGAAGCAGTTTGTGTAAAAAGCCCAGACATGTAGCGCAATCAGGAAAGATTAAAGTATAAACCACAGTTATAGTCCATGTGCAAAGGCGGTAGTCACTCCACTAACTGACTCAAATATTAAATCGGCGGTTTTTGCTAAAGAAATATTTTTTCCTTTGTCCAGTTTGCCTGAGTCACATGGGAGTCTTCCTTTGACATTCCTCTGGTTTTTGAGCACTTCACATGGATTTGGTGGAAATGCACCTTTTTAGTAAAGTGTGACTAGTTTTGTTTGTGTACCTTTTATTGTAATAGATTAGTTGTTCTAAATTAGATCTTGTTTCGTTGTAGAAATGGTGGTTTACATTAGCAAGTTATGGATGGTGCAAGTTATGGAATTAATGCACTGAATGCACAATGCATTCTCTCATACAGTACAGTGACCTCAAAAAGTATTTGGATGCTTAAAAGTGTATGAACATCTTTGTATTGTATAACAAAATATCTAACCAGCTGGAATTTATTTTATATGACAAACACGCTTTTCAAGTATTTCAGTTCGAGATGATTGAACAATAGATATATTTCTCAGAACTAAGACTAAATGTATTGTCGCAATTTCTGGTTGTCTTGTCTGTGGATGTATGGAAATATAAGTGAAATTAAATCACACTTTGTTTGATATTTTTTGTATCTAATGCAATGAAATTTAGACATTTTTATGGGTGAAATAAATATCTAAATATGTTTGGGGCCAATATATTTATCACAAACAGAAATGGATCACACATTGTTGGTGCACTACTGCACTAAGTGCACATCTTTTTATAAAGCTAGACAAATACACACACCCCATATATTTGCTGTGTGTACTCACTCCATTAGTCACGCTGAATACTAACTCAGCAAATTACAGTCTGCTCTCTGTGAATCGTTCTCACCACCTGCTTTCTCTCTCTTGGTGCTCCCTCCTCCTTCCTTCTCTCCTTTTCTCTGCTTCACTGACATTTTCATTTCCTTGTGATTTATACACTGTCCTGCTTTTCTTCAGTGGTTTTTTAATATCACCTATTTTCTCTTTGTCACTGTTAGGTCTCGCTGATCTCAATATTTGCTGAAGTGTGTCACACTGTCATCTCATCATGCCTTCCTATGTATTTTAGAGTGCATAAAAGTAGGGAAGTAATTCAGGGACGTATAAAATTAGGGAAGCACCGTATTGTATATTTACCAGCCAAAATTGGGAAACTATATGTTTCTGTCTATTTTGAAATTCAGATCATCATCTAGCACTAATTTAAAAAGACAGAGATAGATTAGGACAAAAATGTAACCATTTAAGCACTATCTCTTGAAGAATGTTTTATCTTTAAGAGCACGCTGGAGTGAATTTCTGTGCACAATTATTTATTTTGTGTAGTACTGTGTTATAATTTACTGTTTTCAACAAAGTAGTATAGATTTATAATATGGACCATAACATAAAAATAATTATTGGCTTTAAAATGTATATCTCTAATGCATTTCTACAAATCTAAAATCTCTTTAAACTCAAGATAAAGTCTTATTTCATTCAAATGGCTTTTAAATTGGAGCACTTTAGTAGATTCATCCAGACATCCATTAGGCACAGGTCTGTTACACATAATCAGTGCTTTTTTTGTAGTTCATGGTGAGAATTGAAAGCTTATATAGTGATATGACAGGTCCAATTCTTTCTGTGTTCTCAACCTCTTTGTTTTTTTCTTTTACAGGTAATATTATTGGCTCTGGAATCTTTGTCAGCCCAAAGGGAGTGTTGGAAAATGCCAGTTCAGTGGGCCTGGCCCTCATCGTATGGATCATTACAGGCGTTATAACAGCGATCGGCGCACTCTGCTACGCTGAGCTGGGTGTTACTATCCCCAAATCTGGAGGCGACTACTCTTATGTCAAGGACATCTTCGGAGGGCTGGCGGGGTTAGGTTTTCAGCCACACACTGGTTTTAATATTAGTTCAAGAGGCTACTTCTAAACAGTCAGAGTCCAAAGTCTACATTATTTCTAAAAGCTGTATCCACTTTACATTTTTAAGTAGGTGACTTATTATTAGTAATGGAAACTTAGTGTGTAGGGTCATGACAGTAAGAAAAATAATTATACATTTTTTTTAGTTTGCAGCCATCACGGACAAAATATTTTGAGTTACTGTTGAAATAGTAATGTAATGTAATAAATATTACTATTTTCATGTAAAATCATATAAATAATAAATAGCTATTATGAATGAATAGCTGATTCTGTCCCCTCAAATGCCTGTAATCTCCTTTCAATGAGTAAACTCTATTGATTACTATTGTAATTAACTTTATAAGTGATGTGACATGTGGCCAAGTATGGTTACCCTTACTAGGAATTAGTGCTCTGCATTTAACCCATCCTTAATGCACACAGCAGTGAACACACACACCCGGAGCTCCCCGGGCAGCCATTTATGCTGCGGTGCCCAGGGAGCAGTAGGGGGTTCTGTGCCTTGCTCGTGGTATTGAAGGTCACTGTACATTCACTCCCCCCACCTACAATTCCTGCCGGACCTGAGACGCGAACTCGCAACCTTTGGGTTACGAGTCCGACTCTCTAACCATTAGGCCACGACTTCCCCCTTGTTAACAACATTAGCATTGCAGCTGTCTGGTGAAGTAGTTGTATCTGCCATTAGAAATGTATTAATCCACTAATAGGCAGTAAGCGGTCAATCAAACCTTACAGCCCTGACTTTGCTCACATGCCAACAACCTTTGCTTAGCACGGTGACTGCTCTAATGAATGATAGTGCCAGTGGACAGCCATTAGCTGGTCACTCAGTCGTGACTCGATTTCACTCAGCAACAACGAATGATAAAGTGATAAAGAGAGTCTATCCTAAGAATAAAGGTATTGCTATATGGAAATAACACAATGCCTATCACTAGCTAAAAAGAATCATGTTATTACTATTATGTGTTTTTTTTATAAAACATAGTAAGTAATTTTTTTAGGGAAGTATTATAACATCTGTGTGTTTTTGTGCTACAGGTTTCTGCGGTTGTGGATTGCTGTGTTGGTGATCTACCCCACTAACCAGGCGGTTATTGCTCTCACCTTCTCCAACTACGTTCTGCAGCCTCTGTTCCCCACCTGCTTCCCCCCAGAGAATGGTCTGCGTCTGCTTGCTGCCATCTGCTTGTGTGAGTACCAGAAGGAGAAACAAAAGGTCTCATTGTCCTAGTATTTAGGAATGTTAGGGATTTTGACATGCATATCAAGATGCCTATTGATATTGCTATAAGGCCTCCATTTAGAATTTAAGGCCTACCTTAGTAAGCATAGTCAATTCCTAGTTACCTGTCCTGGTAATGCAAATATTAAAATACTGTTAAGATACCATTAACACAATAATTATTTTCATGTTCATGGCTGATATTAAAATTCTATACTTTAATAAAAAGTAGAATCACATTTTTTAAATGCAATAAGTAAATTAAAAAAGAAATCACATTTAAAAGAGGATCTGGCTTTGATGTGAAAATATGTTAAGGTTATCAGAATGTTTTTAAACCTCACAAGATGACAAATTTTGCATAAATCCTGCATTTTGAATACATTGTTTTATGTTGTTTACCTCACAACTGCAACAACAACTTACACAATCACTATTTCCACATCTGCTTGTGATTCACTTGTTAACACTTGTATATTTTAGACATTTTTCTCTGATAGCGAATGCACACGTTGTTGCCGGGAATGGGAACTTCATTACATCCTCTTATGTTTGACCATAAGGTCAAATCATGCTCAGGTGAAAAAACATTCAAAGCCAGGGCTAGAGAAACAGAGTTTGGGGACTGACAGAAAGAGCGAGATGAATTGATGTGTGAATGAAGAAGGCCGAGGGGTCTTATCCTGGGAGAGTGGACAGAAAGATTGTGGGAAAATGTGCAGAGGATAGAGAGGGATGAGAGTGAAAGAGAGAAGGATGTGTGAAGATGAATGGAATGATGTTTTTCAAGGCGTCAAGAAGCCTTGAGCGTGGGCTTTCTGCAAACTTCACGCTTGAGCTACAAATACTGCATGCTATATGTAGACAGACAAACAACAGAGACCCTTGGAAAAGAGAGAGAGAGGTCAAGAGAAGATATTAGGTGATATTTCACCTTTCTTCAATAAGTTTCCATTTAAGAACAGCCGTTTAGATAGTTTAGTTATTAATTTGATAGATTAATAATTTAATAACAGTTCATAATCTTTGTCTTTTTATGAATCTGATTCAGAATTGTCTATTTAACTTTGGACTTGTAAACCAGTACAAGCTGTTTGTCCAGTTTGTAGGGTAACAGAGCTGATCCAGCATTCATTGTGTAGGCTCTTAATGTAGGGGGACTGCATCAAGATCAAAATGTTCTGATTGGAAGTGTTTTTTTTTTTAACTAACCAGATGTTCTCAAGCTGCTCTGAAGCTTTTTTCTTCTTATTTAGTTTTGCTTTAGTTTTGTTTAGAGAACGGCAGGAAGTGAGTGAAAGGGCAAAAGTGGACACTATGGCACAGTTTTACAGGATGTCCCTGCTCTTATACCTCTTTACCTCCTTAATGTTTTTTGTTCTAGAACAGTACAGCAATTGTGAGAAAAGTTTGTCTATAAGTGTGCGCACAGCTCTCTTTCAGAACCTGCCTAAGTAGGCCGCATTTTAAGGGAACATAGGCACACTCTTGACACAAACACTGTTCCAAAAGGTAGTCAGAAAAACTGCTACCATTTAAGACATCTTCTTTTGGCCAAAAACTGGAAGCATTGCGTTTATATTTTTCAGAGAAGAAAATCCAATAAGGCAATAGTTGTGTCTCAAATGAAATGGCACACTATGCCTTTAGGCTTTGCTACATAAGGAAAGCTGAAGGTCGATTGCAATGCATCATCAAAGTATTTTCATCATAAAGGCACTTTTACTTTTTGGAATTTTCAGAATAAACACTATTTATACAACAAAACGGCATAAGTATGCAAAATGGGACGCAACTTTTCTGACAAGCTCAGTGAAAAAAAATCAATCTAAGAAGTCATAAGTGAGAGAAATGTTGAATATTATTATACTTACTGTAAAAGTCATTCAGTTTTGTAATGTAACTAAAAATTTCAATCTAATTAAAAACTCACTATTTTACCCAAATATTTATGTGCACTGTGGTTTATCATAGCTAGTATCACATGCTTAGCTTAGCAACATGCTAACGGTATCAATTGTGAAACAAACTTTGCCTGTGACATGCCGTTTGTTTTCCAGATCAATCCATTTTAAGTTGGGATGCTGCCTATGTAGGCAGTAAAAGAGCAAGACAGTCCACTAGGTTTTAAAACAGAGCCCATTGCATTCAACAGGCTGTTGAATATGAGAAAAGTTGTTTAGCACATGTTTGTACTTGCATCAAATCCAAAATATCAAGGCGATAACATGTTAAATGAGTAACTCAGGCCTGTGTGTGTGTGTGTGTGTGCACTAAGGCCTGTGTGTGTGTGTGACCTCCACTGTAAGCAGCTTATTGCAGTAAGATTGCTGTTGTCATAGGAATGTTTCTGCATGATTGCATTTGCACTGTATACTATGTAGTGCAGACTTCACTACCTCAATTCTGTAAGGAAACAGTCTGTAACTTTCTTAGTCCTGTCTCTGCTTATTTTTCTTTTCCGAAAAAGTTTCACAAACACCACCTTCTAAGACGTCCAATCTAGTCCATTTCCCAGAATGCACTGCCCTTATCTCAAGACTAGATTAGGCTCAGTTAAAGGCACGTCATTGCTCTGTATAGCGAGGCAGTGTTGCTTTTACACAGAGATAAGACATAAGGATTACACCTCCTTGCCCAAAGCTTTGTAGTGTTTGGTTTGACTGCGTTCCCTTCACATTGTATTAGGCAGAGTGTCGCTTTGCACTGTCAAACTGTTTGTGTCCCACTAGCCCCAAATAGTAATTATATTATATAATAGCAACAAAATACACCACTCCACCTTATTGCAGTTGACTTGCATTGTAATTTCAGCGACTGTCGTGACTAGATGCAGTTCCAGGTGTAAGCAGTTGGACACTGGATGAGAGCCAAGAATTCTCACTGTGTTTGGCCACTGTACACAGAGTGTCTCAATTCACGCCCAGTTCACACTAGTTTTGTACATAATTGCTCTATTTATAGGTTCATCGAATATACATAGCAATATCGGTCTGTTTAACTACCTGTTTTGGTGGGAGATTTGAATTACTGCTTGTCTACAAGTATATGAATAGCATGTAAATGTAAAAGGACAAAGCTGAACTCTGAAGCAGCCTTTTTGCATGTCTTGCAAGTTCTCAAAAGTGCAAGACTCAAAGTTTACTTGCGTGCTCAGGTTTCTTGCGTCCCTCTGATTTTATGACCAAATATGTCTGTCACATGCCATCAGAAGACTGTGCATGTGACTGTGAGCGTTATTTAGCACATGAACTTTTTCAACAGAAGTTTAAATCATTTTAAAATGTATATGAATGTATAAGAAAACATATTTTACATGTTCTAAGTAGTTACTTTTTGTCCTGATTTTTAATCACCTTTTAATTTTTAAAAAGCACAAGCATTTAATGTAATCTCTTTAAAATCATGAGGTAAAAAAAACACTGCTTGAAAGTTTCCAGTAGAATGATGCTAGCAGTGCCTTTCGTAGATTTAAAAAAGTAATGGGTCAAAGACGAAAAAGGGTTTAAGCATAAAAACAATAAGTGTAATACTGCTTTAAATTGTTGTTGTTTTCCCCAAATTTAAAAAAAAAAAGTTTTCTGTTTAATTTAATTGCAATTTTGTTTTTGTTTTTCCAAGCAAAAAATAAATATCATAAATTTTTCCCTGATTTACAGAAGACACCCACTAAAATGTCATTCAGTGTAACAATCTTGTCAGGCATATTTACAACAAAAAGCAATTTATGACATATTAAAAGACTAATAACTTTCACCTCAATACTAATTAGTTGTAAAAAAAATTTTTTACTCATTTAAAACACAATAAAATTTAATATGCTCCCTTATTCTTTTATATATATTAATATGTACAAGTCAGAATAAGCATGTTGTTTGAATTTTTACATAAATATTGTGTTCAATATACTGAATGACAATGTAACATTATTTAAACCAAATTTTGACATTTTATTCTCCAAAAACTTATTTGAAACCTTAAAAGTAGACACTTTACTTACATTTAATGTGCTTTCTATGGACATAAAATCACTTTTGTCAATTTCTTTTGATGCGGACATCTTAACGTCTTTGATCCTAATACATTTTTTGAAAAAACAAAATCTGCTAAATCAATAAATGTAAAGGTAAAATTTCCTATTATAATTATTTTGTGCAGCCTTTTTTAACCTTATTTCACCTGTCTCAGATGTTGCAGTGCATTCAAATGTTTATATATATTAAAAATGGATCCTGAAGGTCTATTCCAAGCTTATCATTTGTGTGTCTGATTAATTCCTCATAGCTGAAAGTATTATTTTATAATCCTTTGGCATACTAGACTGCTCAAACTGCAGGGCGCCGTTAATCTCACCAAAGGCTCATAATGTGTGTGTGTAACCAGTCTTGTAACATCTATGTCTTTGTGTTTCAGTGCTGCTGACTTGGGTGAATTGCGCTAGCGTGCGCTGGGCAACACGAGTACAGGATGTCTTCACTGCAGGGAAACTTCTGGCCCTCATTCTTATCATCATCATGGGCATCATACAAATCTGCAAGGGTAGGCACCATATGTCTCTGTATGTGTGTGTGCTTGTTATATATTACTGGCTATTCATGAAGGTCTGTGCTAAATATCAAGAGTGCATGCGTGTGTGTGGGCACATTGCTTCATCTCTAGTAACTCCAGAAAATCTCCAGAAAAACTAAAAGCACAGCACTTGCCCCCTGTCTCGTTGTCTCAGCAGAAGTCACTGGGTTCAAACCCTCTAATAAAAAATAACACTGATAATGCAGCTTTCACAGCTGATGCGTCAGAGAGGATTCAATAATGATCACACTGCCGACGGTCTGTTAGCTCAGACGCTGACCTGATAATATGAGAGCGACAGATGTGATTCCATGCCAAATCTCTAAAGAAAACTGGATTTGAGTTAGTTGGCACTGGCTGCTCTTTAATGTGGGGTCTCCAGGGTCACATATGCTCTCAGAGAGGGTTCAGAGAGTACATGTGACCCAAAGACCTGGCCCTAGAAATGTGGTATTAATACTATGGCTTAGGGAACAAAAAGATTGTAGGCTCAGAAAATCCAGCCCAAACCAGTTATACATTTTGGAACATGGTAGCTGGTTTCTAACTGGTTCAAGCTGCTTTAGGTGGATTACTAGCTGGTGGGAATCTGACAGAGATGGTAGACTATATTGATCACATGTGCCTTGCTGGAAAAAAAAAGTGTCATGGTACCAGGTTTTTTAATGGTCCAAGATGGTCTACCAGTTTAGCAAGGTTACTACCAGCTTGATCCAGCTGATTTTAGCAGGATTTACATAAACTTACTACAATCACAATGATATTTTGTTCCAGAGAACTTGACCTTCATTTGCTGTTTTTGTGATTACTTTAAGCTGTTTCAGGTGAAAGCTTTTGCTAAAAATTAACTAACTAGCTAATAAACAAGAGGCATTTTATAACGATTTTCCCTTTGAATATTTCATCACTATTGTTCCCTTTCTTCTTTCTGCAGGCGAGTATTACTGGTTGGAGCCGGCCAATGCTTTCGAGCCGTTTCAAGACTATGATGTCGGTCTGATCGCTCTAGCATTTCTACAGGGGTCCTTCGCCTACGGTGGCTGGAATTTCCTCAATTATGTCACAGAGGAACTCGTCGACCCCTATGTGTAAGCCAATTCTCATCCAAAGAGCTTACAGTAATTCAACACTGTGTTATCAATATTTAATTAGCGTTAACAAGATACAAGTTTGTAATATCCAACAGAGAACCACATAATGGATCAAGAGTTGGAATGGTGTGCAGTATATTAAACTGCACAAGTAGAAAGATCCAAAGGGATCACTGCATAATTTTACACAATACTCTGAAGTGGCAGCTGGAATCTGCCTGTAGTTGTATTTGGTAGCTGAAATAATGCAATGTACTTCTTCTGACTGAACACTTTTGTTTTTTATTTTTCCTTACAGGAACCTTCCCCGTGCTATCTTCATCTCCATTCCCCTTGTGACCTTTGTGTACGTTTTTGCTAACATTGCTTACGTCACTGCCATGAGCCCTCAGGAACTACTGGCTTCTAATGCTGTAGCTGTGGTGAGTGACCTGTGTCCATTCTTCCCACTCAGACGCTACCAGATTGCAAACTTAATGATTGATTTGCTTTATGCAGGAGATTCTTTGACATATCTACCCGAGTATCAATATTGAAAGTTCTTTGATTGATACTTGGAATGAGCTTTTGATGCCTGCCAGTATACCATTCAAACAGATATATCAGACTCCCGAATCTTCTGCATTCAGTTCTGATGACTTTCTTAATGAAACAGCACAGATATTATGGACATGATAATATATTTTCCTCTGCTTGTCTCTCTTTTCTCTCCTTCACCACTCTGTTGCTCTCTCCCAGACGTTTGGTGAGAATCTGTTGGGAGTGATGTCATGGATCATGCCCATCTCTGTGGCCTTGTCCACATTTGGGGGGGTCAACGGCTCCCTCTTCACCTCATCTCGGTCAGTCCCTCCATCCATCCATACATCATTCATACACAAGCCTCAATTATCTATCTATCTATCTATCTATCTATCTATCTATCTATCTATCTATCTATCTATCTATCTATCTATCTATGTCTGTCTGTCTGTCTGTGTCTTCACATACTCCCTTCTAATGATTATATTGGCATCCTAAATAACAGTATTCTTGGGTCCTCCTCACATTGTTCAGGTTGTTCTTCGCGGGTGCACGTGAAGGTCATCTACCTAGCTTACTGGCTATGATTCATGTGAAGCGCTGCACCCCAATTCCAGCCCTGCTCTTCACTGTGAGCATTATATACACCCCCCTCTCCCTCTCCTTTATACCTCACTCACACTTTTCTTGAGCATGAATGGTCTTCATGATGTTGTGACATCAAACACTCTCTCTTGCAGTGCATCTCAACACTTCTGATGCTGTGCACCAGTGACATGTACACACTCATCAACTATGTGGGTTTCATCAACTACCTCTTCTACGGTGTCACTGTTGCGGGGCAGATCGTGCTGCGGATTAAACAACCAGATATGCACCGGCCAATTAAAGTAAGTCCTAAAAATGACTAAAAGCCAGTGTTAACAAAAACAAACCATATTAGCAAGTTTTTGCTCAGTGATTTCAGTAGTTGTTGACTTTTTGCTGATGACTTACCATCTGTTACCGATCCGGTATTCTGTTCAGCAAATGTATTTATATTGCTATAACCTTTGCATCATGTTAAGATTGTCCAGTTCCAGGTATAGATACAGTATGTCCCATATAAGAGAATTTTTCCTTCTGACTGCTAACGTTACTTCTGCTACTCACAGATCAGTCTGGTGTGGCCTGTCATCTATCTGCTGTTCTGGGCCTTCCTGTTGATTTTCTCTCTGTACTCGGAGCCTGTGGTGTGTGGCATTGGCTTGGCCATCATGCTTACTGGAGTCCCTGTCTATTTCTTGGGCGTGTACTGGGACAACAAACCACAGTGTTTCAATACATTTGTTGGTGAGTTGAACACAGTTCAAAGATGTGTTAAGCCTAATTATAACATCACTATATTACGTCTGATGAGAAACTATGTACCTCACACTCGAGTAATTTATACTTTTATGCAGCAAGGATGCATTAAACTGACTTATAACGATACAAACGATTTACATTTCAAACAACTGGTTTTGAACTTTCCATTCAACAAAAAATCCTGAAAAATGGTATGGTACGTAAACTGAATTCCTTTTTTTTGTGTTTTCAGACAAGATAACATACCTGGGTCAGAAGTTTTGTGTAGTGGTCTACCCATTGGAGGACAAGAAGAAAAACAAGGAGTCTGTAGAAGAGATCGAAATGAAGGAACAGTCGGTTCCACTGTCAGCTGAGGATGAGCAGACACCGAAATCAGCTGACTGCTGAACAGACATATGGAGACATACTTATTCACTCACATACGGGCAGCCAGATTTATTCAGATAGGCACTGGAAATCAAACTCAGATTTTTCACATACCTCTGTATTTTGCCTTTTCATAAATAGGGGGTTGCACTGGAGTGCAGTGGCTAAGCTCAGGAGACTAGCTGCTCCACATGTCATGTGGTTCTGCTGTAGTGGTCTTATACAATGTTCTCCGTTCTCTCTAGTTGCTAGTCTCTTAGCAACTGCTTTCTACTCCATTGGCTGTGCAACAGAATTGCAACATTAAAATGTGGGATGACATAAAGCTCTAGAATGTATTACTTAAAAACACTGGTTTGGAAGGGTCTGCATTTAAAAAAAAAGACCTTTCTGAAACATTCTTTTTTCTATGAGAATTAGAATTCCGTTTCGTTTATGCTAAAAATGCCAGAATACATCATGGCTTCGCCTGAAACAGTGGCAGGGTTCATTTTATTTATTTCTTTATTATTGAGTACATTCTAATGTTCTAATTCTTACCCCCTCTTTATTTTTCCTTGTTTTAGTTATCTCCCAACACTCCCAAGAATAAATGTTTTTTATAAGTCAAAGCTGTATTTTAATTTGACATGTTCTCATTTCAAGTGTATTTCATCACACCAAAAACACTCAGAAGCATTTATTTTTATATATTTATATATTTTTGATTGTCCTGTTCTAATCATGTTCCTTTTTGTCATTATGAAATGATTGTTTTGTTTTTTTTACATTTTATTTTCTCTGTTCTCTTTCCTGAAGGAAAGTTCTGGGATATTTTTTTAATCATCATATTTTTTAAGGCATATATATAAGAACCAATTGTGGTGGTTCAGAGTAGATTTCTACCAGGTTACTCTGGTACTGATACAATTTAAGCTCTTTTATTTGCCTTGAAACTTTTACATAAACTGTATAAAGTTATTATCACTGTTGAAGAGTATTTTTCTTCTGTGCTCAGTGAAAGCGTAAAGATTCCATTGTGAAATTAAGTGTTGCAATGGTATCTTCATTCTGTGTGGACTTTACACAGAGAATATGGCTCCTGACGCCATCGGCTTTATAGCCACAGTCATAACCCGCAGGTTTGCTTTCATGCAGCCTAATTATTTCACAAGTATACATACAAATATATATTCAAAATTGCAGAGCGTTTGGTAATATGTGGCGAAAAAAAAAAAAAAAAAACAGTAGTGATGCATAGATAGTGTCTGTGATGTATATTAAGATATGTACAGTTTAAAAGGATAAAGACCATAAAGCTCAAATTACCACTTACACAACTGGGGCTGAACGTTTTGTACCAGAGTCTTCTTGTTTAGTATATGTTTTGTATTTGTTTGAACAGTATATATTAAAAGACATAAATCTATATGCTGAACCAGGGAGGACTTGTTTATTCAGTCTGACAGGAAAAACTGTGCTACACTGCCACCTACTGTAAGTTAGGAGAATGGCAGATTAACCTTGTTCAATAGTTTCACAGCTATCACGTTTAATAATTTAAAGGTTTTCTCAACTCACTTGGGTTATTTATTTATCACATGGGTTGCACATTACGGTTTTTCTCAGTCGCTTTGGCTCATTTTGAAACAATCTTATTCTCTAAACTATTTGTGTAATTGTTTTTATGGGACATCACAACTATAGTGCATGTCTGCAAAACATAATTTTGTGCTTCAAAATCTAGCTATTGTGTCAGAAAATTGGCCAATGTCACCAACATGAAAAGTTTTGTCATCGTGTGAGCCATACTGGTCAAAATGTTTAGATGTTTTGTTTTTTTTGGTAGACGATCCTTAAAATCTTGTTAGATACAAATGTACTTTTTGTTCTACTTTTTTGTTGACATTGACTGTCAGTTTTGTCTAGCTGAATGCTGCTGTGTATCACACTGACACTTCTTAGAGTTTTTAACAGTAGATAAAAATACCAGTACTGAAGTACACAGAAAAATAATATGCATATTTGTATGCATAAGTTTTTATTAGTGTGGTACATGTAAAAAAAAAAAAAAATGTATACATTTCATAAATATATATGTCTGACAGATTTTAAGAAATGAAATAATCATTTTGCATGAGATTGCTCACATGAAGAATGTTTAGATTTTAATTTCACTAAAAATCACTAAGTCATGTGCATTTACACTCTTAAAAATAAAGGTGCTTCTAAAGGTTCTTCAAGCGATGCCACAGAAGAACCCTTTTTGGTTCCACAAATAACCATTCAGTCAAAGGTTCTTTAAAGAACCATCTCTTTCTTACCTTTTTGTAATCTGAAGAACCTTATTTCGCCCCAAAGAACCTTTTGTGAAGCAGAAAGGTTCTTCAGATGTTAAAGGCTCTTTATGGAACCATTTAGACAAAAAGGTTCTTCTATGGCATCGTGAAGCACCTTTATTTTTAAGAGTGTACTTGTGCAAATAGTAGAAAATGGCACTAGCTTTTTTGCAGATGTAATAAAACTTGTGGTTTACTTGAATAAGAAACACACATTTAGCGTGAACGATTAGTTGATTGTTCAGAAATCTGACCATATTGTTTTGAGAAAAACATTCTCATTCAAGAATTGAGCCAAAGCAATTGAGGAAAACTTGAAAACTCTTTGAACGAGGAAAGAATAAACACTGTTACATGCTTAAATGGTTGCATCTATTTTTATTGACAAACTGATACATCAGTTTTACCTTGATTTTTAACACTTCTTGTAAACCTAACAAAAAGAGCATAATGATGCTCTTAACAAATGAACGGAGTGGCACGAACAGGAAAAAGCTGATGAATATTCCAGCAAACAAAGAATGCAGTGGCTACCACTCGTCAGTCCAGATGGTTCAAATGGTTTCTGGTGACATGTGCGAGTACATATCTAAGGTGGCCGAGACAGGGCTGGGTTACACAGAAGAGAGGAGGCTGCTGGGATGCTGGTGGACCCGACCACCTCTCAGTGCAAGAACCAGATGCAGCACAGAGCCACCCTGGATCTTGTAATCAGCTGCCGTTTTCTCATCATTCCTGAGGTGGAGAAGAAGGAGGGTTTAGAATAAACCTACAGAAATATTCGAGAGCATGATTAAATGTGCACATAAAATACGTTACATCTGTTTTCCACTGTAGATGAGTCTCTGTTGCTGCGGTGGGATTCCCTCTTTCTCCTCCACTCTCTCTTTTATTCTCTCCACCTGAATAAAATGGACGCATCAATGCTCTTTACTGTCAACTGCGGGTTCATCTTTTAACATTCGCTGTAAATCATTAAGCATTTTATATTGCACCTTGTCTGTGGGCTCGATGTCGATCTCGATTTCTTTGCCAGTGAGTGTCTTTAAAAACAATGACGACGATTAAGTCATTTAGACATAAAATTCCCTCTGAATGAATGGGCCTTTTATCATTTACATACCACAGTTCGTTATAATATTATCTATGTACATCATACTGTAGTAAAATGTTGTTTGATGCGCAATGCCTTACTGTATTTAATCAAATAATTACAATAGCTCAGTCTAGAACTGGGTAAGAACTGTGCTCTTCGTTCATTTCTTACCTTGACTTTAATTAGCATTGTGGCTTCTTCTGTTTTAGAAATACATACAGGGAAATCGAATGCGAATAAAACTAGGCGATGGTGGAAGAAGTTCAGACACCTCTAATCAAATTATTCCCACAATTTCCCCACCGAATTTCCTGCGTCACTGAAAAATAATTCCTACTATTCTAGAGTCTGTAGGAAACGTTCCGAGGGTCCGTGTGGAACATAACGGCATTCGAATAAATACACATAACTTAGCATATTAACTCTAAATAACCAAATATTTCACTTGAATTCAAACTGACCGGGAAAATTAAATTTGCGACAGTACGCTGCAAATCAATCATTGTCTGTAGTTTTTCGCTGAGCGTTTGAACTTGAATTTGCACGCAAGCCGTCAGCATAAAGACTACAGTACACGCGCTAAACATCCGGCCTCCTAAAACGACCGCCTCCAACACGGAAACCGCTTTCAATTTCTTCCATACAGCCTTTCAAGAAGGTGCTCAAACTTTAAAGAGAGCAGGGAAATCTAAAATTCGATGTGATATTGTAAATGACATCTTCCGTGTGTTTTTTAGATTTGGGGTTGCTTGCAATATCACTTTTTGTTGGGTGCCTGGGCATGCTGGGGTGATAGGGAATGAGCAGGCAGATTATATAGCGAAGGAGAGTTTAGGAAGAGAAATAGATATCCATGAATCCGTGGGGAGGGTGGAACTGAGGGAAAGAGTTAAAGAGGGCTTAATAAAAGAATGGCAGAGAGGATGGGAAAAGGACATTCAACCTAATAGTTTTCTATTCAACCTAAAGTTAAGAAAATATGTTTTGTACTTGTCCATCTCGTAGGGACTCAGTTAAACGGTGTAGATTGTGGTTGGGGCACTGAGGGTTAAATTACTTTTTGTATATTGTAGGAAAGCATATTTCTGGATTATGTGAATGTGGGAATATGGAAACAGTAGGGCATGTTTTCTTGGAATGTAGGAAGTATAATGCAGAAAGAAAAGCACTTTTTGATAAATTGGCAGAATTTGGAGTTAAAGTGTTTTCTGTTACTTCTTTGTTTGGACACAGTGATAAACATAAACTGATCTCTGAGGTAGTTCTTCAGTTCTTGCATAATACAGGACTGTATATAAGAATTTAGTTCAAACTTTGACCTGTGGAGGGCAGTAATACGCCCAGTAGCGTCTACACTGCCGGAAAGATAGAAGAAGAAGAAGAAGAAGAAGGTGCTCTTCTTCACGCGTGTGATTGTTTGTAATGGGAAAAAAAAAAAAACATGTTGAGTCAAGAACATGACAGAAAAGCAACAATTATGATCTTGTGGCCTAGATTATCTGACAGCTAAGACATGTGCAGAACACAGAACCAGATGTGAAACATTTAAGGGTCATTTTATTTTATTCATTTTTTTATGATGCATTGCTTTACTCTCCTGTCTGAAATGGAATAAGTAATTGGTATTCTAAAATGTTTAATCCTTGATTTAGAGTTTTTACATAATTATGAAAGGATATTTTCTGTCTCACCCTGTATAACCCTCCTCTTCCTCAGCCTCTGCAGCTCTCATAACTGAAGGAGTGGGAGTGTTTTTCTTTCCCTTGTCTTGTGGTTTTGCAGACAGTGAGATACTGTTAGAGCAGTCTCAAGTAGGGCTGTGCAACATATCGAAATATCGCAAATGTACATATCGCAATATGCATATCTCTACAGCTTGCAATATTTGGGGCCATGAACAAAAGACAAAGAGAAAATCACTCACTGCTCTTACTTGAATAACTTTTGTAGCTTAAATAAGAATCAGTGCATATTGAATTCAAAGAGTAAATACTAAGCAGTGTTTTATTTTTCCTTTTTATTATTCAGTTCCTAAACTCATGTTAAAATGATTACACTAATGTTAAAATGTCATTTTTATGTAATGCTCGAGTAAAACACTACCGTTCACTTTCAGAAGTTGTTGTAGGGGTGCGTTATTATTAGAATCAGAATCAGACTGAGCTTTATTCACCACTTAAGTGTGCGCAAACACAAGGAATTTGTTGTGGTTTTACAGGAACTCTTGGTACATGCATACATACAAATAACCATATACTGTATATATATGACACAAGATAGTTATAGAAGTTCACAGAACTGACTCAGCAACAGCTGAGTAAAACAGTCTCATCTGAGCATGTGGCACTTTAAGGATTGTCGTATTGCATATCGAATATCGCATTCTTTAATGAGTTATCACATTTTTCTTCAATATCGCACAGCCCTAGTCTCAAGGCCATCCTCTTCAGCAGATATGCCACGTATTGAAAATGATATCAAGCTCGACTTCAAGGACGTGCTGCTTCGACCCAAAAGAAGCACTCTCAAATCTCGCAGTGAGGTTAGTAACTCTTAGTATGTTTTTATTTGCATTATAGATGTCATATGGAGTATTAATTTGGTTTCATTTATGTTCCATTGCAATCACACATGTGGTGCAATGTCAACTACATTTTAGGTTCACTTTCATTACTTTTCACACTCTTCTGTCTCTTATCTGTTTCAGGTGGATCTCATGTGCAGTTTTACATTCAGAAACTCAAAGGGAAGTTACCGTGGCATTCCCATTATAGCCGCCAACATGGACACCGTGGGAACTTTTGAAATGGCCTTAGCCTTACATCAGGTGTGAATGAAATCTACTCTTAATTTCACTGAATTAAATAATTTTTTGTGCCATTTTTGTCCTTTTATCAGACTGCAGGTTATATTAATTATTGTATTTTTTGTCTCTTTACGGCCATCCATAAGCATTATTGTGTGAATGACTGGAAGGAGTTTGCATCCGAACACCCAGAATGCTTACAGGTGAGCAACATCTTTACTACGAATTGAAAATCTCTAGACTATTGATATTTAAATTATTTGTGGTGCTTTCTTTGTTTCGCCAGAGTGTAGCAGTCAGCATGGGGCCCAGTGATGGGGACTTTGAGAAACTGGGGGCCATTGTGGCTGCTGTACCTCAGATTCAGTACATATGTGTGGATGTGGCCAATGGCTACTCTGAACACTTTGTCAGCTTCGTGAAAGATGTGAGGCAGAAGTTCCCTACACACACTATCATGGTCAGTTACCCAACAACAGATCAACATTTCACTGACATCGTCTCAATAACAGTCATCTTAATGTTTTGAGATCCATTTGAATTTTGTAGGCTGGCAATGTGGTCACAGGAGAGATGGTTGAAGAGCTGATTCTTGCTGGTGCTGACATCATCAAAGTGGGCATTGGACCAGGTGACATCATCAGTTGTCTGTCGGATGGTGTTCAGATTCATATTACACCAGTTTCACACATATGTTCATGTGTGCAGGTTCTGTGTGCACCAC
The DNA here is from genome assembly GCF_001515645.1 of Sinocyclocheilus grahami. Taxonomy (NCBI): domain Eukaryota; kingdom Metazoa; phylum Chordata; class Actinopteri; order Cypriniformes; family Cyprinidae; genus Sinocyclocheilus; species Sinocyclocheilus grahami. The sequence continues at coordinate 1,847,371 of NW_015505203.1, forward strand.
TCCTAAGAAGACCGGTGTGGGTTATCCTCAGCTGACGCTGCACACGGCCTGGGTGGACACATTATATCTGTGAGGGTTCTTACATTAACCCTATAAAGCCTTACATTACATTAACCCTATGCATTTCTATAGCCTCTAAATTATCAACATGAAAAACCTGTTACACATAGTCTACTACAAGCCTCCTGTCCTCTGATTGATAGCCTCTGACTGAAGGCCTTTTAGTATAATTCTACAGCCATCTTCAGGTTGTTATAACGTAAACATAAGAATAAGCATAATATTGTTATTAATATTTAAAGATGAGCATTTATTGGACTGAAGCAGCTTAGGTTTACTTGATTTTCCATATTTTATGTTTTAGAAATATCATGTTAAAATGTTGGTGTCAAGTATGATACAAAAGGCTTTTCGGGAACGTTTTATTTTATTGATCTCTTAATCGTTATTGTATTCTTGCATGGCCCCTAAAAAATGAAAACTACAGAGCTTTGATCATAAAACTAAGCTTTTAAATGTATTTTACTGTATCTAACTATTATTTTGAAATATAGAGTGACAACTGATATTTATATGAATTTTATGTTAGGGGTCTCTCATACTGTTTTAAAAATCTTAAACTGTTAGCTATCAAAATCTAATATTGCTTTTTATCCATATATTAAAAAACAAAACATGCATCCAGTATCATGCTCCAAATTGTGTATATTTGCTTAGTTTGGGCCTAAAATTAAATTGAGGTTTTCCCCCTTGAGTATAAGCTCCATATTCTCACTATATGTGACCCTGGAGCACAAAACCAGTCTTAAGTCGCTGGGGTATATTTGTAGCAATAGCCAAAAATACATTGTATGGGTCAAAATTATCGATTTTTCTTTTATGCCAAAAATCATTATGATATTAAGTAAAGATCATGTTCCGTGAAGATATTTTGTAAATTTCCTACTGTAAATATATCAAAACTTAATTTTTGATTAGTAATATGCATTGCTAAGAACTTCTTTTGGACAACTTTAAAAGAGATTTTCTCAATATTTAGATTTTTTTGCAATCTCGGCCAAATATTGTCCTATCCTAACAAACCAGACATCAATGGAAAGCTTATTTATTCAGCTTTCAGATTATGTATAAATCTCAATTTCGAAAAATTGACCCTTATGACTGGTTTTGTGGTCCAGGGTCACATGTTACATGGGCCATAAAAAGCCTGATGCATTAAATATGGACAAAAAAACACATTTATTTATTTATATATATATATATATATATATGTGTGTGTGTGTATTTATTTATTTATTTGTTTCCCCCCGTTTTCTTTTATATTTAATTTGAAGGTTCAATAAACTGTTCCATTTTAAACAAATGGTTTTTCCTGACATTATGTCAGGCTTTATAGAGTTAACAGTGCCTGCATGCTTTGTTGACACAGAATCTTTGATCATGTATTTGTGGGATCTGTTTTTCGTCTCACTGTAGGATGGGGGATGCACCTGCCCAGGCGACGTCTCCAAAGCATTTCGTGAGTTTTGGTAACACTGCATTGTAATAATACCATAAAACAAGAAAGCAAGACATTTTAGTAGCCAAAAACATTGGATTCAGACATTACTTGTTGCCTTATTACCTGTAAATGCCACATTTTTTTAGATGTTGGTCACAACCACATTAGACTTGTGTTTGATCGGCTAAACTGTGTGACAGGAGCTGGAGCTGACTTTGTGATGCTGGGAGGAATGCTTGCTGGTCATTCTGAAAGTGTGGGCGAAATCATAGAGAAAAACAGCAAGAAGTACAAACTGTTCTATGGCATGAGCTCAGACACGGCCATGAAGAAGCATGCAGGAGGTGTAGCAGAGTAAAGGTAAGCTCATGAGAGACGCTATCATGCTGGAGCCTGTGGATTGTTTTATCTAGTGGTTTGTAAACTACATTACACAAAAATTATTTGGTAAATCAGCAGTCAAGTCATCGTTATTTATATAGCACCTTATAAAATTCAGATTGTTTCAAAGCGGCTTAATATTAATGAACAAGAAAATAACAGAATCAAACTTCTCCAAATATGATTCAAATTCTGCTGTAAGCAGTTTTAAAAAGACAATAGCATCATTATTCATCTCAAGTCAGTTCTGGTGTTAGTCCTAATTATTAAATCTAATGGCTAGTTTGATTTACAACTGCATTTTGATTAAAAAAGAGAGAGATTTTTGGACTGTTAACACCACTCTTGAGTTGACACTTTCAAACTTTATGCAAATCTTTATTGTAATACCAATTAAAGTGTATGTTGTATTTTACATCCCATATCAAAACCAGTTCGACAGGTTAAATTTGTTTAAAAAGGAGGGGCAAGGAGAGATATCTTGTGTGTTTGTACAATCATTTGGGGGGGTTTTCTCTCATCAGTGATGGCTTCTTCCATCAGTTCCCAGGTTGGACAGTGCCTGTGTTCAATATGTCAGGATTTCTTCTCTGACCCAGTAACCATTCCGTGTGGACACAACTTCTGCATGGAATGCATCACTCAACACTGGGACAGCAGTATGGGCACGCAATGTCCGCTTTGCAAGAAGAACTTTCACTTGAGACCAGATCTTGGCATCAACAGAGAATTCAGAGAGCTCATCGAAGGACTGAAGAGGGGAGAAAGTCCTGTCCAACCTGGTGCAGTACCATGTGATGCCTGTACAAAACAAAAATAAAGAGAGAAGCTTTGAACTCTTGCGTGCATTGTGAAGGATCTTTCTGTAAAACTCACCTAGAGCCTCATAACACTGTAGCAAAACTGAAGAAGCACAAACTTATCAACCCTGTGGAGAATCTGGAAGATTATATATGCCCGAAGCATGAGAGGCCACTGGAGCTGTTCTGCAGAGATGATCAGAAGTATGTGTGCCTGTCGTGTACGACGAAAGACCACAGAACCCACAACACTGTTCCTGTAGAGGAGGAGAGTGAAGAACGGAAGGTGAGAGATGCTTAATCTGTATCTGTGTTTCAATGGCTTTCAAACTTTGCTATAAAGAAAGTTTTATTTTTTTGTCCACTGTCTCAGTTAGGGAGAAGACAAGCCGAAGTTAATTAGATGATTCAGAGCAGAATGAAGAAAACTGAAGAAATCAAATGCTCGGTACAGCTCAGCAAGGTTAGTCTTGTTGTAAGTTCATTGCAAAGTTTTATTTAATGTGGTCAGAACACAATATTGAATGATCCCATTTATTATTTACATTTGGCAGATGCTTTTATCCAAAGTGATTTAAATTTCATTCAAGGTATACATTTTAGCAGTTCGTTGCATTCCTTATTTATACCTGACTCCCAGAATCAGATGTAAAGGGTTAGTTCACCCAAAAAGGAAAATTCTGTCATTAATTACTCACCCTCATGTCGTTTCAAACCCGTAAGACCTTCGTTCATCTTCAGAACACAAATGAAGATATTTTTGATGGAATCTGAGAGCTGTCTGACCCTGCATAGACAGCAATACAACTGAAATGTTCCCAAGTCCAGAAACGTAGCAAAAGCAAGCAAAATAATCCGTGTGACATCAGTGGTTCATCTGCAATTATACAAAGCTACGAGAGAACTTTTTGTGCGCAAAAGGAAAAAAAAAGTCTTTATTCAACAATTCGTCTCCTCCGCATCACCCTGTAGCTCCATTTTGGAGAATATCCGCTGGACGTAAACAGCGTATGCTGTTCTGTGTCAGCTGCGTCACACGGATACGCTGTTTTCGTTCAGATCAAATCACAACAACGTAGGAAACCGATCCGGTGTTTACGTCCAGCAGATATTCTCCAAAATGGCGCTACAGGGTGACGCGGAGGAGACGAATTGTTGAATAATGTAGTTTTTTGAGTTTTTTTTGGCGCACAAAAATCATTCTTGTAGCTTTGTATAATTGCGGTTGAACCACTGATGTCACATGGATTATTTTACAGATCTCCTTGCTACGTTTCTGGACTTGGGAACATTTCAGTTGCGTTGCTGTCTATGCAGGGTCAGACAGCTCTCAGATTCCATCAAAAATATCTTAATTTGTGTTCCGAAGATGAACGAAGGTCTTACGGGTTTGAAACGACATGAGGGTGAGTAATTAATGACAGAATTAATTTTTTATTTTTGGGTGAACTATCCCTTTAAGGTTTTGATGCTGGCTTTCAAAACCGGAACAGAATCTCCTTACCTCAAACCTACAAGTCAGCTAAGGTCAATTCGATGTTTTGTCTTGAATTTTTATTGTGAATACATTTAAATATAATTATTTTGTAAGCATTCAACACTGTTAAAAGCTAAGACTGGCACAGTTCTACAAATTATTTACATACATTTTTAGAAAATAATCAAGTGTATAAATTGTTTCCACAGAGCTAAAGAGGATTGAGAATTTTACAGGTACAAGTCATCTATGCCATTTTCCTACATTCATACTCAAAAATGTTTACATTTCTGAATATATTGTGGGCACTTTTAGTCATATGAACTATTAAAACTCACTTTTCTTACTACTTTAATTTGTCAAACAATGTCCGGCAGTTGATACACATGCATGGTTCAATTTTTTCTGAAGGTCATAAAAAATCTCTACTTCAAGTGTCTCAATTTCACATAGCTGATTTCATAGCTAGCATTTTATGCTTCATTAATAGATACAATGTTATAATACTTTTACACTTTTTTCATCATTTGACAAAATTAACGAGTGATTGGAAATTACACACACAAATTCTACTCAAAAGTGATATTGTCCTTGATGTGTTTTTCACAAATCACATATTCTCACAAATATCATATTTGATCTCAAACTCTTCAATGACACTGAAAAAATAACGTCACAGTTTTAAATATATAGTAATGGATATTCACATTTTAATACTGAAATTCTGGGATAATTGTAAAACAATAAATACATACGTACAGGGGATTTGAAAAGTAGCAAATATAAATGATAAACACAGGGCAAAACATTTCCAAGATCATTTTAATGGGACAAATACAGAAAAAGTTGACGAAAGACCAATGTACTATTGTGTATTGTTTATTCCATGCAACGCTTATATGTCAAAAATGTCTGCTAATTATTTGTTCTGATCTCTCTCAGTGAATGTGACTATGGATCCTGAAACAGCTCATCCGAAAATCTCCTTGTCTGAGGATGACAAACAAGCTGGATATGGAGAAACACGACAGATTGTCCCGGACAGTCCGTGGAGGTTTGATACATGTCCCAGCATCCTGGGGAAGGAGGGATTCTCCTCTGGGAAATTTTATTTCGAGGTGCAGGTGAAAGGGAAAACCGAGTGGGATATAGGTGTGGCGAGGGAGTCTGTTAACAGGAAGGGAATAATCACTCTGAGTCCACGGAATGGACTCTGGACTCTGGACTCTGTGGTTGAGGAATGGAAGTGAGTATAAGGCCTGTGACTGTCTGTCTGTCTCTCTCTGTCTGAAAGTCAAGCCCCAGAAGTTGGGTGTGTATGTAGACTATGAGGAAGGTCTGGTCTCATTTTATGATGTGGAGTCCAGGTCTCATATCTACTCTTTCACGGAGAAACTCTATCCATATTTCAGCCCAGGCTTTACTCATGGAGATAAAAATTCAGCCCCACAAATAATTTCACCTGTCGAAAAGAACAAGTGTATTTTAGCCAATTATAACCATTGGTAATTAAAATAAAATAAATTAATGAAGGAAGGAAGAATGACTGTCAGTGTAATACATTATTATATATATATTTTTTTTGCTAGTAAGACTACTTTCTTTGCGCAATAATGTTCCAATTACAGTAACCTCAAAAAAGATGATCTTTAAACTTGCTGTTTTGTTGAGAATTTGTGATGTTTTTTACAGTATTTTTACATAATATTTGAATGTGCCCCACGACTTATGTTTTGCTGTAACAATATATTGTGTCACAATATATAGCAATACATAAATTCAACAATGTTTCATGGATAGTGACAATATATTGTGTATAGTTCACCCAAAAATGAAAGTTTAGACACATTTAATTTAAATTGTTCTTCTCATACTGTATAAACAATGCCGTATATAAGAAAATACAATATTTCAAACTTTTTTAATGAATTAAAAAAACATTAAAATTAATATATTTGTAACATTCAATATTTTAATAAAAAATATATTTTAATGAAATGAATACTAATATAACACTGCTTAACGGTAAGTACTGAGGAATACTGCAAATGACAACACAATCAAAAAAATGAGCAGAGGTTGAGGAACCTTTATTTAGTGGAGGTGTCAAAACCAATCTACTGTATACAGTGCAGAACCATTTTATGCCTTTTACATTTCATCTCTATCACTGTCATCATCTGCATAGGTTTAAAAGGTCTTTAAAACGTAAGAAAATGAATATTGAGGACATGTGTATAAATCCTTACCCTGTTCCTCACATTGTTTATTCATTGTATCGTATTTAATAGTATCGATGCGGTGCCCAACCGCTAGGTGTCGGCGCAAAGTTTTGCTTTGTACAGGTAGGGTACTAGTTTGGCTAAAAAGTGAAACTAAGACGTTTTCTCGCTTGCTTGTTCTAGAAGCTGGTAGTTTTATTCGGATAGATTCTCGCTGGTATGTGCTTAAAGATTAATTTATCTGAACAGTGAATTATAGTTAATATTCATTTAAATGCCTTAGTTGATAATACCAAATATATGCGATTAATTAGTTGTTTTATGAAGTAGTGTCGGTTTGCATTCGTGACCATGTCCGAAAAATATTTAATAGTTATTATAATGTGTGCCTATAAACAGGGTGAAACCTTTCAGCGAATTATTTTAAACGGGCTCGGTATTCTTCTTAACCAAAGGCTAGTATTGAGTGGAAAACTTGTTCCGGTTGTTGTTTTAGTTGGAGACGTCCAGTGGTTTCGGCTAATTTGCATATTCAGAATAAATGCTGTTTATTTTTCTTCCAAAACAATTCTACCTTCTCAGACTTTGCCGGAAAGTATTGGGTGTATGCAACTATTTACAGAACAGCCGTCTTCCATTTGAAAACCACTTTTGAATTGATTTGCCATTTATATGTACACTACTTGTTTTACTTCTTGTAAAAGAGATGAATTCTTTCACCTTTAACTTAACTAAATAATGATGACTGGTTAATTATTAATTATTGTGAAGGAGTGGGAAGGCCGACATCCATTACGTGAATTCTGCAACGACTTTTAGTAAAAGCTGGTGGATTTAATAAGAAATGGCAGAACCCTTCTCAACACCACTAAAATGCAGACATGAAAGAGGCAGTATTGATTTGCCACCATGTAAGTCTTTGTGGTCTGAACTTACATTACATTCATCTTATAATAAAATAATGTGTATTTGAATTCACTGAACATGAACTACTAATATATTTTTTTTGCTGCTTAATTTTTTAATGAATATTTGGGTAAGGAGTATTAACATGATTATTTATTCCAAGTAATTCCCCCATTTTCCAGTTATAGTTCTCTGCAGCATTCCTCTTCAGACCGAGGAATACAAGTGTCCAGTATGTCTGGATGTGTTCATAGATCCAGTCTCCACTCCATGTGGACACAACTTCTGCAAGAGCTGTCTGAAACAATGCTGGGACAACAGTCAGGATTGCAAATGCCCTTATTGTAAAGAAACATTCAGCAAAATACCTGAATTAAAGAGCAACACAGTTCTTAGAGAAATTCTGCAACTCCTTCAGAAAAACACAACAGGTATGTATTTATTTTAAAGTTCAAATATATATAAAAAAAACTCTACTAGTCTCTAAACTTACTCCCCTGTGTCATAAATGTGCACAAAACTAACCGTACACAATATTTGCTAATTTAAGAACAGAAAATCTGCACTTCAAACCTGAGAAATTTCTGAAATGAATGCATTTCTTTTGCTTTCAGCCCAGTTATGCGAAAGCGGTCCATTATCTGAGGAGCTCCACTGTTCCATCTGTTTGGATCTATTCAGTGATCCGGTCACCACTCCATGTGGACACAACTTCTGTAAGACCTGCGTGGAAATGTTCTGGGACATCAGTCAGAAATGCACCTGCCCATTTTGTAAAGAAACATTCAACAAATGTCCTGATCTAAGGTGCAACACAGCTCTTAGAGAGATTGTGCAACTCTTTGAGAAAAACACAGGTAAATATATTTGTACTTCCAATGCATTTTCATAATGTGAATTTTAGCTAGTAACATGCTTAGTTCGATAAGTAACAGAAGTACAGTATAAAATAAGCATTCATCTTGTGATATCATTTTAATGTCCAAAAGATGGCATATTTGTCCATGTATTTGAGACTTAAGAGTTCATTTTTGCACATTTTTAAAGGCTACAAAAGGGAACCCGTGATGACAGAATATTCACAACCATTAGAAACAGAGGACCAAGAAGAGACTCTGTGCAAACCTTCAGGTAATCAATAATAGAGATCTCCTATTTTATAACTAAATAACTGAGATCTCCTATTTTTCTTATAAAGATATATTTAAAATATAAAGATGCTAATATCGAGTATGCTAGTATCATTACTATCTCTAAATATACTAGCAGTTATGGATAAACTGGCTTCTTTGTATCAAACTGTTTGCAGATATTTATTAATATAAAGTTAGTATTGTATTTATTTTCACATATTATTTTTTGTTGTTGTTGTATTGTTTGCCAAGTTTTTTTTTCTCTTTTCTTTTCAGTAAGGGCTTCCTCAAGCAGTGTCCTGACAGAAAACCTTCAGTGTTTAATTTGCCTGGAACTGTCCACTGATCCCATGATGACCCCATGTGGACATAACTTCTGTAAGGCCTGCCTGAAGGAATGCTGGGAAAGCAGTCATGATAACACATGTTCATGCTGCAAAGAAAATTTCACCAAGAGAGTGGATCTTAGACACTGTGAGCATCTGTTGTCTCAGTCTGAAATCCTGATGTGGCAGAGCTCTTACCTGGAGCCTCATGAGAAAGTCATAAACATAAAGCAAGTCATGATGCTTGACCTTGTGGAGGATATCAATCCTAAAATAAGGTTCTGTGGAGATGATCAGACATCTGTGTGTCAGTCCTGCACTGAGGGAGACCACAAGACTCACAACACAGTTCTTGTAAAAGACAAGAGTAAAGAGAAGAAGGTAGGTAACAAAGAATGATCATTTATTTACAACAACAAACGGTAATTAGAAATCTTAAAAACATACTGGATGATGTAAAGCATCTGTATTTTCCCCTCATCACAGACTCAGGAGATGAAGACGCACAAGCTTGTGCAGCAGATGATCCAGGACACAATGAAGATAGATCAAGAAATCAAACACTCAGCAATAAAAATGAGCAAAGTGAGTCTTACAACATATTATTAATTTATTCAAAACTATTATCTATGTTCCAAACCACTTGTCCTATGCAGGGTCAAATTATTATGTATTATACAACTGTGATATTATATTGATGTGATGTGTTTGATTTGATTTTTAATTAGAAAAATGAAGAGAAAGAGAAAGCAGGCAACATTGAGCTCTGTGCTGATCTGAATTACTCCATTGAGAAATGTCAGGTACTGAGATCATGTATATGTATGCTTAAAGCATCATAAAGTCATTGCTGATGCACAACACATTTATTTGATATCATTATATTGATACAAATTTACATGATATTTAAACGTGTTGTAAAGCTTATGTTTGTTGCTCATCTCTCACAGATGACACTTTTTGAGCACTGGGCGAAGACCAGGATGTAATTTGTCATTTCTGCTTTCATCCTCTTGTATCTATAGGATGTTGCCTTTGCCTGTTAATATATTTAGAAAAATTCAAATGATATAACAATTTAATCACAAGTCACAGTTTGGGTCTATCACTGTTTAGTATCATAATCCTATTGAAGTCATGTTAAAAATCTTTCTGCAAATATGATATAGCTTCTAGTAGGAACTCATGGTACTGGCAACACCCCCCTTTTCTGTCGTTGTTGTTTTTTATCATCTGTTTACTAGTTGATGTCATTTATATTTACGCGTTATATGTGACCCTAGACCACAAAACCAGTCATAAGGGTCAACTGTTTGAAATTGAGATTTATACATCATTTGAAAGATGAATAAATTAGCTTGTTAGGGTGGGACAATATTTGGCCGAGATGCAACTATTTGAAAATCTGGAATCTGAAGGTGCAAAAAAATTTAAATATTGAGAAAATTGCCTTTAAAGTTGTCCAAGTGAACTCCTTAGCAATGCATTTTACTAATCAAAAATTAAGTTTTGATATATTTACAATAGGAAATTTACAAAATATCTTCACAGAACGTGATCTTTACTTAATGTCCTAATGATTTTGGCATAAAAGAAAAATCAATAATAATCACCCATACAATGTATTTTTGGCTATTGCTACAAATATACCCCAGCGACTTGAGACTGGTTTTGTGATCCAGGGTCACATATTACCATTGTACTGACTATTTTGCTTTATTATTTTTTTTTTGTTTCATTCTGTTCTGATTTAGTGGTTTGTTCATATGTCAAGTACATGACTGTTTATATTATTTCCAAGTACAAATCGTAGAGAGAAAAAAAATTATTTCTTGTATCTAAGTATGCATAAGCATTTATATGTTAGCTGAAGAGTGTAAGCACTGGTTTCCAGGCATTGCTGTTTGGTAATGGAATGACTTGTATCTTGCTCAACTGGTTATGTCTGGGATGACGACACCTGTTTTTTCAAAATGAGGAAAGTGAGCAGACAGAAGAAATGTTTGAGAAACGGCTTGGGAAATTATCTTTGTTTGTTTGCAAAGAAATTCCACACCTTGAAATCACTGTTTGATTGCAGCTGTTTTAGATTTTGCTTCATACTGTAACCACATCATTTGAAAACGTTTGTAATCTTGTTGGCTGAATAAATTCTAAGGATCACGTTGCTGTCCATTGACTTTTGTATGTACACATAAAAGCCTTACAAGACTTTAAATAATAGTGGTATGTTGATTGTACTGTACATGAATGACTGAATAAGCAAGCAGAAAAGGGCTAATGGTTTAAACAACAGCAATTAAATGTTTTACAATTAATTAATATTGAGCTTTATTTTTTTATATAGGCTATACATTTTACAAAAAAGCTTTAAATATTCTAAAATGATCTTTGGTTTTTCAATGTGTTTAAGTCAAGGAAAAACCATCATCTTTCAAGTGCACACATTAGATTTACCAAAGGATCTTGACCTGAACTAAAGAAAGTTTATGATTATTGTAAAATCTATTTAACACACCACACCTTTACTATCTTCATCATAAAAATATTTTAATATATGCATAGCCAAAAAAGACATTTGTTAATGATTTGTTATCTTTTTATTTATTTAATTTTAACTTTTGAATCGTATTATTTGTCCAATTTTTGGTTCTACTATCAGTTCCTTCTGATGCATTGGGTGGGAGGCGTCTGTGGCCTGTATGAAGGTTCACTGGCAGCATGTACTCTGACCCTGGCTGATAAACACTTCCTGTAGATGAGCAATCCAGCAGACAGTAGAGAGTAAGCGGATATGATGCTCAGCACTGCTGCCACAATGACCTCTGCTTCAGACACTGTGACGGAGGAGCGATGCATGAAGCTGGGATGAGGAGTGGACCTGTCTTTCTCCATCACATCATCACTACTATACAGAAAATATATAATAACTTCTAGAGACACTGAACTGACATAGAAACACGTTGTGTGTGGAGTTCTGTACCCGTTGACATATACAAATGCACATAAAAAACATTTAAGATTTGAAAATAAAAGATTAGACTAACCTCTCAATGGATGTGCCAGCATTTAGAAGGTCATCTGCCTTTTGTCTTGATGTAGGAGGAGCTAAATCAGAATATTTACATATTCTGTTGTCTGGACAGAAAATGAAACCCTGATAACCAGACACCTACATGATTTAGAGACAGAAAGTTATAACAAATAAAAAGGCAGCCGAGTGCTATGTAAAAAACACAATGTTTAAGTCATTACGCGTATCCCAATTAGTTTCTCACTAACCTCGATGCTCTTTCCTGCTGGACAATCCCACCAATCAGAATCCATCACCTGAATTTGATATTTGTTTATTCCAGTGCACCTGTGTCTGTAACAATGACCTGCCACTGGTGCACTAGTGGTCACGTTATTCTAATAAAGGGAGGGTAAAAAGATTTGTAAAAATTTAAAAGAGCCTTTCAAAGTGAATGTAATATTGTAAAACTGTAGCTTTGACATATTTAAACATTTATATATATTTTTGTGAGAACATGTGGTACCAGTCTGCTGAGGTTGGATATAAAACAGCGGCTGTCTGAGCCATATATCTCTCCACTCCCTTTCATTCCACCCATATTCTCCTCTTTCCAGCACTCACTCTGATGAAGAAAAGTGGCATTACACATGAAAATCACAAGTGAAGTTTAGTTATAATGACAACAAAGTGAGACACTCTTGAAAGAGAAATAGAGCTAAACAGAACACAGCAGACTCACAGCATTAGCCAGGGGTTTGAAAATGTGGCAGCCATCCAGGTACTGATCAGTGAGACACTCCCCCTTGTGGAAGTGAAGGTAATGACAACCCAATCCACTTGGAAGAAAACCGAAGACAGTTTATCATCACATTCATTCAATTTACTCTAAAAATAAATTCCGTCTTTAAATGAATTTACGTCTAAAAATTAATTTTCAGAAATATTTTAACAACTTTACAAAAGCCACAATTTCTTAACAAGCCCACTTTCAAAAAAAAAACAAAAACTGCAAAATATGGCTTCCTTTAAATATCTGATGATTCAAAACAGCATTATTTGTTTGATTACCTGTCTTTACAAAAGAAAGCAGAAGAATTGCGACAGGTAGAGACAGACCCAAACTGATGGCCTTCACCTAAAACACACAGAAACACACCAGGAATGGTAAATCAGTGGACAAGTCCAAGTTTTGACTCTAGCCTCAACAAGTGCATAATATTTATCTTAAAGGGGTCATATGATGTTTTTTTAAAGATCATTATTTTGTGTATTTGGTGTAACAGAATATGTTGACATGCTTTAATGTTCAAAAAACACATTATTTTTCAAATACTGTACATTATTGTAGGTCCTCTATGCCCCGCCTCTCTCAAACGCTTCGTTTTCTACAAAGTCCCTCCTTCCGACAAGCGCAGTCTGCTCTGATTGGCCAGCTGACCCAGTGCATTGTGATTGGCCGAACACTGCAATCACTTGTAGGAAATGTAACGCCCCTTACCATAATCGCAAGCTTCATCTTTCAAAATAAATGTAAAGACGGAGCCCGAAAGAGGAACAGAGTCGCGTGAAGCTGGTATGTGTTTGCAGTACACAAGCCACAGTTAAGACAGCTGACTCCACTGTGATGTCTGTCTGTCTGTCTGTCTGT
>NW_015505203.1:1861116-1915709 GCF_001515645.1 Sinocyclocheilus grahami
TCTCTATCATCAGCTTGTGTCCGCTGAGTCTGTATCTGGTCAACGTGCTTCTCAGTTTCTTATCTGACACTGTGTACAGATACTCTGCCGTACTGTACTCTCTCTTTAGGGCCAGATAGCATTGCACTTTACTCTGCTGTTGTGTTTGGGTTTGCCAGTGAGTGATGTAGCTCTGTTTGATCTGTGCAGTAATCTGACTGATTCTGATGCTGTGATGCAGAGCAGCAGTAGATGTTAGTGAAGCATCAGGACTGAAGCTCTGGATCAGCTGAGGGACGGGCTTGCTTTCTTTGCTCATCTCTTGGTATTGCAGGGCTTTATAATGATATGATTGGGGGTCACTGAGCTTCAGATGTTTCCAGAATTTAATTGCCCTTTTTTGCATCTTTATGATTAGAGGATATTTGCCTAATTCTGCCCTGCATGCGTTATTTGTTGTGTGCCGGTGCATGTGTAATATATTTTTACAGAGTTCTGCATGCAGGGTCTCAATCGGATGTTTTTCCCATTTGGTGAAATCTTGATTGGGATTTGTCAGTGGGCCCCACACCTCACTGCCATAGAGGGCAATGGGCTCGATTACTGATTACTCTCTCACTCTCTCACTCTCTCTCTCTCAAGCTTTATTAGCATGACTGTGTAACACAATGTTGCCAAAGCATTAACATATACAGTATATAACAACAACATAGATAACAACATAAATAATAATAAATAAAATCCATCTAAATAAATGAAAAGATAAAGTAAGTCAGTATCGAGTTAATCATGTTTAACACCTAACATTGTGAATGGTTAATACATATTTAGCAGCTAGTGTAGCTGTGTTTTCATCTTCTCCAAGTAAAAAGGGCATTTTCTCAGTATCACTGAGTTCAGTAAATGATGGGATCAGGGCTTCAAATCTGGGGAGAAATGTTCCCCTCACAGTGTGATATTTAGGACAGATCAGCAGAAAGTGTTTCTCGTTCTCTATTTGCTGTAGATCACAGTGTCTACAGATCCTCTGCTTTTGCTCTGTCCATGCTTGTCTATGTCTTCCTCTCTCTATTTCTAAATCATGGTTACTTAATTTGTATTTGGAGAGGATTTGTCTTTCTTTAAATGGTTTAATCAATAAATAATTGGCAAATTTAGTGGTTCTGTTTAGGGTTGAGTAGCATTGGAGTTTATTTTGGAGGTCAAAGTGTATTTTTAGAGATTCATCATGAGTGTCTTTTAGATTTTTGTCAATTTCTTTAATAATGGCTTTGGGGTTGAAGCTGTAGTCAGTGAGGAGCTGGGTTTTCTGGACTAGCTGAAGAGCGAGCGTGTTTAGAGGATGAGATTCTGCTGAGGTTTCATTGGCGAGGAGGGCTTTATATCGGATTGAATCAGGATCAGATTGATGGAGGTGATGCCAGAACTGAACACATCTCTTCTGGATCTCAATCTTCAGTGGGTAAAAGCCTAATTCAGCTCTGCAGGCATCATTTCGACGTAGCTCTATGGACCCCTAAAACGTTTTTGATAATTTCTAGTTGTAGTTTTTCTCACTCACTCTCTCTCACACACTGTCACACACACACACACACACTCACATTCACTCACTCACCCTCTCAAACACACACTCACTCACTCCCTCTCATTCACTCACTCACTCTCTCACACACACTCTCATTCACTCTCTCTCATTCACTCAGTCTCTCACACACACACACACACACTTTCTCACACACACACACTCTTTCACTCACTCTCACACACACACTGACATTCACTCACTCTCACACACACTCTCATTCGCTCACTCTCACACACACACTCTCATTCGTTTCTATTGAAATTTTATCTCAATTCTTAAAATGTATTACTGGTCCCCAGATTTCACTCCTGTACAGTAGAATTGGTTTCCATCATGCCAAATAGAGTCGAAAGCTTTTTTAAATCAATAAAACATGTAAATATTTTTCTTTGTTTGCCCTTTAGATTTTTGTTGATTAGAGTGTGGAGAGAATAGATGTGGTCGGATGTACGTTGTTTTGGTAAAAAGCCAATTTGTGATTTATTTAGGATGTTGTGTTGTGAGGAATGTCACTATGCGGCTGAAAAAGAAAAGCTGAAAAAGAAAAAGAAAGGCTGAAAAGCTTTGCTAGGTTACTGCCCACACGAATGCCGCGGTAATTACTGGGATCTAATTTATCTCCTTTTTTGTATGTGTGATCAGTCCTTCAGACCAGGCCTCAGGGAAGTCACCAGACGATAAGATCAGATTTAATCATTTTGCCAGAGCTTGAATTATGCAAGGACTGCTGATTTTCAGCATTTCATTGCTGATGTTGTCTAGTCCACATGCCTTCTTTAATTTGAGATTTTTAATGTGCTCTGTTATTTCTAATGTTGTTATGATCATGTCCAGTGGGTTTTGGTAATTTTTTATTGTTTTCTTCAAATCTTCTAGTTTTCTCTTTGTTTTTGTTTGGGGCTGGTTGAGGTCTGGTTCAAGTTTTTGGTAAAGAGTTTTAAAGTAAGACCTCCAGACTGTGCCGCTCTGGAGTAATGTGTCTGATTTGGGGCTTTCAAATTTTTAAAAGAGATTCAAGAAATTGTTTTGGTCTATTGATTCATCGATTTCATCAATTTTAGCTTCATAATATTTATCTCTTTTGTTGCAAATTAGCTTTTTATAATTTTTCAAACAGTTGGAGTAGGCGAGCCGTAGCGTCTGATTGGCCGGTTCTTTATGCTTTTTGTTAGCAAGCCGTCGAAGGTCTTTTCTGAGACAATTGCATTCATTATCAAACCACATATTCTTTTTTATTTTTTGTTTGTTTATTCTATGTTTGTTCTGTTGTTTAATGTTAGATATAGTGGCCAAAGTTTGAAATATATAATTAAGATTGGATGTTGCTGAGTTTATTCCATTAGTATCTGGAGTGAAATCTGTGGACATAAAGTCGTCCAGCATTTTTTGTATTGCAGAGCTGCTCATGTTTTCTTTTAATTGATCAGCGTTAGATTGGTTCCAGCTGAGTTTTGGTTTTAAGGGGAACAGTTTTTCATGTTTGAGGCGAGTTCTGACCCTGTCACAGGACTGTTTCAGGTAAAGGATTGTTTGGCAGTGGTCAGAAATGGGAAGTTGAGGTCTAACTGTAAAGGCATTAATACAACTTGGGTCAATGTCTGTAATTGAGTAATCGACTACACTGGCTCCTAATCTGGAGCAATAAGTAAATCTACCTAAACTACTATCTCCTCTGGTTCTGCCATTAATGATGTATGATGTACAGCCCTAAACCTTTACAAAGCTTCAACACTTGTTTTCCATTGGTGTTGACTAAACTAACATAGCTGCTTCTTGGTGTGATAATTAATGAAGAATGAAAAGTGGTGTCGTTGGATATGTGATTGTTATCTACAATATTTACATAATCAATTTCTCTTCCGGTCCTGGCATTTAAGTCTCCACATATGAGAATATGTCCTCTTGACTGAAAGTGCAAGATGTCAGTCTGTAAGTTTAGAAAGCTTTGCTCTTTGTAATAGGGAGAGTCATGAGGTGGAATATAGAGTGCACAGAGGTAAAGATTATGCTGTGATATGACTGATTTCACTTTAAGCCAAGTAGATGAATTTTCAATTTTAACAATTTTTATCAAGTGTTTCAAATTGTCTTTGTGCCAAATAAGTATTCCACCTGAGTCACGGCCATATTATATTTTAGATTTTTTTAATGAAGGAACAACAACTGATTTTAAGAGACTTCATGAATAGGTTTGTCTGTGAAGTGTGTGCATGTATATGAGTTATATCATGAGTCTGGAGCAGACGGTGCTCAGCAGATGTCTTATCTGGTTGAGTTCAGCAGCTGCAGGATTCTGTGGTCGTTGAACTGCTGCTGCGCAGCTCTTGTGTTGTGATGGCGGTCCGGTGGCTGCTCTGGGTTCTGTTGGAGGATGAGGGCTTCTTGTTGGCCGAGAGCTTCTCTTGTTTTTGGAGTTTCTGCTGTTTCCTTCTGCGTTTCCAAGGGCTGTGCTTTTCATCACTCTGGCGAAGACTTTCACTCCTTGCTTGTTGAGATGCACATGGTCATACATATGATGTGGTCGTATATCTTTGTGATGGGCGAGATGCACATTAGGAATGAGTGCACAGCTTCTGGAGAGTTCCACATTATTTCCATGAATCACGTGGAATGGTACATCAGTGCATGGTAGTAATGCGAACAGAGTTATTTTTGCCTCTGGGAAACGTTGAGTGGCTCTGATCGCCAGCTCTCTGATCACAGGAGCCACATGGCCCTTCATGGCCCTTAAATCATTTGTCCCTATGTGAATTATGATGTGTTTATAGTTTTCATTCAGGTTTCTATCAGACAGGATCTGAAAAGCACTTTTTGTGTTTGGGCACCAGATTTTCTTGGCCATCATATTTGGGAATAGAAGTTTCTCATTGACATATTTCCCATTCGAGTCAATCAGGATAAGAGCCTGTGTTTCTCTCGGCTCCTCTGCAGCGGAGATATCAATCTGATTTGCTGGATCAGTCGAGCTGTGAGACTCTCCCTTCATTGCTAGTTGTTCAGCTTGAGGATTTTTGATGAGGATCTCTGGACACATTGATGGTTCAGGAGAAGACTCTTTAAGTGCTGGAACAGAATTGAGTTTTTCTTTCAAACTGGTAATGAGTTCATCCTTGGTGTGGAGTATTGACTTCAAGGCAGAGAGCTCCTCTTGCATTTCTGCTCTGACTTCTGTTAGCTGTTTTCCTAAAGTTGATTTTATTTCACTCACTTCATCTTTAGTTTGTTGAAGCTCTTTTGACATTTCTTCTCTGTCTCTTTGCAGATATTTCATCTCTTGTCTCAAATTCAGTATGTCATTTGTAAGTTGTTCCATGTTGTTGTTGCTTGGGTGGGAGAGAATGAATTCTTTTAGCTCTACTACCTCTACCTCCAGGAGTGAAAAACTGTCTTTCATTCTTGACATTGAAGTTATAATTGCTGGAGTCATTGCAATCTTTTGGCCTGATTTTCCAGGGGAGGCATCAGTGTTTGGATCCTTGTTGTTATCTTGTGTGGGATCATCATCTTCATCATCAGATAGTGCAAGTGTTTTTATTTCTTCAAATTCGTCAATGAAGACTTTGAGAGCAGACTCTGATCCTTGTATCATGACAGTGTCATTTTGATACAAGTTTAAGGTCAAAAATCTTGTTTCGTTGTTGTTTTCAGTGTCTTCAAATACTAGGATTTGTCTGCCTTTACAGATGCCTCTTTTCTTGGTGAAGGGAAAATGCTGACAGAAAGCAGTGTGCCATAAAAGGCTGTGTTCAGAGTAGAAGAGCAGGTTAGTCAGGACACTGTGGTCTTGGTCAGCAAACAGTGTTTCCGGTGTTTCCTTCATCTGCTTCTGTCTGAGGAGCTGCCTGGATTTCTGATAAATAAGTCAAAACGTAGGAAAAAATTACTTATACTGATTCAAAAAAAAAAAATAGTCCAGTTGTGTCCAAAATGTCTCTTTGTGTTGTTCCTCTAAGTAAAAGCTCACAGAGAGCTATGAAATAGCAGTCTTATTTGAAATGTCTTTACCTTTCTTCTTCTGTAAGGTTTTTCTCTTAGTTGTTGTTTTTGTTGATTGATGTTATCTTTTCCAACATGAAAATCTTCTTCTGAAGACAGTTATCCTGTGATTAGCTGTGATTTGCTTCTCTTGAACTTCCCTCAGATTCAAGTGTGGTAAAAAAAAAAACTGTCAATTTCAACAAAAGATTTGTCTAGATGTTGTTTTGTGTTGAATCTACTTTTTTGAAGATATTTTAATTTATTTCAATTTTTCTTATTTTTTCAGGAGCTCAGCTCATGTCTGACCTTACTGTAGAACTCTCTCTCTCTCTCTCTCTCTCTCTCTCTCTCACCCTCTCTCTCTCTACTTTCGGAAGGCCAAATAAAGTGCTTTTGCTTTCGCCTAGAAACACACAGCGTCTCCCTGACATGGGCTGCTTCAACACTAACTGCGGTTACTGAAACCACGCCTTCTTTCTTTGCGTGCACATTTGGGCGGCATTATGCAAATATTTCCACATAGTGAGGTAGATATGTGGGTACGTGTTAGAACGAGCCGTTTTAGGGGGGCGTGGCAGAGTCTTAACTTTGATAAAGAATATCTCTTTGGTTTTGAGACTTTAGTCTTTACAACTTCAGGGATCTTATCTATGCACAATCAGCTTGTAACACTCCAAAGAGAAAGGAAAACTTGAAATCGCATCATATGACCCCTTTAATACATGTCAACCAGCAGAATGGACTCAACAGTGTATGTCGTACCTTCTCCCCACACCAAGCTCTGAGCTCGACTGAGGTTCACTGAATACCAGCCCGTGTCCTGGAGGGCAGCAATTGTGATGGGATCGATCCGAATCAGTGACGGCTCCACCAGTAAAGCTGCCATAATGGAACCCTGAAGCACACGAGCCTCCCAGTGTGACGAGAGACCATCTGAACCAGCATCCTGAGAGGAAGAAAGACGGGGAGGGGATGTCTTTGAGTATATCATCTGTGTTTTACATTAGGCAGCGGCTATTTACATTAAGAAAGGTAGATGCAATTTACACAGAGTGATAGATACTGTTTGTACTAAGTATAATAGCAACATAGCATTTTGTTCACACTAAGTGTGAACAGTGATAGATAATACAGATGCTAAAGTATAAATGGAAATATGTTTTCTGTACTAAAAGTATAATATCAATGCAACAGTGAGCAGAAGTAGTGAAAATAGCTTTTGCCAACAAGTTTGGGTATTTGCATGTTATTGTAGTAACATGTTTTTATTTAAATACCTTAGGGTACCTTGTAAATGCCTCAATTTACACTACCATTCAAAAGTTTAGGGTCGGTAAGATTTTTAATACTTCTGAAAGAAGTCTTTTACATTTCCAAAGGTTGCATTTGATCTGAAATACAGAAAAAAAAATTTATATTGTAAACTATTATTACAATTTAAAATTACTTCAACAACAACAAAAAAATATAGGGATGCACGATATATCGGCCACCATATCGGTATCGGCCCATATCGGCTCATTTTTTCTGTTATCGGTATCGGCCTGATAAGAAAATTTGGCCGATATCTTAAAGCCGATAAATAATGCATTATTTCCTTCAGAGACACTTCAGATGCGCGCTGTTCGTTTGCAGCCTTTTGTGCAATTGTACGTTGTAATATTGTGTTTATTTGATGTATATCTGATTTATCTCATATAGAATGCGTTTGGTTAAGTTAAAAGAGCGCTTCAGTTTACCGGTGATCGTCTTTAGCTCAGCGCACGCAGCTCAAACAGCAGTGCACAACATTAATAACTATGATTGGGAATGCCGTGTATATAACATTCTAATGAGAACATTATTATAATAAAACGTTGTGAATTCTTTGGGTTTAGTTGCTGTGTTTCAGCGCGTTGATATGGGAAGAGCGCATCCACAACAGGATCACACAGTCTGACTATAGCATGCAATAACTGCGTCATTTGTCAGTTCTTGAATTTCTTTAGATCGCGGCATAATGTGTTGCTATTTAAGCATGCTTCACTTTGTCAGACAGGTTCTATTTAAGTGATTTCTTGATTCAACAGGTCTGGCAGTAATCAGGCCTGGGTGTGGCTAGTGAAATTTAACTCAGCTTTCTAAAATAATGTGGTTAATTGCAGTTCTTTCATGATTTAACAGGAGGGGGCAATTAATTTTTCACGTAGGGCCACGTGGGTTTGGACAGCTTTTTTCCCTTAATAAATTAAATCATCATTTAAAAACTGCATTTTCTATTTACTTGCATTATCTTTGTGTAATATTTAAATTAGTTTGATGATCGGAAACATTAAAGTGTGACAAACATGCAAAAAAATAAGAAATCAGGAAGAGGGCCAACACTTCTTCACACCACTGTATATCAGAGATCATGATGATACCATTACGGTGCCATGTCACTGGTACAGTAGTGTTTTGTTTCCAGTGGGTACCTTGTTCTCTAACGGAGCTCCAAGGTCAGGGTGGGTAGAGTTGAGATGTTTCTGCATTTCTCTGATCACAGTAGGAGAATACAGTCTAACCTGGCCCATCTCATCTGTGCTGGTCACCTGACCATGAGACCAGCAGTCTATGCCAGCTTCATAACACATACACAATGACAAAAATGACCAGTAAATGCACAACATAACAGGGCTACGATGAACACCTTAACTCTAATAGATATTTATTCATTTACATAAAGAACATTAAGAAAAATGAAAGCAGTGTTACATACCCTGAGAGGAGAAAGAACAATCCTTCCATCGGCTGAAGAGCTCTTTACTGAAGCCCAACATGTGGAACAGCTCATGGATCACTGTCTGTACCGAAACAAAATAACAAAGAGCGAATGCAATCTCAATGTTTCTGTTTTTTGTTTTTTCAACAGTTCACTCTTGTCAGACACATTCACTGTCACCTGCACAAAATGCTCATGTGTGTATCTTTCCATACTGAGTGTCTCTCTACAGATGATCATAGCCCCAGCCAGAGGACGCCCCTCTGAGTCTGTCTGGCAGTGAGCAGCATAAGCCAGTGTACTAGACTGAAGAGACAGAGGGGTAAAAATATTACAGATATTACGTAATAAACTCACTATTTTTTCCCCTAATTTTTTCATAAAGGACACTTGACTTTATTACCTGCCTGTGGAAAACAAGGTTGAAAATTTGTCATGATTTAAAAATGGAAGTACGTTACAGACATTATGACAATGCAACAGATCTGAGAGAAATCCCAGTGATAGTCTCTACCTCTGCTTGACATTTATCTGTGCTGTGAGTGAACACATACAGCAGGAAGTCAGTGTCAGGAACTCCCGTCCCCTCTGGCCTCAGCACTGTCCGGACTGGATGCTCAGGATGTGGATAAAAAGCACAGCCATTCAGGTGCTCATCTGGGATCTGTAAACAGGCCAGACGCAGCAATAAGAGCAATATTTTGAGTAATGTGTGTTTATGTATGAAAAGACTCACAATTACGCCAAGGCAGCTCTCGAATCTGTAGTTCTCATTGGCCCTGCCACATCTGAGGAGAATGACATATGGTTGACTAATTATAATAACACATTTTTAAAATCAGTAAACATCTAAATTCATACTACTACTACTACTTACAGAACAAACAAATAGAGCTACAAAGAGTAGGAGAGTCAGAGAAGACGTAAAACATACTTCATGTGGTTAACAGTGCTGCTGTTCCTCCAGATGAATTTGCAGTATTTGTTTATGTCTCTGTTCAGCAGAAGACTGTCTTGAACTCGCCTCACTATGAAAAAAACATCCACAAAGTTACTAAAGAAGAGAATATGGGGTAAATCCAAATTTATGTTTCACTAGACATTGTTTTGCCTGTTCTTCATATTAAAACACCACACACCTGACAGTAAACTGGAAACTTCGCTCACAGCCTCATCGACTGCAGTCATTAATCTGTCGAACTCCCATTCTGTGAGCGCGGGGCTTTCTGAGGGGACCCAGCTCTTGATTCTGATTGGTTGTGGATCCGTCATGGATTCCACAAGTCTCTCTGCTCTTCGAGGTCTTTGATGTTTAGGACTGTGGGGTGCTGGATTCTCCTGGATTCTCAAGGACCAATGAGCAGAGGCGTATTGACCAGTGGGCGGGGACACAACTTTGATTGATCTCTGAACTTGGTCAAAGATGCACTTCTCCCAAGTACATGGAAACCATGGCAACAGTAATATGCCAATACAAACGCAATGCGCAAAAGGCATTATTTACTATAGTATAAAAGACAAAGAAAAGCACAATTGAAAAAATACATTTTACAAATGCTTAAGAATATATTAACATTACAAGTAAAAATCTGTGATAAAAAAAGACTTGTATTGGACATATTTTCTTAAATCTAATTATAACTAATAAACTTTTAATACTTTTTCTTCGAAAAAGAAACGAGTCGAAATTTCAGCATTAACACGACCGTCCAAATG
Source organism: Sinocyclocheilus grahami (assembly GCF_001515645.1). NCBI lineage: Eukaryota > Metazoa > Chordata > Actinopteri > Cypriniformes > Cyprinidae > Sinocyclocheilus > Sinocyclocheilus grahami. The sequence goes on from NW_015505203.1 coordinate 1,871,115, forward strand.
TTTAGGATTCGTTTTCTTTCTTTCTCTGAAGGAATTATCCCTTACTTATCCCTAATAGCAAAGCTGAATTTCCAGCATCATTTCTCCAGTCTTCAGTGTCACACGATCCTTCAGAGATCATTCTAATATGCTGATTTGCTGCTCAAGAAACATTTACATTTAGACATTTAGCAGACGCTTTTATCCAAAGCAACTTACAAATTATTTATTAATTTACTGTTATTATTAATGTAGAATCAAGCTGTGCTACTTAGTTATTTTTATGGAAATCGTGATACATTTGTCTAAGGACTCTTTGATGAATAAAGTTCAAAAGAGGACTTAAATATAAAAAAAATGCCAGCATTATAAACGTCTTACTGCCATTTTTGATCAAATTAAATTAATGCTTGCTACATAAAAGTAACAATTTCTTTTTAAAAAATCTTACTGACCACAATGTTTTTAACAATAGTGTACTTTAGAACATATAAAAACTTTTTGATCACAGAGAAAAATAATCGATAGATTTCTCACCAGCACAGTATCAGTCCTTCAGCTTGTATTTAGAGATGGTGAACTAGGAAACTTGCATATCTGTTTGTCTCTTTCTCTTGTGAGCAGAAGGACCAGGTATTCCTCCACAGGACGTAAAGAAACTGAGCCAATGACTAACAATGCAGGCTTTGATGTGCAAATAAGACAATCACCTCTCATTGTTTCACCTTTCATAGAATAATCACCTTCTCCACCTGTAACACTTGTCTGAACATACAAAGCTTTCTAAAAAAAATTACTCTAGAAATTTTTAGATCTGTGTTGACAGCATACACCATTACTTTACAGATTACGTTGTTTTACATTCACAGCAATTTTCATTAACACACAAAAAACTAAACCATGACATTAAAGTAGACCCATTAAATCACACAAGGAAGAATAAAAGTGCAAATCAATTTAATCTTTGTGGATTTTCCATCTGGTTTAGCAAATATATACAGTGAAATTCATCCTACCATCATCAATTAAGATAATTCCCACCTGTCTTTCTAATGCAATCAGCAGATGAGAGTACAACATTTCGGCACTGAACATTTGAGAGTTCAACATTTCAGCACTGAAAAATACATAGATTAAAAACAACATCGACAGGGTAAAAGGAGTGAAATGATAGATCATACCAGCAGTTGAAACAATGTGACTATATATATATATATAGATATGGCACTACAACTGGTTCCCCATTTATTGTCCACTGAGCCAGAAAAGTATGAAATCTAAATTTTTCATTATGTTAAGACATATTCAAGTTATTGTGATATAGTGATGTCATTCAGGTTGGTGGTGCATATGGAGGTGCGTGTGAAACCTCCAAGAAGGATTGTCTAAACTGAGTGGCTTACCACTTTCAGCTAGTTCGTTCTCTCATAAACACATACACACACAATCACTCACTCACTCACAACACATGTGTCTTTATTATTAAGTTATTGCCACAGTTGCCATGCACTACCATATACATAGCGAGGGTGAGTTCTACATCTATGTGTAAACGTTTGTGCAAGTGTGTTTGTCCCTACGTGCAAGCACATACGTAGTCACATACTGTCTAGTGATGTACAGGAAGCTCAATCAAAGGCACTTCTGAGGAACACACACAATAAAATATGTGGCCTGTAGCACTATGAGGTAAACTCACATGTATGCACATCACACAACCATGTCTGCAGATAAAAAAATTAAAAAAAGCTATTCTAACTAAAATCAATCTTTTTAACCAACATCGCGGCACAGGATCACACAGAGGAACATTTCGTAAGCCAGACTCTTTGTGCAAATGTTCACCTATCAACAGTTTAGATAAGTGCACAACCAACACATCTGTCCGCAAACAGTCGCTTGTCAAATATTTCTGCCACACATTAATGCAATACTTTTTCTCATAGGTCAGGAAAACAGATGCTCTAATACAGGTTAAGGCACCAAGCCAGCACTAGAAGCAAACATGGTGACGCTCACGTGCTGAAAAGAGAAAGGCAGGAGAGCGAGAACAAGATGAACAGACAGAACCAAAAAAGACAAGAAAGAACGAAACGCTCATGTTAGCATGGGCACATCATCTTCAGAGGTTGTGTCATCAGAGAGTGGAATCAGCAGCACTTCATCTTCAGAGGAAGAAGAGGAAAAAGAGGAGAAAGAGGGGGATGCAGAGAGAGGAAGAGAAGAAGGGGACGGGGAGGGTCTGAAACGGGAAATTCTCCACCCCAGACTGTGGAAGAGAGATGCCAGGGAAGGGCTGCTTGGGGGCGCAGTGACAGGTGGGGTTTGTTGTGTTTCAGTGACTTCGATTGGCTGGACAAGGAAAGGAGGTGGGGGAGAAGGAAGAGGAGGAGCCTCCGCTTGCTGCTGTGTTTCTGTCTGTTGGGATAAAGCCAGTTTTTGAGGCAAGGACTGACTGGATGCTCCTGTAGCCACTGAGGAGTCTCCAGGACTTGACTGGCTGGGCTCAGCGCTAGAATTAGCAGCTTCTGTCTGTTGGGAGGAAGAGGCGGTGGTCTGTGTCGTCCTAGGGACAGATCGAGGAATTAAGCCCCATCTTCGTAGGCGCCGCACAGCTCTGCGGACAAACCGAGGCCTGCGTCTCCGCCGTAGAGTGGAAGCATTGTCTTGCCTGAGGAGCTGTAGTATTCCTCTCAGGGAAAGTGAGGCAGACTGGAAAATAGAGAACAAGTGAATTGTGGAAACGAAAACATGCAAAAGTGAAAAATTCAACACAAAAATCTACAAATAAGAGAACCTAGGCTATAAACACTACTGTTTGTTTTTTAATGTTTTTTAAAAAGTCTCTTATGCTCACTCAGGCTGCATTTACTTGATCAAAAATACAGTAAAAACAATAATACTATCAAATATTATTACAATTTAAAATAACTATTTGCTATTTTAATATATATTTAAAAATTTAATTTATGGCTGTGATGGCAAAACTTTATTTTCAACAGCAATTACTGTTACATGATCCTTCAGAAACTATTCTAATATGCTGATTTGGTGCTCAAGTAACTTTTTTTTATTGAAAACAGGCACCTGTTTAATATATTTTATTTATATATTAAGCAACTGCTTAATGATACATTTTTTCCAGGACTCTTGGATGAAAAGAAAGTTCAAAAGTACAGTATTTAATCATTTGATCATCAAACATTATAAATGTATTTACATTTTTCAATTTAATGGAGTTAAAAGTTGCTAAAAAAAATGCATTTCTTTAAATAATATATACCTTTATAGGATTGTATTAAAATGTTAATTAATTATTATGCATAATTGAAGAGTTTGCTTCCAAAATGCATTAAACGCCATTCTGAAAAAAAAATAGAGTTTCCGTCAAAATCAGTGTTGTATCTGGTCGGTATTGAAAAGCACATTTTTAATTTTACGCAAAATGCGATATCCGCCGAGTTATTCTGTCATGTTTTCTCCCTTTTTTTCTATTTAGTTCTATTTTGTACTTTGTGATCAACAAACAAACTTAGGGCTGCACGATAAATCGCATGTGATTGTCATGCGCATCTCGTCAGTAAAGCCGGTTCTGTGATTAATAGTAAATCTCCATCACCTGCTTTCAGATGGAGCGGCATTTAATACACAGAGCCGTAGATCACTACAATATCGCATTCATAATCTCAGATGAGTCACATTCGATTATGAACGCGATATTGCGTAGCTTGTCAGTGTGTTTCTATTAATGCCATTAATGTTTTTGTTAATACAGCGTATAGCACTAGTCAACTAAATGAATGTAACATGGTAAAGATGAATGCACTTTTGGAATGCATTTTGAAGAAAAAAAAAGTGTCATGGATTTATTGCATTCTGGGAAAAAAAAATTATAAAATTTTATAATAAATCTTTGAAAATCTAAATCTGGATTTGAATTTTTAATGTTATTATAACCTAAAGATGCTAAGTGAAAGTTTGAAACAGAAAATAGTGGTTTTCATCTCGCCACTTTCTTGGTAAAGAAAACACATTTTTACTCAAATTAATCAAAATGGATTTATAGCGTTTTGGAACCAAACTCTTCAATTATTAAATGTTAAATTAAAAAATGTTAATTAATTATGTATAATTAATAATAAATTATTACATTAAAATGTGATGAACGGCATGTTTTTTTTATCCCCTAGCCTACTACCTCATTGGGGTTCTCAGTAGGGAAGTCTTCCACTGGTGGAATGACTCCCTGAGCAATCAGCTGACCGTAAGAGGGCGGGGCCTGCTGCTGGATCAGTTCAGCCTCTTGCCGAGTGATTGGCGCGAACATGCTAAGAAAACAAGAGAACAGTACACAGAAATACTGTCAATAAAAGCTACTATTATAACATAATACACCACATAATGACATTCTGATCTTTTTTTTTTTTTTTTAATCACTGACATTCATCTAATATTATACAGTTATTATCTGGTTTAAATTGTTTTACCTGTACTCTCGAGTGCGTAGGGAGTACAGCTTGCAGGTGCAGCCCATTGCAATGACTAGCAGAAGTCCACAAACTAGGCTTCCAACGGTAGCTGCGGTTATGACTTTTCGGGGCAGGGTCACAGTGCAGTTAAGCTCATCTGTGCCGTCCTTACAGTCCACCTGTCCATCACAGCGCCAGCTCTCAAACACACACCTGTTTCAATGATTAATCATTGGCAGAGATTTTAAACACAGAGGCCATCATATGGTTGGAAAAAATATATATACTACCATTAAAAAGTTTTTGGTCAGTAATATTTTTTTAAAGAAATTAATACTTTTATTTAGCAAGGGAAAAAAAATGCTGAAATAAATGCAGTTTTTAAACTTTCTATTCACTATAGAATTGTAAAAAATTAATCATGGTTTCCACAAAAACATTAAGCAGAACAGCTGTTTTCTACATTGATAATAATAAGAAATGTTTCTTAAGCAACAAATCAGTATATTAGAATGATTTCTGAAGGATCATGTGACACTGAAGACTGGAGTAATGATGCTGAAAATTCAGCTTTACATCACAAAAGTTACATTTTAAAATATACATGTTACATTTTAAAAATAAATAAATAAATATATTAGGGCTGTCAGTCGATTAAAATTCGATTCGATTGACAGTGTGCTGTGATTAATTAATCGCAAACTAAATTTGGCTGTGAAAATACCACCAAAAAGATCATTTAAAGCTATTATTGTGTTAAATGTTTAGGCTACAATGGCCTAACATGGAACATAAAAGAAGATAATTTGAGAAACATCTCAGTATTTTTTGTTCATGCAATGAAAGTCACTAGTGACCAAAACAGCTTAGTCACCAACAGTATTCAACATACTTTCTTTTATGTTGTGCAAAAGAAAGTAAGTCATCCAAGTTTGAAACAACATGAGGGTGAGTAAATGATGACAGAATTTATTTATTTTGATTTTTATTATAAAGAATATATTTTTGGTGAACTATCCCTTTAATGTTTTTTTTTTTTAAATAAATGAAAATGATACGCTAAACAAGAAACTAAAACTACCAGCAGGTGGCGGTAAATGTCTTGATGAGTCGATTCGTTCAAACGGCTGATTCATTCGGAAATGAAGAAAACGGCTCTCTTTATGAATAGGCCTTTGAATCATTGATTCACTCGATTCCGGATTCATTCAAAACTAAACACCGCTGTGTTGCTCGGAGACTCACAACAATTCTGCTGTGGCTTTTTAGGTAATATTTTCGTTGGCAAAATTGCACAAAAACACACAATATTGTGTTTAAAATATAGCACAATATTAACTTCTTATTTACTGAACTGTTGTATAAAATCACATGTGCACTCCTGTTCTTCGTGACAAAATCAGCACTCCTGTGACATTGCTCTTGCTGCTGGTGTGATATCGCTTATCATATGATATAAATATGAGACAAAAACTCATTGAGGGGCATTTTTTGCCCCACTATCTTGAATTTTAGAGCATAACTGCATTTATGGAGTTGTTACCCTGCATCATATTTGTCAAGTCAACTTTATGAAATGTAAGATGACTACAGGTCTGGGGGCGGGGCCAGTGCGTTAACTGCGTTAAAATGATTTTAATTGCGTTATTTTTCATAGCTAATTAATTAAGTTAAAGCGTTAAACTTACAACCCCATATATATACAGTGGGTACGGAAAGTATTCAGACCCCCTTACATTTTTCACTCTTTGTTATATTGCAGCCATTTGCTAAAATCATTTAAGTTAATTTTTTTTCCTCATTAATGTACACACAGCACCCCATATTGACAGAAAAACACAGAATTGTTGACATTTTTGCAGATTTATTAAAAAAGAAAAACTGAAATATCACATGGTCCTAAGTATTCAGACCCTTTGCTCAGTATTTAGTAGAAGCACCCTTTTGATCGAATACAGCCATGAGTCTTTTTGGGAAAGACGCACCCACTGTATATATATATAATTATTATTTTTTTAACAGTAGTGTATACTTTCTTATGCACATATACAAACCTGTCACTGTCGCAGTGAAAAGTCCCAGGCTGACAGATGGTACATTCTCTTTCATCAGTCCCATCTGCACAATTAAGCTGGTAGTTGCAACGATCATGAATCGAGAAACACACTGTTCGTCCTGTCTGGTGAATTCCTACCATCCCACAGAGGAAGTGCCCAGCCGGGCAGCCCCAGCATGCTTCCTCATCCAGGCCTGTTTCAGGACAGTCCCAGTGTCCATCACAACGCTGCTTTGCGGTGTAACAGCCTCCCATTGATCCTCCACAAAGCTCTTCCCATGGAAGGCAGTAATCTGTGATGCGATAGGTCGCATTAAAGCCCCGCCCTTCCATTGAAGGCTCCATATGGTAAATCAGCGAAAGCAAGCCGGTGTGGGACTCCACCTCCACTGCTTTGTTATTGGAGACAGCGTTGATCTGTAATAGCCAATGAGAGGGGGTGCAAGACTTATTATCAAAGGCTGAAGTGGAATGAAAGCTAAAAAAAACAAAAAGACTGGGATAGATGAATCTGCATTGATCAAGCTACATCATCTGTCACACAAAGTGTGAAACTCACTGTTTTAATGATGTTGCCTGTGCCGTGGGGCTGGTCTGTGATTGTGATCATGTCTCGAGGACCCAGCTCCAGTTGCTGAAGCTCTAATTTGAGTGGTCGTGAATCCTGGGGGTCAACCGTCCACACACACTCCACTGGATGTCCTGTTTGTACAGGGGAAGTAAACGAACCATAAAATGCATCCAAGTATCCCCCACATACATCATCTATGGGTGGTTCAGGGCTAACGTCGTTACAGCCGTCCTCGTCAGAGCCAAGCTCATCACCCACGCCAAGGCATTCGACCCGTCCGTTACAGCGCCACGATGCAGGGAGACAGCGTTCACTGTAACATTCAAATTCGCCTGGAAAACAGGGACCTGAGTCTGGAGAAATTGGGAAAATATGAATGAACCCTCTTAAACACTTATCAAAAAGTTACCTATTCAAAAAAATAGGATTTTACAGTCTCTCTGGATAAAGACAGTGAGAGGAGAGGAAACGTGAACATTTTCCTTCAACGTGTTGCACTCTACCTTTAATAAATGAAAGATGGAACCCTGTTACTGGGTAGATATGAGGGAAGAAGTGGTGTGTCACTGTAATGTTTCCCCCTGACATCTCAAATGGTGCTGGAAGCTGGGAACCGCAGAATTTGGATGGAGAGCCAGTGAGAGGAACCACGGACACCCATTCCTGCCCGCATCTCATTTCAAACTGGGAAAAACTTCAAAAGAGATGGACACAAAGGAAATGACACATTTAAGGGACTGTTTACTTTGTAAGGATCAAAGCAATGTCTCACCTTGTTAACAGCAAATGCCATTTATTCACTTATTTACAAACTGAGATACACTCATAATTGAGCTGACTTTCACATTTTACATTCATATCTGTACAGTATCACGAAACACAAAAGCTTTAATGGTTACACTTTATTTTAAGGTGTCCTTGTTACAGTGTAATTAAATATTTAAATGCTGAGTAATATTCACTTATTATAAAGTCAAAAGTTTAGGATAATGATTTGGAGTAACAGTTTATTTTAAGGTGTCCTTGTTTCACGTTACATGTACTTACTTACTAGTATTATAATCTCAATACATTATGCATAATTACATGCAAGTAACCCTATGCCAAACCCTAATCCTAACCATATAGTAAGTACATATAGCTAATCAATATTACTCAGTACTTAAATTTATAATTACACTGTAACAAGGACACCTTAAAATAAAGTGTAACCAGATTTGGTTTATGACATTATGTTTTGGAATGTAGTGAAGTAAAGTTTTCCAAAGAAAAACACTGGTTTAGGGTTGTTTGTTGCTTGTAATTATGAGTAATTTACTGTTATTACTGTAAGTACATGTAACATATTTAACGAAGACACTAAAGAATAAAGTGTTACTGCTTTGACTTCTAGTGTATCTTTAGAAAACTTTACTTAACATTCCCAAGCATAATATTGTACTTTTTACTGCACTACGTTTCATATTAAATATAATTTAATACTTAATTACATTAGAAATCTAATACTTTCTTACTTTTACTCAAGTAAAACGAATTCAAAGATTTACTTAAGTACAAGAAAGTACTACATTTTTAATGTTCTTAAGTATTAAAGGTAAAACAAACAACAACTTTTATTTATGAAATGAAGTGCAGTAAAAAGTATGACATTATGCTTTGGAATGTAGTGAAGTAAAGTTTTCCAAAGAAAAACACTGGTTTAGGGTTGTTTGTTGCTTGTAATTATGAGTAATTTACTGTTATTACTGTAAGTACATGTAACATATTTAACGAAGACACTAAAGAATATAGTGTTACTGCTTTGACTTCTAGTGTATCAAAGATCACAAAAAATGGCAATAGAATTCTGCTGGTACCTGATGATGACACGCTCCCCAACTTTTGAGGTTATCAACCAACTGCAGTTGAGTGGACGGGAAGACCAGGCACGGTGGGCAGAGTTACGAATCTCTCCTTGTCTGGATTGTAGTATTTTGGGCGAATTATCACAATGACCTGAAACTGACAGTTAAAGCAAAGACATCTTTAGAATTGTGCTCTGAACCTACATTTCTATGTGAAATCGTCACAATAAACAAGCTATTTGATGTACTGGAGTTCTTTGAGAACATAGTTCGGACATGAAAAGCAGGCAGAAAGGCATTTAAAACATATAACAAAATACTGAGCACTTAAAATATATTAAAAACATCTAAAGACAGAACTGGAAAGAACCCCTAAGCTGTCAAGCAGGAAGTAAAAGCCAGTCACGTTGGGAAAAAAGGTCAGATGCATAGTAGAAGCAGCATTCTGTATTTTTATTTGCATTAAATACTTGATGCAATACAGCCACTCCTCTCAATGACTATTCTGGTTAGGAATGTTGTATTTTTAACTGGGGCATTGGGTGTGAATTAAAATGAGTGTTCAGACTGAAATATAAACAAAGACATGTCAAGCTCTTACTTACCAACACCGAAGGCCAGCTCCAAAGTGCAAGGAACTGTCAGAGCAAAGACACAAAAGTTGATCACATAAAAGACAAGGATTGCTGAATGTTGTTTATTGCCAATTATCACAACGTAAATACAATCAACCTTTTTTCAACCTAGCTTGACCTTAAAGTCACCACAGGTAACCTTAGGTTAAGGCAAGGTCAATTTTTTGAACTACATGAAAAGTCTGCCTCAGATATATACAGTATAATAAGACATTTGTTCCGTCTTTGCGTGATACACGCTCAAGGACAAAATCCTGATATCTTACCTGATAAAAACAAAACACCTAAAACGCAAAGGCTGTGGGAAACAGACATTCTAACAAGCCAATGACTGTCGTTGTCTCATAAAACACGAATTAAAATACAATTTATGGAAAAAAATTATGGTCGGTAGATCCATCAGCTCGCCACAATGACAGGCGCCATCGTCACCAAAGCGTCTTGTTGGAAGTGTTTAGCTGTGAAGACAAAAATAAACACCATAAACTACCATCATTTAGACAACAAAAAATCACGGACAACTGGAGCTCAGTGCGATGCTCGCTTTTGGTTTCAATCAGAAACTCATTGGCGTTCCCTCGACAAATGTCAACATATGAATTCGACATGAAAATAGTCGGTGATTGACTAATAAAAACGCGTAAAACGTCTTTAGAAAGGATGACTTCCTCTCTCGCTCTTTTCTCAACAGTGTAGCAACTCGGTGTTAGGCAGAGTAGCACTGCAATGTTTAACGTTAGATACGAATCAGTTAAGTGACATTTCAAACATATAGCCAAGACATATATTTAAGGGCATTTCCTCACGCTTCGACAGTAATAGGCCAGACGACCAGCGTCTAAACTGACGCAGTGTTCCGAAAGTTTGGTTTCCGACTTCTAGCCAGCCTTTCTCGCTCGCCTGACTTTAGCTAACGCTAGCTGGCTTCCTGCTATACTTTACTCCGTAATAGGGCACTATTAAGAGCTGGTGCCATGATATAAACTATTCGAATTGAGATTGTTTTGTTTCACGGGTAATATAGTTTTATAACTTTGTCTTTACCATACCTTTTCTCCTTCTCTTTTGTTGACATTCGTTCTCAGACACTTCCGTAAGTTCTGTTTCCGTATGTAGGAGACAATGCGCCACCCACCTACGGCTCTGTGACGCTGTGCACGCCGCTCTCTGCTTGTAATGTCCAGCTTTCAACACTAGATGTCCTCATTTAGCGCTTTATTTTCAGCATTGCCATAGGTTGATGGAAGTACTCTACAATTCTCAACATTGGTATGAAGTACACTACAGAGGCGGACAGTAGTGAAGTATTTTTACTCTGCTGTAAAAGTACTTTTCACAGGTGTCTGTACTTTATCAGAGTGTTTTTCTTTCGAAAACTTTACTTAACATTCCCAAGCATAATATTGTACTTTTTACTGCACTACGTTTCATATTAAATATAATTTAATACTTAATTACGTTAGAAATCTAATACTTTCTCACTTTTACTCAAGTAAAACGAACTCAAAGATTTACTTGAGTACAAGAAAGTACTACATTTTTAATGTTCTTAAGTATTAAAGGTAAAACAAACAACAACTTTTATTTATGAAATGAAGTGCAGTAAAATGTATGACATTGTGCTTTGAAATGTAGTGAAGTCAAGTTTTCCCAAAGAAAAACACTAAAGTAAAAATACTTCACTACTGTTCGCTCTCGTACACTACCATTTAAAAGGTTTCAACACAGCCACTTTATTCCACACATTATAATATTCAAAAAATAATATTCACAAGAATAATAATAGTTATTAAAGTGTTTCTGCATCCAGTGGCAGGGAAGATAGTAGCCTAACAGAAAAAGTAAGAATATGGTCCAGGGACAGCAGCCGGGGAAGAAGTCAAATCAGTGAAATTGTCAATTGAATATATTATTATTATTATTATTATTCATATGTTGTTGTTGATGATGATATTTATTAAAATGCTTGTTAAATTATTTTGAGAGTTACTGGTATCATGCTTTTAGAATTACATTTACAATAAAACGTTATTGTTTTATTTAAAATAAAGTGTCCCAATTTACCAGTAAGATCAAAATTGTGGTCTATATGTGTTTGTGGAAGCATTTTAAGTTTTTGTGTTTAATATATAGGCTATATATATACAGCGCAGACCATGTGATATTTCAGTTTTTCTTTTTTAATAAATCAGCAAAAATGTCAACAATTCTGTGTTTTTCTGTCAATATGGGGTGCTGTGTGTACATTAATGAGGAAAAAAATTAACTTAAATGATTTTAGCAAATGGCTGCAATATAACAAAGAGTGAAAAATTTAAGGGGGTCTGAATACTTTCCGTACCCACTGTATGTATATACTGTGTGTGTACAGTGGTGACCAAAATTATTAGAACACTATTTTCACCAGCTAAAAATGGTTTTAAGTCAGTTATTTCCATCTTTTGCTGTAGTGTGTCAGTAGCAAATATCAGTTTACATTTCCAAACATTCATTTTGCCATTAATTGTAATAATCCAGTGAGATTTTTGTTTGCACAAGGAGCCTGACAACAGCCAGTGCTCCACACAGAGATCTGATCTGATCATCATCCAGTCTGTCTGGAATGACATGAAGAAACAGAACAAACTGAGACAGACTCAATCCAGAAGAACTGTGCCAATGTCTCCAAGATGCTTCAAGAAACCTACCTGCAAAGCTACCTGAAAAACTAGGCGCAAGTGCACCTAGGGCAAAAGCTGCTTTAAATGTAAAGGATCACACCAAATGTTGATTTAATTTAGTTAATAGAAGTTACTTGATAAAGAAATGTATGACATTATTTCTGACAGCATCCTCATTTTACAGTAGTTTTGTGCCTAAAACTTTTAACAGTACTGTAGCTTTGCAGGTAGGTTTCTTGAAGCATCTTGGAGACATTGGTACAGTTCTTCTGGATTGAGTCTGTCTCGGTTTGTTCTGTTTCTTCATGTCATTCCAGACAGACTGGATGATGATCAGATCAGATCTCTGTGTGGAGCACTGGCTGTTGTCAGGCTCCTTGTGCAAACAAAAATCTCACTGGATTATTACAATTAATGGCAAAATGAATGTTTGGAAATGTAAACTGATATTTCCTACTGACACACTACAGCAAAATATAGAAATAACTGACTTAAAACCATTTTTTAGCTGGTGAAAATACTAGTGTTCTAATAATTTTGGCCACCACTGTATATACATTATCCATTAGTTGTATAAAGACATTCATACACGGGCACAAAAACAATTTAGCCTATATTTGTAGACAAAACTAATTTAAATCGTTTTAACTGCTAAAGTCTCTTTTAAATTTAACTGGGAGTGCATCTAAAACTTTTTTGGGGGAAAAAACACTAATAATAAATTGATCGTTTAATTATCTCACAGATACAGATTAGATTATAGTCGCACAGTAGATGCTTGTATCGGACATAGAATGAAATTCGTTTAAAAACGCAACCTCGGCCTGAAAGTCATTGAATAATTCGCACACTGGGAAAACTGCACATCTGCAGGGTCGCTTCTCCTGTAACTCCACCCAGTTAGATGCTCTGTAGTGCAGGCAGATTAGCACGGGGACGTAAAACAACCACGTCTCCATTCTGACACGCGAGAGAAAGATCAGAGGACAAAAGAAAACGCAAGATGAGAATATAGAGCAAAACTAAGACAAATATATTTCACCTCAAGATAGTTTCCTCTTTTTGGGGTCCAGTTTTTCTTTTGGAAAACCTTTCATTAATAATGATTATACATACTTCATAGGTTAGGCAAAAGTCCGTTTTTATTCTTTTTGTATTTTTTGAGTTTTAAGGAAACATTTTCACCATTGAAATGGTCTGAATCAGGAAAATCTGCTGGGGAAACTTAAACGAGAAAACTGTAAGAACGGTGCCTAGAGCATTTTTGTGTCCCGAGTTCAGTAGTCTCGCGCATTAAGGAATGTTTGCGAAACTCCAGTCGTTACTCGCCCTCGCCCTCGCCCTCGCCAGCGTATTTCTGGTGCAAAGCGGGACCAGTGACAAAGAAGTCAGACCAGAGGTAACACAACATCCACTGTTTTTACAGTATTGTGTGTGTGTGTGTGTGTGTGTGCGCGTCTTTCCACTGTCTGTGTGCCAAGCCTGCATTGTTGGAGACAGATGCACTCAGATGTTTCCGCGTATCAGGATTTCCTTCATGAACTGCGTTCATGTACCTCATAATTCACTGCTGAATACAGATGAGAAGAGCTGTGTCTTTTCAGACCCCTAAATATCAGGTTAAAACAAAACAGGAGTGAGTCAGAGGCTGCATGCAGGACTCCTATTTAGCTAGAGAGGGTTAGTTATTAAAGTGGCTCAAGTCTAGTTTTGTGGTGTCTGTCCTGCATCTTTAGGTTCATGTTTTTCTTTTGTATTTCCTTTGACTGAAAAATGGTGCTAATAAGTAGATATATCAGGTTGTTTATACACCCAGAGGCATCCTAATGTCTGCTTCAGAAATAGGCCTACATGTCTGTTAGACACATAACTGTGAGTGGGAGAGAACCACTGACTGTTTTTCAGGACGTTTTGGCATCTCTGTCATAGATGCAAGCCAGGAAATCTTAATGGCCTAAAATAAAGAAAACAAGATCAGAGCGAGGATTTAAGACATTTTAATAACTGTCTCTCATATCCCTTCATTCCTTGCTCTCACACTCCTTCACATTTCTGAGATGGTTGAGAGATATACCCAAGGATTGTATGGAAAAAATTCAGCTCTGCAGATTCCACCACAGTTTTCAAAGACGATAACAGTCTCCTCATGTGAGAGTCGCGTGATCAAAGATAAAGGTCACACAAAAGGTTAAATCACAGATGCCACATGCATGTGAAACTGCGGTTACTCTTCAGACTTTTGGTTTACCTTTAATACAATATTTATTAATATGCTTTTACCATACAGAAGTGTGACATTTTTTGTAACATGTACAAAAAAAATTTCCCAATCATTTTTTCCCCCAGGAATTCTGAACTAATGAACTAAATTCATTACATTAGGTATATGATGACTTTTCCAGGAATTGCCAGGGTTTAATAATCCCTCAGACAACAGCCCTGCACTTTTGCTGTTGTTACAGGTGCTGTTGTTTTGAATACTGTACTAAAAAAATGAAAAAGAAAGAAAGAAATTCGGTTATACTCCTTATGGAAAACAGCTGGGTATTGCTCCCCTCTCCAGGCCATAGATGAGAGATGATGTATTTGTTTAAGTAGTATTACAGATGCAAAGCATCTGCTGAAACTCTGCTGAATCTTTCAGACCTTCATCAGTTGAAGCTTAAATATGGATGAAATGCAGTTTAGATGTTTAATAAGATGCAAAAGAAAGCTCAAACAACAAAATATCTCTTTTTAATAACAGTTTTATTTCCATGGAAAAATTATGCAGTTCTGCAGTATGTAAATGATTATGTGAATTAAATATGGATGATAATCTCATGCATCTGAAACTGCTGGAATTAGACAATTCACTTCTGCTAATTGGTAGTAAACTTTGCTGTGTTCTCAGATTAATAGCAATTGAGAGACACTGAAGTTTGCATGATTTTTGTAGAGATGACAAATATTATGCTGTATTAATATTAGTTCATTTGCTCAGTTAAATGGGTCAGTGATTTGATCCTCCACGTGAAGATGCAGAGTGAGACACGGGCACTAATGTCTAAAATTTTCTGGTTTTTCCATTGGCACAGACAAGGAGGAACGACTGACTCAGTCCTTCTGTCGTGCATTCAGACTCACCTCTGCCCTCCTTTTCTTCTTTTTCATCTTCCTTTTCTTCTACCCTTTGTTTTTAGAATTCTAACTTACTTTTAATCAACTTCTTTTTCTCTCTCTTTAGTTATAGTTTGCTCTTTTCTTCCCCTCTCTAATACCCTGAGGAGCAGCAGATCAGCTGTTAAAATCATAAACGCAGCTTTTCCCCCGTAAGCGTGGAAAGTTTGACAGCAATACTTTCTGCAGAGAAGCTATAAGAATCAGAGATCAGGAGAGTTGTGGGCAGTGCACAGTTTTTTTTAGTGTAGTGTTAAAACTGTACACAGCCTACCAGCAAAACAACATGTTCCTCTTCCCAACATGGAATGTGTTTTCCCATGTTGCAACACCATAAAATGATGAAATTGTTTTTCAGAAACAGCCATCTCAGGAAGCACCTAATCTTATTTACTCCATTAGTTTTAAAGGAGAGCTGATTTATATTTTTAATGTTGCATGTGTTAGCCTTGCTGGCATGTGATGGTACATTGATGTCATAGCGTGTGCTTACACTTAACCTCACATCTTCCGAACCTGCCAGTCACTATCCTGTGTGAGTTAATGGTTACTGTTGAAATCTGTTCCCAGACCTGTGCATGATGGCAGCGTCTGTCTTGATTATTACATAAAGGCTACCTGTCTACATGGTAATAGCTGACACATGGCCACACAGTGACTCGCTCTTCCTCAGTCAGGGGAATGGCAGAGGGGTTCTAAATAGAACCTTTGACGCCCACCGCTGGGAGTTCCAGGCCAGCGGAGCATGCTGGGATTGCTGGCAGCATTAAGAGGAGACCTGAGGCTTTTCAGGGAGGGAGAAGAGTGGCATTCAGAGGGAGTAAGAGAGAGAGAGGGAAACGTTTTCATCCTCATGAATTAGAGTGTTTTTACAAAAACGGGGTGCGTCACCACAGCAGAGCCACCACACACAGAAAGCACTCATACAGAAAGGAGGAACTAAATGACAGACTGAGAGAAAGAAAAATGGAGCAAAGGGTGACCAGCTTAACACTACAGTATCGTGTTATCCCGATCTATACTTCCTCGACCGATATGGCCTGTGTTGACAAGTCTCAATGGAAACTCTGCAACATGAATGAACCAGTGTGAAAGCACTCACTGATTTAGCGAAGTTGCTCTCTGGATACGTTTCCTAATCACTATAGTTCTGTATATATAATATGCTATAGTATATATTAAGGCAACTAAACATTTCTTGTGCAGCAAATTTTCAATTAGTAATAATAAATTGAAATTACAATAAATTGATCTATCATTTTGGTATCCATATATTCACAGTTTATAGGACACTTAATATGTGAAGTGAACTATGCTGTCTTTGATTCTGAAGGTGCAATCACCTTACAAAGCAGAGATATCCGGAATATAGATTTAGAAAGTGCTAAATAGACCTCAACACGTAACAGCTGACAACATTTCAGGGAATTCTGTCAGTCTAACATGAGTTTTTAAGTCGTTTCAAGCGATTCGCATTTCTCAGTATTTGTGACTCAAAAGGTCCTTTAAACTTGAAAGTATGTAGTTGTAGTTTCTCTGCTTCATGCTCTTGCTTCTTTTTCTCTCTGTAGAAGATTCAGACACTGCCTGATCAGAAGAAAGAAAGAGAAAGAAAGAAAAGAAGAAAGGGAGGCAGTCTGAGGTCACAAGGATTACTGAGAACTGCTTGTAATTTTTGCTGACACTCTTTGTGGTTGGAATGGAGACACTGGCTGTCTGATCCTTAAAATGAGACATTTACCGCTGAGTCTAATAGACAGTCACTCCTAAACATGTAACCTTTGTGTTAACAGCCCAGATAAGCCCATTAGGTTACAGCTACCTATATATCTATAATCAGGGCCATAACTTCCAAAGACATGGAGGGGACACATCCCTCTAGTATTCAGAATAACGATTTGTGGGTTTTTCAATCAATTATTATAATTTTTTTTTAGATTTGATCAATTTGTTTCGTTACAAATGAACATTCTACTTAAGAAAGACTATAAACTAAACCTGTTTCTTTGAGTTTAAGTTTATAAGCAGAGCTTACAAAAAAACAACACATGAAGGTCTTTGAAGGTACATAATTACATCACCATTGTCATTTGTCTAGTCTTACATTTTGAGATATATTTAGATTTTATTTTGTTTCATTCTTTGTTAGTGTTCCTTTTTCTCTTCTTTCATGTTCTCAGTATTTATTTCTGTAAGTCAGAAAGAGTGAGAACAGAAACTGTTCTAATTCAAAGTCAGTCTGGTCTGTCTTTATCCAAGTGTGGGTAACCCTAAAAATTAATTTTTTAAAACATAAAAAGGGCATTTTTACATTTATGAATGACTAATTTCAAATTGGCTGTTGGGTTTAGTTAGCTTCTGGAGACAAATTGGTCCCTATATAAATAGAAATGTAATATAATTTAACAAACTTGAAAAAAAGATAAATATTTATATTACACACACACATATATACAGTATATATATATATATATATATATATATATATATATATATATATATAGATAGATAGATACAGTATATAAAAATAATGTGTAGGTATATATTCTTTGAAACCAAGATAGGCGTTGTCAGATTTAGCGAAATTCGGGTGACTTTTCTTCTGCAAATATACCCCCAAAATTAGAACTAGGTTGGAAACACACACATATATCCTTAAAGTTAAATTAGGGTCATAAAATCTCAGACACACAGTTACTCACAGTTACAACACACACTCCACAGTTAAAGCCTTTAAGATTCTCGAGCATCCACACACACTCTCTTACCCACAAAAGTTCAACCAGGTCGTAAGCACACACACACACTAACACACATCTTTGTGATTGCACTGTGGTTCGTCACTGATGTTTGTGGACTTTGGCAGGTTTGTGTACAATTAAATTTTTATAAATTCAGACAGCATGTCATGTGGATGTGGTGCTGCACTGAGACATTTGGAACAGTGAGTACACTTCAAAAACATTCAGCCCAACCTTTAATTCATTGAGGTCACCTTAACAGCAGTGACACCTGTGCTATTTCATGCTCTGACACAAGTGATGTTTTCCAGAGAAACGTTTTTTTGTGTGTCTCTGCAATATACCACTTCATTGTTGAATTTGGTTCATTACAATGATAAAGAGGTGTTGTAGGACAGCTGCATGTGTGCTAATGTGACGTTCATTCTCTCTCAGGCATGGCTCCAGCTGTATGGTTATCTTCCTCCTGGCGATGTTCGGGCTCAGGCAATCCGCTCTCCTAAATCCATCACCAATGCGATATCCGCCATGCAGAAGTTCTATGGCCTCACTGTCACCGGCACTATGGATCCAGCTACTCTCTCGTAAGTCTAGCCCAATCTCATACATTTCTAATATGTCAATTATAACCGTTTTAAAATAATGTGCAATGCGTAACTCAATAGTTATATTATGTATGCTAATGTCAGTCTTTAACCACAAATGGATGGAGTCTGACCTGATAGAGCATTAAAGGTATAGTTCACCCAAAAATAAAAATGACATCATTATGTTCTCACCCTCATGTCATTCCAAACCCAGACTTTGTTTAATCTTCAAAACACACATTAAAATATTTTTTATTAAACCTGAGAGGTTTCTGTCCCTCTACTTAAAGTTCAGGGAACCAGAACATAAAAGATCCAAAAAGGTTATAAATTTGTCCCAAAACTAATCCATATGAATCAATCAATCAATAAAAAGAACTGACATTATTGGTTTTCACTAAGCTTCCATGTATACCAAATGTGTACGTTTGTGTGTTGATCATTATTTAGATGTAAAGAAAAAATGGACAGAATTTAAATTTTTGGGTGGACTAACCTTTTAAACATCTGATTTGCAACTGTTTTCTTAGGTGACTGAGTCACATATTATTGAGTGACTTTATGTCTTGCATTAACATGATGTTGTCAGGGCCATGCAGCGGCCAAGGTGTGGAGTTCCAGATAAATTTGGCTCTGAACTGAAGAGCAACCTACGAAAGAAGCGCTATGTCATCCAGGGCCTAAAATGGGAAAAAAAAGAAATCACTTTCAGGTATGGAACTCTATTTGACAAACTAAGGAGAACATTAATCATAAATTTAATGCATATAAAACTGTGGCCCTCTATACACCTGCCATTAACACTTTGTATATAGATAGTAACTGGATACACTTTAGCTGGATTACAATTTACACATTGCATTCCAATCCAAATTTAAACACTCAGAAGACGTGAATAATGATGAACATTAGTCTGGTTCTTCTTTTTCAAAAGTGGAACAAGTTATCAGATTATATGGAAATTTTTTAAAAATCCAGTTTCTACACTTCCTTCCTAAAAGACACACTCACATTTAACAAATAAGCACAAATGTTTTCTTCTCAGTATCCAGAACTACACTCCTAAAGTGGGTGAACAAGCCACACATGAGGCCATCAGGAAAGCCTTCAAGGTTTGGGAAGCCGTGACACCACTCAAGTTCCGTGAAATCCCATACAGTCAAATTAATGGCAAGGTGGACAAGTTTGCAGATATCATGCTTTACTTTGCGGAAGGCTTTCACGGAGACAGCACCCCATTTGACGGTGAGGGAGGTTTCTTGGCCCACGCGTACTTCCCTGGTCACGGTATCGGAGGTGATACCCATTTTGACGCGGCAGAGCCTTGGACAACAGGCAACGTTGACCAGGGAGGTGAGCAGAGAATAAGAGAACGTGGAAATGTGTCTGTCACCCGAGCAAACTTCAGGCGGGGCTTGTAAATTCAGAATGTAAATTCTGTGATCATTTATATTTAGAGCATTGTCGTTCTGCCTTTCTTTCAGGTAATGATGTGTTCCTGGTGGCAGTGCATGAATTAGGTCATGCTCTGGGTTTGGAACACTCAGGCGATCCCTCTGCCATCATGGCTCCATTTTACCAGTGGATGGACACTGAGAACTTTGTGCTGCCTGATGATGACAGACGGGGGATCCAGCAAATATATGGTAGTCAGTTACATCGCATAAATGCATTTAGTTTCATTTATTTATTATTATGTTATTTTTACAAGCCAAGTCATTTAGAAAAAATTGTAAAAGTGTATACATTAATTCAAAAGAATAGCTAACATAAAAATAATGTATCATATAAAATTACAAAAATCATTAGTCACAAGAAAAAAATTGTAGATGTCAGAATGTTTCACATTCTATCTAAATCATTTACAGTAAAGTCAGTATTTTTTGTGAAGACATTTAAACAATGAAATTACAAATGCAAAAATTAAATATTATAAATAATATCTGTTTCTGTCTTTGAAAATCAATGTGTATTTAAACGGCAAAAAAAGTTTAATTAAAATAATGCATTATTCAAAATATGGTAGGGCATTTTCTGAATATATTTATATTTTGAATACAATTTAATTGTAATTATTTTCGTTTTAGTTAAATTTAAAAAATTTTGGTTTGTTTTGGAATTTTTATTAGTCTTTTTATATGTATATAAGTAATTTTCAGACATTTTTATTTCATTTTTAGTTATTTTAGTACATCAAGTAAAAAATGAGAATTGTCGCTTCGGCAACTAACTGTAATAAATATGTTTGATCAAGTTTTTATTGTATTATTTTTATTAGTACTTATGAAATATTAAATGATAACTATTTCATAAGTACTAGTACTTATAAATATTGTATTAGTACTTATGAAATAGTTAGCATTCATTTCATAAGTAATTATTATTATTTTTTTAATTTTGTTTTAGTAAACTCTAATAACCATGATGCTCACCTGTGTGATTCAACAGGTGCTGGCTCTGGTGAGGTGCCCCAACCTCCGGCCCCCCGGCCCCCCACCCGCAGGCCAGACCGGCCTTCCTTTGGCCCTGACATATGTGAAGGACACTTCGACACCATCGCTTTTCTCCGGGGAGAGATATTTGTCTTCAAGGTACAACCGAATGCAAAGTTTGTGTGTACATACTGTATGTTTTGTGTGTTTTTTATATTTACACCCTCTCTACTCCACAGGAAAAGTGGTTCTGGAGAATGCGTGATGGTAAACCTCAGCAGGGCTATCCCATGCCCATTGGACATTTCTGGAAGGGACTGCCTCCCTCAATCAACGCAGCCTACGAACGCTCTGATGGAAAGTTTGTTTTCTTCAAAGGTGCGTCCATCTTCTGTATTTTTTCGCCTCGCATTGCATCTCTGGTTTTAATAAGCATCACAAATTGCAATAATGCTTGTTTTTCTGTCCTCTATATAGGTAATAAGTACTGGGTGTTCAATGAGGCCAAAATGGAGGAAGGTTATCCAAAAACTTTCAAAGAGCTTGGCACAGGCCTACCAAGAGACAAGCTGGATGCCGCTGTTTTCTACACACCCACCGGCAACACCTACTTCTTTAGAGGAACCAAGTACGTTTTCAGCATTACTCACCATGTCTTATTCAGTGTCCGGTTATAAATCCAATGATTTTGCATCAAATGGTTAAAAAATGCTTCCTCTTCTTTTTTGTGAACTTCTCCCTTTCAGTTATTTTCATCATTTGTCATTCATGGCATTCATTTCTGTTTTCTCAGATATTACCGTTTCAATGAGAAAAGCAGATCTGTGGATCCAGATTACCCCAAACCCATCAGTGTATGGCAAGGAGTACCAGATAATATCAAAGGGGCCTTCATGAGCGAAGATGGAGGTACAGCAGCATTTGTTCTTCTGTTTTCTTCCTGTGTTCTTCACTGTCCTGTTTACCAAAATCCCCCAAAAAATCACTGGTCAAAACGAAACTGAATTTTCAGCAATCATTACTCCAGTCTTCAGTGTCACATGATTCCTCAGAAATCATTCTAGTGTGTTGCTTTGGTGCTCAAGTAACATTTCTTATTATTATCAATGTTGAAAGCAGCTGTACTGCTTAATATTTTTGTGGAAACCATTTTTTTTTTCAGAATTCTTTGATGAATAGAAAGTTCAAAAGAACAGCAATTCATTTGAAATAGAAGTATTACGTAACATTATAAATATCTTGATCAGTTTAAATGTATCCTTGCTAAATTAAAGTATAAAATTCTTTCTGACCTCAAACTTTTGAGGTGTAAATATATGGCTGGAGTGCTGTATTGACCTAACAGAAGCCAGAAACCAAACTATCTGTTTATAAAGAACTTTATACCATATTAGAGGTTTAGAAATTTAGAGCCACTTTTACTGAATCAACTTCTTCCACGTTTTTTTAGCCCACACTTACTTCTACAAAGCCAATAAGTACTGGAAGTTTAACAACCAGCAGCTGAAGGTGGAGCCAGGCTACCCCAAATCGGTCCTGACTGACTGGATGGGCTGTGAAGGAGAGCAGCCCAAGAAGAGGATTGGCACAGATGAGGAAGTGCTCATAATTGAAGTGGATGAGTCAGAAGGCAGAGCCATGGGAGGAGCCGCAACCATTGTCATCCCTCTCTTTCTTCTGGCCTGTGTGCTTGTCACTTTGGGGGGTCTGCTGTTCTTCCGGCGCTACGGCACCCCTCGACGCCTCCTCTACTGTCACCGCTCTCTGCTCGACAAGGTTTAGAGATGAACACGAAAGGCACGGGAAGAGACAAGAAAGAGGGATACAAGTAGATGGCATTTGGAAGGATGTTGAATGGGAAAAATGAGTGAAAATGAATGTCAGACTGTAAAGGTCTGCAAGCAGGGAGAGATGAAAAAGTGAAGGATGTGTATTGTATGTTTTTCTATTTACATGTACTTCTCTGCCATTAATAAAAAAAATCCAAAATGGAGTGGGAGATAAGAGAGACAGACAAGAGCCCCCCTCCGTCTCTTACATGGTTACGATTTATCAGTGAAATGCACTTTTGTTCCTTCAGCCTTCTTTTCAGTATATATTCCCTCCTTTATCCTCTCTGAAAATCTCCCTCCCCATGCAGAACCGAACTTGACTCCAGCCGGGCGGCTGTTTGATTGACATGTTCTATATTCTAGATGATCTCACTTTAACGTATTTCATTAACTCAGATTTATCTTTTTTACATTGCTGATCCAGTGAACACCTCCTGCACCCCATTACGTGCCTTTGCCATTGAATTAATAGTATGGAAGGACTATTATGATTGACCTTCCTGCACCTTATTCACCAAAGATATTTGCACAAAGTACGGCTCAACTATAGAGACCCGCTGTACATGAAAGGTCAAAGGTTACAGGTCAAAAGTTCAGGGAGAGAGAAGCCGAGCAGCTTCTGGAGTAGCCCAGTTTGAAATACACCTATAGAGCAGAGCTGTCCATCTGTTTCAACTCAAAATACTATTGTTATTGTAATGTGTTTGGTACATTTTACTATGATTAATTATGTCATTAATGATTGGCGTTGTTATTATAACTATGGTTATTGTTATTATTGTTTTCCATGTGTAGTCTTACCTGTTTTAAATTGTCATTTCAAGTCCTGCTGGACACAGGCAGAATGTGACTTATTTCAAATTAGCTTCCGATCTTTTAATGTCAGGTTTAAAGGCGGAAAAATCAGGTTTCTATAATAAGGCTGGAGGTGAGATTTTCTTGCGCTCCACCTTGCAGAAACAAATAAAGAATTATTTATGAACAGTAATGGTACTATGGGTTTTCTCACTGCATACATCAGTATTAGACATTTCTGAAGTAGTTTTAACAATGATAATGGTAATGATATTTATAATGATAATGATATAGTGTAAATGTAAAGGAATTAAAATTTTTTGCCTGTTTCATACTTTTTGTACTTGGAAATGAAAATGAAATAAAGTTCCTTTTTTAACATTATTCTCTCTTTCCTGGACCTTAAAAGTTTCAAATCTGCTTTTCTGCTGAAATGTCTAAGCTGTTTTGAGAAAGTTCAGATTTTATTTATTGATGAAGTTTTAATTCATATGTTAATCAACATTCAAGATAAAGATATTGCTTATATACAAACAACTCAATGGGCAACTAAGTAAGAAAAAACTTTTAAAAAACTCTTAAACTTTCTTAAACCACAGATCTGCTGTTGCTTGCTCAAGCAATGATGGCCTGGATCTTTTCTGAGAAGTTACTAGAATAGCAAGGGGCTTTTATGCAACAGTTCAAAAGTTAATATTTGGTAACTTACATTTTAGACACAATAATGGCAGTTACTTTCTTAGATTTTTTTTCCCACTCAATGCAAATAGTTCTTAAAACACACACACACACACACACAAAAGCAACACATGACATTTCATTCCTGAACAATTCATTTGTTTCCTGCATGAATCAACTTTTTAAATGAATCAGTTCATTGAATGATTCAGTGATTTACTCATAAAGCCACTTCTGTCCACCTATTGGCTTAAAGGGGTCATAGGATGTTGCTAAAAAAACATTATTTGGTATAATGAAATATGTTTATGCAGTTTAAGGTTAAAAAACATTATTTTCCACATACTGTACATTATTGTTTCTCCTCTATTCCCCACCTTTCTGAAACGCGTCGATTTTTACAAAGCTCATCCTAAATTGCATCATATGACCCCTTTAACAATGTCACCTGAAGAATCACTGAAAAATCTCATCACTAATTCTGAAAAGAGAAAATGCTTTGATAGAAACTGTATATCAGATCTGAGGACCGAAACTTACAGTTCATGTATGTAAATATATTAATATAGTAATTAATATATATGTATATGAATAGATGTTAATATGTTTGTTATAGAAAACTGATGAGTGTTATAAAGTGTTCTTATATCTGAGAAAACAAAGGACCAGAGAGACAGATGACTGTACTTTCTAGTGAAGGAGGAGCATTTGCTTCTCTTCGAAGTGTCCTAAAACTGTTCCAGCTGACAGAGTCAGAAAAAACAGCGCTCTGCCATTTCCGCCTCCCTCCCGTCTTTCCCCCTCCTCATTTCTCCACACAGCAAAATTGTTCTTTTATGAGGCTTTTAAATGAACGGCCCACCACAAACATCTCTGAGCTGTTTTTCCTGTCCCCTCCCTTTCCAATCTCTTTCTCTTTCTCCCCCATCTTTGAATCCCCGTTCACTGTATTGCTCTTTGCATGATTTTTTAATAGGTACAGTGATGAGCATATATTAATCAGATGAAAAACGGCCAGTTCAACATAATGATGACATGAAGGAACTTGTCAAATTACTGATGATTACTCTGTATTTCTTGCTTTTGTTCTGTCTCTGGCACACTTTGCCCTTCAGGCTAAATGCCTGCAACTTCTCTGCCTGCAAGAAATGTGATTTTCTGGAAATTGTGGCTGCCCTTATTAACTTGTTCAGCTTAGATTACTAAAACATGCATATATTATTTCTACATATTATATTTCTACTGAAACTGTGTCATCTCTGTTCATGGGATGGACAGATGCGCTAAGGACAGAACAGAAAGTCTGGCTCTGGTCATGGTGGTGTGAGAGAGCTCTGGCAGTCATGTTTGGTGTCTCGTGGGGTGGCCAGTGAAAAAGTACACAAACACCCACACACACGCTGAGCTGGCGAACAGGACGTGGCCTGGACAGTTGCTTGCAATTCAGACTGTGTATATGTGTTTTGTATAACCTACATTACTATACTTTTTACCACACACTGCTGACTGAGAGGTGAACAGAAGTCAAGAGAGGAGCAGAGGAGGGCAAGTTCAAACTTGTGTATACTGGAAAAACCATCAACAGAATTACTCAGTAAAAAGTGGTAACCTGCAATTGTTACCTTTTTTTTTGGTTTCATGTACACTGAACAAAATTATAAATGCAACACTTTTGTTTTTGCCCCTATTTTTCATGAGCTGAACTCAAAGATCTAAGACTTTTTCTATGTACACAAAAGGCCTATTTCTCTCAAATATTGTTCACAAATCTGTCTAAATCTGTGTTAGTGAGCACTTCTCCTTTGTCGAGAGAATTCATCCACCTCACAGGTGTGGCATATCAAGATGCTGATTAGACAGCATGATTATTGCACAGGTGTGCCTTAGGCTGGCCACAATAAAAGGCCACTCTAAAATGTGCTGTTTTAATATGTGAAGAAAATAAAGTGAAATCAAGGTAAATATCAATTGTGAGCAGAATATTTTAAATTGTGTGTCATTTACAATCAAGCTGTAATTTTGTCCAAATCTCTCGCTTAGACGTACATTTGAAGCAGGAAGTGTATTGCTGTATCCAAACCCCCAGGCCAAACACATACTGTAACCTTAGCTTTGTCATATCCTGTTAGGACCCACTCCAACACACATATAGGCCCCCAGTCTGCCATCCTCACACACTTTTGCTCCATACTCTAATATTTCTCGTCTGTTTTCTTTTTTCCTTTATGTATGCTAAAGGAGTGCACATTCACCTCATATTTCGTCCCTCCCCTACCCTTCCTGTCCTCTGCTCTCTCTCTCCTTCTGCACTTCAAAAAACATCTGGATCTCATTCTGTGGAGAATCAAAACAACATGAGGGAGCGACAGAGTAAGAGAGATAGAGAAAGGCAGGGAAACGAACAAAGGAAAAAATCTGTTGGTGAAATTCAAACAATATGAGAAAGATCAGCATATAAAACCTCGCCTTGATTTGTGTCTCAGTGCCTGTGAACAATAGTATTTTCTGAATGACACAGACCAGAAGACAGAGATGGATAGGTTCAATAAAACTAAAAGGGGTCCTATTATGCTCTTTTACAAGGTCTTGATTTTGTTTTGGGGGGGTACTAGAACAGGATCTCATACTAGGTTGTTCGAAAAAATTTATTTTCCACATCTTTTACATTATTACAACACCTCTCTCCCCAGTCTGACATGAACGGCTCGAATAGTTCCTGTATCAAATGAAGGCCCGCCTTCTGAAATACGAAATGTGCTGTGATTGGTTAGCTGGGCCAGTGTGTGCTGTGATTGGCAGCACTCGGCGCCTGGTCGAGAAATGACATGCCCCTTATCATAGCCGCCTGCAAGCTTCAGTGTAAATATTGCATCAAAATCAAATCAGTTTGAGCGCGATTTAAACCCGGATGATTGTAACCACTCTAAGTTCGTCTGCCTTGGGAAAGCTAGCGTGTCTCCGACATAGTGATAACACTCGTTGCCTTCTCTAGTGCAGCTCAACCAGGTCTCGTCCCATTCGTCGATATTTGTGATATCACAAATCCCGGAAAATATGCGTTGTAGTCCAAACGAGTCGTTCGTTGTAGTTTTTGAAAAGTGATTTCTGTTAAATAAAATATCTCCTTTTGAAGTGGACTTTGAGCTTTGTAACTTTGCAGATATTTTTATGCTCAAACAGCAACATTACAGACTAACTAAAGTTGAAAAAGTGAAAACGCATAATAGGACCCCTTTAAAACTATAAAATATATGTAATCATAACTGTGGTTATTCAGCGGTGTGAGAGAAATCTTGGGTTTCTGTTGTTTTTGTCAGCTTACATCTTAAACAAAACTTTCTCATAGTGCTGACAAAAATGGTTGAATCTGATCCAGGTGGGCCTGGCATCGGGCCTGTTTCAGGCTTCTCCTTATTTTTTATATTTTAGACATCCATCAGTGATGGAAAAAATAGGTGGAAACAACACGAGACCGTGCTGCCACGACTGTCAAGAGTGTGGTGTTCATAGTGACGATGGTGTTTAGTGTCCACCAGCAGCGAGCACAAGTGCCTTCAGCAGCGGGAAGAGTTCCGCGTTCAAGGCTAAAGCTCAAGAGCTTGCGGCAAAGCACCAGCAAAAGTAATTACCATGAATGTGTCAGGGGAAATAGATAGGAGATATTTAAATTATTTACTAAACTAGTGTTTTCTGAGTCCATGTCGCAAGAATGAAGTTGCTGATCCTGACTTACCATCTCCTCATTAGACGCACCTTTAGAGAGAAGTGCATCTTTATGGATCATGATTATGATTGAAAGAGTTTTTGTTTTCGATTAGTTTTATTTCGTTTAGTAATTTAAAGCTTTCTATAGATATATTTATCATGACTGTGAGGAATGTATTCGCTGAGTTTTGGTTAATTTTTGTGAAGCTCTCCTGTTCAAGACCGAGACGGCAGAAAGCGCATCATGTGTGAGTGCAGGCAAATAAAAGTAGACCCTTTACAGCTATGAATGATGTATTACTCTTACCTTCATGGGCAAAAATGACAGCGTATCCACTGAAAAAAATGCAAGTGATCGCGCTGGCGCCTCCATGCCCTGCAAAGCGCGCTTTAGCTTCCACTCTCCACACAAACTATTGGATATAGCGCACATTTATCTAGGTTTAACGTTTAAACATTGTTGTATGCTTGAATTGTTTTATATCTATAGATTTTATTTTAGGCAAGTCGTGATGATTTATGAAGGCTAAATTGATCAAACATAGGCTATGATCAGCTCACTGTCTGCCGCTGGCCGCTTGGTCGTTATACTTTAAAAATCAAAAACTTATATTTAACTAACAAAAAATGCTCCAAACGTTTTTCTAAATTAACTTAATAAAAAAACTCAACGAAATATAATCACTTGCCATACAAAACTGAACTATTTTAATAGCTGAAACAGTTGTATAAGCTGCTTTGGGAGAAGGGGGGGAAAAAAAGAGGGGCTCAGGTTGGACTCGAGCCGGTAATTCTGATAAGCTGTTGGACAAGGGCTGGGCTAGGGCCTGAGCTCTAATTTGAGGCCCATGCAGGGCTCTAGGGAGACCTCCTGGGAAAACTAGGTTGCTGCTGGAAGGAGCTGTTAGTGAGGCCAGCAAGGGGTGCTCACCCTGCGGTCTGTGTGGGTCTTAATGCCCCAGTATAGCGATGGGGACATTATACTGTCAAAAAGCACCGTCCTTCAGATGAGACGTTAAACTGAGGTCCAAAGTATATTTGTCTACAAAGCTAGACTACATAAAAATGTGAAAAATAAAATTCCAACTGTTTCTATGTTTATGACCTGCAAGCTATTATTATTGTACCCTAGGGCAATTTGAGCAAATTGTTTGGGTTTTTTCTCACAACAACAGTCCCTGAAATAAGTGTCTTAGAAAGTCCGCATCTGCTTAACTCCTTCCCTCAGAACGTAATGTCCTCCTACAATCACCTTAACAATAAAAACGTTTTATTTTCTACCACTATAAAAGTATGCATGTATTGTTATAGTGCATTGGTGTGTTTAACAATAACAACAAAAATCATGCCCAAGTTTTTTTGTCCTAAAGTATCTTTATTTTTTGTTCTTTAATACATTTCCTTTAGGTTTTAACAATAAGGATTTCACATGCTGTTCTTTCTCTTTCTCCTCTTCCTTCTTCTCCTGCCATTGCTTTATCCCTTCATCCACCTCTGCACTGAGATACACTGCTCTTCTCTAAATGTGCACACAAATATAAACATTTAAAACATTTCAAGTTTTACTTTAAATGAAATATAAGCAGGAACAAAAACAATCCAAAAACATGAGTCTTACAGCAAACTCCTCTCTTTGCTTTTGTCTGCGGATCTGCCCCTTCAATGGCGGTGCAGGCCTTCCATCTGAAAATCACATAATTTATACAAATCCTTGTCAGCATTTATATTCTCATTCACTGTTGACAGTGTTTTGACAAATACCGTGACACATACAAAAGAACTGACAACAAAACCACACCCCATTGTTGCCTTTGGCTTTTAACAAAATATAAAATAAATTTCACCTGCATATGACCAGTCAGGCAGATCTGTTAATGGCCCATATTCTGATCCACTACGTGCTAAACCATTTCTGCACACAAACAGGGAGCATGACAATGAAGCATGTAACAAAACAAAACACTGACATCAAGATTAACCATTGCTAATAAAATGTAATGTACGCAAACAATCTGATTTAATCAGTTTTTCAATTAGTATTTATTAAAATATTATTCAAAACTGTATCAAGGTTTATTTAAGCTGAATTTTAAAAATATATCTTCTTTGTATCATCACCAACATCCATATTTATCATCATCCCAATTTAGGGTGACCAGACTGCTGACAATCGTGCAGTGATGTTACATACTAACTATACATGTGTTAGTTAGTCCACGGAGCATCAGTACCCCAGTGGCTGAGGAGGGTAGTTTGAGCACAACATCCGAGAACCTGGAACCCAACCAGATGCAGCTTGCTATGGAGAAGAATATCCAAGGCTACAGACCTCAAGTGAAGTGGCCTAAGTCTGGAAGCAAGAAAGAGTGGACAAAAGTCAACGCAGACCCAAGTAAGATCCTGAATGAACTCAGAGGAACAGCAGAGAAGAAGCTAGATAAAATGAGCGATCTGGTGTACTCATACGGGGTGGAAAGATTCGGAGCAAAAGAGAGAGGAAAGAAAAAAAACAACAACCCCTCCCAAGTCCAGAAGGCAGCAAGAAATCATGTGCCTGGTCAAAAAGAGAAGGGATTTGAGAAAACAGTGGAAGAAATCCTCACCAGAAGAGTGAGCTGGCATAAACCTTCTGCAAGCAGATCTAAAGGAACGTCTGGGAAGACTGCAGAGAGCAGAAAACGATGCAAGAAGAAGGAGAGGACAAGAACATCCTTCTACAAAGATCCTTTCAGATTTGTGAAAGCTCTCTTTACAAAGGAAAAGAGTGGGTCACTTAAAGTGTCAAAGAAGGAGCTGGAGGACCACCTGAAAGCAACACACACAGACAGCCAGATATATGAGCAGAGGGTGATACCACCAGACATGCCACCCATTCCTCAACCAGAACATCAATTGGATGACAGCCCTCCAAGGTGGAGCGAGGTTGAGAAAACTGAGGGCAACTTCAGCTCATGGACCAAACGGAGTTCCATACCGGCTGTACAAGAATGCTCCAGAGGTTCTTCGTTTCCTGTGGAGGCAAATGAAAGTGGTTTGGAAAAAACAAACCATCCCAAAAACATGGCGAAGAGCAGGGGGAGTGCTAATCCCAAAGGAAAAGGATGCCTTGAACATCAACCAGTTTCGAAAAATCAGCCAGATATATGAGCAGAGGGTGATACCACCAGACATGCCACCCATTCCTCAACCAGAACATCAATTGGATGACAGCCCTCCAAGGTGGAGTGAGGTTGAGAAAACTGTGAGAAAACCAAGGGCAACTTCAGCTCCTGGACCAAACGGAGTTCCATACCGGCTGTACAAGAATGCTCCAGAGGTTCTTCGTTTCCTGTGGAGGCAAATGAAAGTGGTTTGGAAAAAACAAACCATCCCAAAAACATGGCGAAGAGCAGGGGGAGTGCTAATCCCAAAGGAAAAGGATGCCTTGAACATCAACCAGTTTCGAAAAATCAATCTCTTGAATGTTGAAGGAAAGATCTTCTTTAGCATTGTTCCTCAAAGGATGACAACATACCTGAAACAAAACAAATTGATTGATACGTCGATACAGAAAGCTGGTATACCAGGCTTCTCGGGATGCTTAGAACATACTAGTATGATATGGGTAGTAGGAGGAGAACGTCTGCAGTCTGGACAGCATCTTCCTCCTATTCGTGCATACATGGATGACATGGCCACCCTGACCTCAACCATTGCATGTACCAAACGTCTACTGGCAAAGCTTCATGCCAACATAACATGGGCGCGTATGAAGTTAAAACCCAGTAAATCTAGAAGCATATCCATTGTCAGAAGGAAACTCATAGACCAGAGATTCCACATCGATGAAACACCCATTCCAATGGTGCAGGAGATGCCAGTCAAGAGCTTCGGGCAATGGTACAATGCAAGCTTCAAGGACTCAGATCAGAGTGACCAACTGAGGGAAGAAACCATAGGGCCTTTCGCACCGCTTTAGTTCTAGAACTAAATGTACAGTACTAAAGTACTGGGACAATTTTGTGCGAACTATTTCCCAGTACCATTTAAAGGGTTGCATTCGCACCAACAGCGTGTACTAGGGAGTGACGTAAGCCGATCGACAGCGACATAATTTGTGCACGGCGTTCAACAAACAAAGAACAACAACGTTAACAACAGGAGGATGGAGGATGCTGTGATCGGAGCTGTGTGTTTTTTGTGTCTCGTGGGTTTCACAATAATGGACATGGAATGTCAACGTATACGTAAAGCGATTGAAGGAATGGAAAGGAGGACTAAGAATCTCCAACAACAACTGGCAGTGCTACATTTGCTACAAGTGCCTGCACTTCAGTGTCCGTCTATATATTGCTGTTCTCCATACTTGCGAAATAAGTTGACACAATGTTTACAGTATGTTTATACGGCATTTTAAATCATGGCAGGTGAGGGTGTTTTTGTGTGCGTTTGGCTAATCAATGTCTACTTACGTCACGGGTAGTACCACGGGTAGTACCCTGCTCCGGATTAGGAGCTAATTTGGTTCTCGAAAAAGGCAGTCCGGTACTAAAATTGCACCCAGTTCCGGCTGTGTGAAAACGCTAAAAAGTGGGTAGTTCCACAATTAGTTCTGGTACTATGAAAAGGTTCCTGCGGTGCGAAAGGCCTTGACAGTATAAATAATACCTTGCTTCCTGGCAAGCTGAAACTGTGGTGCCTGCAATTCGGATTGCTCCCTCGTCTAATGTGGCCTCTAACAGTCTACGAGGTTCCCATTACCAAAATCGAGAAGCTGGAGAGAACAGTCAGTTCTTATATCAAGAAGTGGCTTGGACTCCTCAGCAATATCGGCCTGTATGGGAAAAGTGCCCTGGAACTGCCCGTCTCTAGCCTCTTCGAAGAGTACAAGTGTACCAAAGTTAGGGCTGGTCCGAATACCATTTTTTGAGCTTCAAAGCTTTGGTAGTAAATCAACACCGAATATTCAAAGCTTCGGAGGAAGGGCGCTGAACATATTCTTCTCTCTAATAAAGGCAGGAACATCTGTGTGTTTGCATTTTTATTATGTCAAGAACCATTCATCCAATCGACTTCAGCCGTGGCGGGTGTGTTGCTGCAGACCCAAGTGAGTGCAGTGTCGCATTTTAAACTTTTAATAAACTACAGAACAGCGCGAGCCAGAAGCAGGGCTTATATGCTCCGAGAACGGACACTGCACTAGTGATACAAAACACACAGGTCTGTTAAGAGCAATACTTTTAATATAGACAAATTATTATTAGGTTGGGCTACTGTAAGTGCAAGTATTTTCCAAGCAAATTAAGTGCACATTTTTATCATGTGAAAAATTACTGATTAACATGGTGGATAAAAGCAGCAATTTTTTTTACACCAACAATATACTATAGGCGTACTACTTACAGAATTGTAGGTGATTTTTCAAACTTGATGTGCTGTTGTGGTAGGCCAGTTTCAAATCGCATATTTGGCACAATGTCTTGGTCTTGTCCTCAACTCAATTTAAAGTGCTCCCACCCAGCTGAGATCTTGCATTTTTTTCTTCTCTTCCAGATGAACTGAATCATGACGTTCACTCATGGGCGATTCATATTCAATCGCGAATGAGAACCGTTGCGCGGGGGATGCCAGGTGTTCGAAAAAAAAAAAAAAGAATATTCGAATCTCAAAATTGAAAATCAAATGCCAACCCACCGAACCCTAACCAAAGTGAAACTGAACATGACCTGACTGAGTCTCAAGATGCTATAATATAAGCTGCTACTCCCAGATTGGCAACTGGACCACGACTGAGGCCATACAGCAGGCAAAATCTGCTCTCAGGCATAGAGACATTGAGGAAGAGGGGGTTTTGGACTTGTGACAAGCAGACCCATATGGTACAAAGCAACATCCGCCCAGAGGAGTAAACTGATAGTAGCCGAGGTCCGGCAGCAAGAGGCAGAGAGATGAACAAAGGCTGTCTCGCAGTCCAAACATGGACAGTGGACTAACTGGGAAAATCTGGAGCAACGTAAACTCACCTGGAAGGATCTTTGGGAGATGGAAGAAGCAGATTGAGCTTTATCATCAGAGCCACCTACGATGTTCTCCCCACACCCAAGAACCTAAACCAATGGATTGGAGCACTTGAAGATCCATCATGTCCTCTCTGTCAAACCCCAGCAACGCTAAGGCATATCCTCGTCGGCTGCAAAACCAGTCTTTCCCAAGGATGTTACACCTGGAGGCAGAATCAGGTTCTGAGACAACTGCCGATTATCCTGGAGGGAAGGAGAATCACCACCAATGCCCTCCCTCCTCCAACGCCTGGATTCTCAAAAGCCCCCACATTCATAAGAGCAGGACAGCTTCCAGTAAAGCCAACTATAGCCTATAGCCCGGGACTGGAAAATGCAGGTTGATCTGGACCAGAATCTCAGCTTTCCACCTGAGATAATTACAACTAACCTCAGGCCAGACCTAATACAGTGGTCAACCTCACAAAAGTCCTTGTTCATCGTGGAACTAACTGTGCCATGGGAGGCTGCAATTGGTGAAGGAAATGAGCGTAAAAGGCTGAAGTATTCAGACCTATTAACCGAAGCAGTACAACGGGGCCGGCGAACACAATTGCTCCCCGTAGAGGTTGGGTGAAGAGGTCTTGTAGCCACGGCAACAACCAGGCTACTGAAGGGGTTGGGAGTCAGAGGACAGGCCTTACGTCAAGCCATTAGGTCGCTGTCAGAGGCTGCTGAGCGAAGCAGCAACTGGCTGTGGCTAAAAAGGAAGGATGGGCTGCAAATGGGCTGCAAAATGACCTAGAGGAGTAGAAGCAGAGGGGAGCGCACCTGCGATGCCAGGTGTTGCTGTTGAGCCCTTTGAAGGTGTCATGGGCCTATCAACGAGAAACAGAGGAAGGAGGCTGCACACCTGATGACCCCAATGAAGTGATTACCCCTACTCTCCACTCAAGATGTCAACAAAGTGCAGATTATTCTAAGGGATTGTACTATCAAGTCCTACACGCTCAACTGTTAAATTAAAGTAATACTGTTTGTGTGTACTATATAACAAGGCATAAAAGAATGCGAGATTGTTTTGCATACAATATAAAATGTTCTTGAAACCTCCGCTGCCACAACTCCAATTTGAATGATCAAATAAAAAATATATAAAGAAATAATACAATTTGTAACTAAACAATTACACTTGCAGAGTAATATTTGCATAAGACACATAATTTGAGCGCAAAAGTAGCCTAAAATGCAAAATGAATTAGAGCTAGGAAGGAGAAAGATCCATTTCCAAAAGCATAAAGATAAAATAACTGTAACTGTATACTTACAGTTTGCAAAAATAAAAATGTTAGAAATGTTCTCAGTTAGAAAAGGTACAAATATTTGTAAAACTGTTTTATTTACCATATGTTCTCATTTTTATTGTTTTATTTTTGTAGTGTCATAATTTTGTTATAAAACTGCTTTGATCTGTTTGATATTTGCAATAGTTACTATTTTTATTATATTTGTCTGATTTTTGTTGAATTGTA
Source organism: Sinocyclocheilus grahami (assembly GCF_001515645.1). Taxonomy (NCBI): domain Eukaryota; kingdom Metazoa; phylum Chordata; class Actinopteri; order Cypriniformes; family Cyprinidae; genus Sinocyclocheilus; species Sinocyclocheilus grahami. Next base: position 1,906,768 of record NW_015505203.1, read on the forward strand.
GCAACAACAAAAAAACTAGTGTCAGTTTGATCCTCAAACATCATTATAGTTGATTATAATATTAGTATATGGAACCCACAGCAATTCAAAAACAAAAACAAAAACTATATTGTCCCAGTTTCTTTAATTTGTAGATAATCACAAGTGAGATCTCAGTGATATTTTAACCACACACTAGGAAATGACCCCGGTTTTAATTTGAAAAAATCTGGTCACCTTAACCCAATTACATTTTGTTAATGTCAAACTGCAGAGGAAACTCACTCCAGTCTCCACTTCTTTCCTGCGAGGGTCACACACGACGATGAAAATAAGCGTGTAGACTGCCTCGACACTGTAAATGATAAGTGAAAACAAAAATGACCCATTAGGAAAAACGTACTGTTCACTCATCAGCTGTTACTTTGTGACAGAGTACTAACACCATAGACATGCATTAGCACGCTGGCTAATGGCTTGCTTTTACAAGAATAACGTTTAGATGTATTCCTGAGCTCAATAACACAACGTCTGTTTTCCAACAACGTTTCACAAAACAAGTATTCTGCTAAATATTGACTAACACACTGCCTCACCTGCGGTACAAAACGTCCTCAAGGATGCTGCCATTTTGGACTATAGCAACTACGGCAAGCAAGAGGTACAAAAAGAGACTCTGCATTGGAGTACGGCGGCGTGACTTATTTCTACCAGTAGATGATGCTGTAGTCACATTAAATACAACACAGACTCGCCTGATTCACCTGTTGAATAAACTACACTTAGTTTATTTTCAGCCTTTCTAATCACTTGATCTGAGGACAAAAGATAACAACCAAAAATAAAACATACGCGTTAGAACGTGTAAACTGAGGATTCTTGTGGCTGCCGGTGGTGGTTTTATGTATACAAATGTTTCCTTGTGGTGTTCGGAATAGAACGTTGAATGGACTTTCGAATCATTTATTTAAAAACTGACTTGAGACTGACATGTTCTCATTCATTTAGCAGTCTTAAGGTGAGAAAAGCTCTTGTAAAAACACGACACAGAGGCGCCTCAGTCTGAAGACCGGCCCTTAACACCTTCCGCTTCGATAATAATTGGATCCCTTCATTCCTCCTGTGTACGGGCTCGAGCAGTGCTGAGTAAGCGCTGAAACATTCCCGCGTGCGCTCCAGGACAAGTCCCCACTCGCTTGTGCGCACTCCCACAAAACCGCAGGAGAAGCTGCAGCGAGACCAGAAGGGGAGGAGGGAGCTCCGGGGTAGGGAAAAAAAACAGGTTTTAGACAAAAGAACAGCATTGGGTCGTTTTAGGGTCTCGGTGGGGTTGAATACAGTAACCATACGACAGCAGGTCAGCTGTCACCGGAATTTATGCCACTCGGTAACTATGGAACAGTGAGAGGCATTTCCGCGAGGGTAGAAAAGCAAAAACAGTTACATTGTTGCACTCGCGAAAAGCACACACGCAGCCGACTCACGCTGTCCCAGTGAACTTAGCGATATCCCTCCGCGCATTCCACAGACGAAAGGCACGGCACGGCACGACCAATTAGGCCTTAGGGTTGGAAAAACGACACAGAAAATATGTAAGGTCTTCGAACCATTTGCGTGTTTACAGGTTTCCGTTTATTTAAACGCTTTTTTAAAAGTCGAATTAAATCGATTTTCGTCACGTGTTGCCACATTACGTGTAATAAAACATAAGGTGTTATAAACAAAAGAAAAATGATTTGACTCATGACTGCATTCTACTTTCTTTTGAGTTTATTGTCTTATTTACAGACAGTTGACTGTAATTGAATGTAACTCATTCTAAACCCCCAGACTAACAAAAAAGTGTATTTGTCTTTTTATTTTGGTCATTTGATAAATGTGTGCGATTATGTCAAGGTTGTTTGTGTAAGTCCAAACACTAGGCTGAACCAATGGGCACAGTCTGTGTAAGAAGTTGGGCTGTGTGACGAAATAGTGGGATGCTATTCATGCGCGCTGCCCGGGGGAAAGGTGTTCCGGTCGGGAAAAAGCCACAGAGGAAGAAGAAAGGGGGAGGAAGGGAAAACATTTGGAAAGAAAGAAAGAAACTGTATGTTGAACGTTTTAGCGCAGTTTTCCGGCGTGGATTGCGCAGTGCGTGTTTATCTCTGCGAATATGTTTGGGTGAGCGACACGCCAACTTCCTCCCTTCGACTCGCTGCAGCTGGTTTTTTATTGTTACACGCTTTTGAAGACTTCCACTTCTGGGGAATAATGGTCATTTTCTTTCAAACTGGACTGGGCAAAGTGGAAATCCTGCGGGGCAACAGGAGGCTTTGGTCTGCCTTGTACCTTTTTTGCTGAGGATAAACGCTTTTGAGTTCTCGGATACGGACGGCTCATTTATCCGCACAGAGAAACGTTTTCAAATTGCTTTTTTGAAAGCCGCTAGTTGAGTCAGAAAGGGGCCGTGGTGTACCCCATAACCTGTGTGTTTAACTCCGACACAATCCAAGGAAACCACGTTGGAATTCATTCAGTATTCAAACTCCGTTCTTATATTTTAAACAACCGGCAGCGCCGTTTTGATAAATCCACAGAGACAAAGAACCAAGTGGTAATTATAAGACTTGCAAGTGGTTCCGACAACAGTGGATCAGTTGCGGATGTGACTGCGAGACTTCGCCGTTTGAATGGATCGGTTCTGCGCGAGTCTGGGAGCGGAATCCAAGACTCTTTGAAACCTGACGGTAGTTTTCACACGTTCATTTGCTCACTGCCGAAGACAAGGCCACAAGTAGCTGCAAAAAGGATCGCAAACAAATGGATGAACATGCTCCTGTTCACACGCATGTCCAGCAAATTCATCACAAGCAAACAGTTTGGAGACAAACCGTTTGTTTTCAAGTCTAACTAGTACGACATGTAGCCTGCGGAAAATGTCATAGTGTTTTTATTTATCTTCAAAGTCAAATATTTATTTTTGTAGAACATCAGAAAGTATTAGTTTTTAACAGTTCGTTTTTTGTGTGTGTGGATTTGTTTTTTTTAATTATTATTTTGTTATAACCTTTGGATGTCATGTATCTTTTGTTCTGTTATCTCATCTGCTGTTGAAACACTTGAATGATGCTTGTGCCCACACTGTATTTCACTGTATTTATGTAGTACACTATTTAAACTGTAGTTGTTTTCAGGTGGCATCTAAGAGAAATTCAATTCGTACTTTATATTTTATATCATAGTTGAGCGTATATTAAAAACACAATGGAACGACTTGGCAGCAAACTCAAGCAAAAGCTCAAACTGAGTGACTCCGGAAGTGTCAAATTCAGCAAAAAGAAAAACGACTTGGCCAATGCAAATAACAACAGTAACAGCAACAATGCCAATAATGGGACCTTGGCGCAGATCAGCGCACCCGTGAGCACACCTCCGTTCCCGCTGACCTGTTCCACCTCTGTAGAGGTGTGTGGCCAGTCAGCCGGAAGACCTGGCAAAGTGGCCGATTCTCAGAGAATCGCAACCTCGAATACCACCTCGGCCACGGTACCTGAGGATTGCGGGCCTGGAATCGAACATCATCCGTCTACTCTCGCTCCTCTACGGCGTCGGTCGCCCCAGCAGCGAGCATCGTGCTACTTACCAGAAGCGGTGGGATGGGGCAACTCGCCCAGAGGTGAAGGTGACCCACAGGGGGCGTACTGCCCGAATTCTCGCGCAGCCTTGAAGCAGCGGCGTTATTCTCTGGAGCTCCAGCAGCTCGTTCGCCGCCAGCAGCTTCTCGCCCAGCCTCCTCCGCTGTCGTCCGTTCCACCTCCGTACCCAACGCACAGCTCGGCTGCCCGCTCATCCACTGTGGAGCCCAGCTTCCTCCACGAATTAGAGCGCCATAAGCGCTTGTCTCTGCAGGAAGCTCTGTTCTACAAGCGTTTGAGCTCGGGTGGTGAACCTTGGGACAGCGTGCGACCTGCTTCCCTCTCGCACCCCCCGCAGAGGGCCCATGACAGCGGCATAGGGGGGTTCATTTTCCCCCCTGCACCAGCGTTGAGCCCCTGCTCCTCTTTTAGCTTACAAGAGTCCGTGTTGGCAAGCCCTCGCTCCAGTTTTGCGAGCAGTACCGCTAGCGGTGGAGGCGGCGGGAGTCCCATGGGAAGTCGGTGCAGCAGTAACCGGACCAGCGGCATTAGTTTGGGCTATGACACCCGCCATACACCTGGGCCCACCCCGCAGCTCCAGCTCTCCTCGACCCAACTCGGTGGCACCACCTCGGGTCAGGCGTACCCCATACAGGCATCCGGGAAAACAGGAGCGCCCCCTATGGAGGTTTGGAGGGACTGTCTCGAAGGGGTGTCGGGAGTTGGAGGAAGTGTGCACGACAGCCGTCACTCATATCCGCCTGCGCTAAGCACACACACTGTCACCTTCCACCGAGCAGAACCAGAATGGGGTCCCACTGACCAGCGGGGATCAAGAGGCGATGGTGTGGGCAAGAGTGCACGACACTCCGACTTGCTAGGAACCCGATACCAGCAGGAGCTCACCCGCCTGCTATTGAGAGATGCTGCCCTGGAAGGAGAAGCTTTACTTGGAGGCTTGACTTTAAAAGAACAGCCCGTGTCTGCCACCATCCTATCCAGCTCCATATCGACTTCAGCCCCAGTTGGAACTCCAGGGACATGCCTGGAAGAACAGTCGGCTGGAAGGGAGTCAGTGTCATCTGTGGACAGACAGGAGTACTTCGGTGAGATCACTAACTAGTCCAATTTGGCTAGTTTGTTTATGACTAATGATGTGTTTCTCTCTGGCAGTAGGTTGTGAATGTGTGTGATGTGGTAAGATGAAGACTGCTTCGGACCTGCTAAAACATGCAAACGTTCTTGGAAGCAAAAAGCAAGACATGAAACGCATCCAGTCAGACTTCAAAAATACATTCTAGCCCTCCATATTCAGGCCGTTTCTCTAACTAACCATTATAACTAACTCGCGAGTCACCAAGCAAATATATAACCCCTCCACCAAAGGCTACACTCTTAAAAAATAAAGGTGCTTCACGATGCCATAGAAGAACCTTTTTGTCTAAATGGTTCTTTGTGGCAAAAGAAGGTTCTTCAGATTATAAAAAGGTAAGAAAGAGAACCTTTGACTGAATGGTTCTTTGTGGAACCAAAAATGGTTCTTCTATGGCACCTTTATTTTTAAGAGTATACATACAATTCTGAACCGACTCGAGTAAAAAATATCTGCCTAGAGCGAGCATAGTGATTATGCATGACCCCAAATTACAGGCTTTGTGATACACTCACTGGTCATACCAAAGAGCTGCGAGTAATACAGTAGGACAGGCTCTGTTGAAAGGAGGTTTCTCTCTCTCTCTCTCTCTCTCTCTCTCTTTGTGTATGTGTGTAAGCGCTATCGGCTTTCAGCCAGCCACAGTTTGAGTGAGGGTGTGTTCATGTGTGTTAGCAGCCACTAGCGTGTGCTGGCGTGTGCTTGTTTAGCTCAGGTATTTGAGTCCTGAGGGAAGGCTCTCTAACACACTCAATTATGAGGGTTGGGTGTGTGTTTGTGCCTTCTGTGTGTGTAGCGCTTTGTTGCCACAAGGAAACCTCCCTGTTGTCTGAAAAGCACCTGTGTAAAGTTGAAGACATTACCTCATTCCGACACATTACAGTATCTAATTCCTGCATTCAACAGCCTATTAGCCTTTTTTTTTTGAGTAATGAAGGGGTTGCGGAGTTCAGATTTATCGGTGTGTGTACTGTTACTACAAGAAACAAACTCACTGGCTGGTATTATGGGAGAAGAATGCACGAGTCATGCGGCACAGATGCGTATTTTTGAGCTTTGCTGCCTGCGCTTTATGTAATTGGTATGATTGGATGATGACCTCATTGTCCTAGATAGCCACTTGAGTTGTGTGTGTGTGTGTGTGTGTTGTGAAGCCTCTGATGCATCTGTTTATAGTGTACTCAGACAGTGTTTGTGGTTGGATTCTTGTTTTCAGGTACATGTGTGAAGTGCAGTAAAGGTGTATATGGTGCAGATAATGCTTGCCAGGCTCTGGACAGTCTCTATCACACCCGCTGCTTCACATGTGTTTCCTGCGGTGAGTTATCAGTCTGTAATGCAACACTTAAAGGCACAATATGTAAGATTTTTTTATTAAAATATCCAAAAACCACTAGAACAGTGTTATATATATTGCTGACTTGTGAACTTACATTATCCCAAATGTTTTGAAGAATGTTTAAATCCAGAGAAATAAGCAATTTTAACTAGTGACACGGACCGTGTCCATAGTGTCATTGTGTCACCTGCCAATGACGTCATAACCCCTGGATTTCCCCTCGTTTTGTTTTGTAGAAAACATGGAAACACCAAACACGCTTTAATATGTTGTGCGTTTTAATAGACCGGTGACGACCGCACAGAGTAGCATAGTAACAGAACTTTCAAATGCATCTAGTATGATAAAACAGCGCTACTTTACCCCACATACACACGACTGAAGGAGCGGAAGCGGTCGACTGAGGCATAATAAAAGCTCCGCTGCTTTCGAGCCGTGTGTCGCGCTCGTTCAGCGGCCTCGTTTCGCTTCAACGGCTTTCAGCCTCACCCTGCTTCATTCTACTACGTTAATAAATCATTAGCTCATCCATGAACATGATTTCTGCCCGAGTCCCGTCGATTGCATCGGCTGTGGGGATGAAGATGACAACTCCCATGATTCCACACTCAGTCACTGCGTCATCAAACTAAGCCTTTGTCTATTTGTTTATTTTGAATACGCGCCCTCTAGTGGCGAAAATTACATATTGTGCCTTTAAGTCATATAACCAAAGCCAATATTTCAATACCTCTTAATTTGGGTCAGTATCTCTCTCATGCTGGTCTGAACAGCTGTCTTATCTTGTTTTTACTTGTAGGGCGAACACTCCGCAACAAGGACTTTTACAACGTCAATGGCTCCGTTTACTGCAAGGAGGATTACATGGTAGGGATGACTTCATGTGGTCTTTTTAGTATTTATTTTAGTTAGTGTTAAGGGGTTGAAGTTACTCTGAACTTACTATTTTTATTTTAATGTATAAAATTTAAATAATATTTATGAGAAAAATATTATCCAAGAGCACATCTGGTATTTAATAGTTTTTTTTGAAAAACTATGGGTTGCTCTGGAAAAGGGTACAAACTACAAAATATATTTGTAGTTATTTTTTTGGAAAATGAGAGCATACTTCGAATTTTATGAGTTAATATCCACTAATGTATTGTAATATTTATATTTAAAATATTGAACACAATTTTATATTTAGTATTCCATAAGAAAATTCTGTTATATTCATAATTTAATTAATATTCCATCATTTTCCCAATATGTCTTCACTATAGTTTTCAGGCTTCCAGAAGGCAGCTGAGAAGTGCAGTGTTTGTGGTCACCTCATCTTGGAGCAGGTACGTGTTCTCTGCATGAGGTCAGTGTTTGAAGGCTGTATAGGTTGAGTGTTGACTCTCTCTGTTTTTATGTGTAACTCAGATTCTGCAGGCTCTAGGGAACTCCTATCACCCTGGATGTTTCCGCTGTACGGTCTGCTCAAAGGCTTTGGACGGGGTGCCATTCACAGTAGACTACCTCAACAATGTCTACTGCGTCTCTGACTACAACAGGTCTGTTAGTGAACAGTGTTACAAGTGACATGACGACAATGCAATTTATCTAACATTATCAACTGCTCTGACGCCCTTTCTGCTAGATTTGTTGCCATTTAGGTTTAGTTGCAAGCTAAAGAAAGCTACAAATAATTGTTTCCTTAATTTAATTTAATTTCTTAATAAATAGTGGCAACAGTGCCATTTATCTCTTAAAAAACATGCATTATCAAAGTGTTGAAGGCTAATGCATTTCATAACGTGAATTCTTTTTCTATATATATATCTGTTCCCTGTATTATAGTCACTAACTTTGCAGCACAATGTCTATATAGTGACAAATTTGCTGTTCAGAGCAAAAATGGGCATGTAATGCAAGAGGTGAGTACATTTTAAAATCCTCAGTGGGCAACACTGCCACATAGATCAACTACTACCTACTACTGTTCAGTAAGAATAAAAAGAGAAATAAAGTTTTTTTTGGTTGTCATTTTTGAAAGAAATTAATACTTTTAAGAAAGGATACATTAAACTGATTGAAAGTGACAGTAAAGATATTTATAATGTTACAAAAGATTTCTATTTCAAATAAATATCGTTCTTTTGAACTTTCTATTCATCAAAGATTCATGGAAAAAGAAAATCACAAAAATATTAAAGCAGTTTTTAATAGTTTTCAACACTGATAATAATTATTTTAGTTCACCAAATCCCATATTAAGAGTGATTTCAAAAGGATCATGTCACCAAAAATTGGACGTTTTTAGTGAAATAATTACAATTCCATCAAATAGTAACCCATTTATTTGAATATAAATGTTAGCAGCTAATAGTTTTGCCTGTTGATTTTAATAAACTTATTCACAAAATATCTTTCCCTCTATTCAGCCATTAATTCCCATAGTACCACATGGTTGTTGTCCCATTGCTGTTTGAATGCCACATCAACATCAACATCGGCCACATCCAAAACATTTGCATTTACAAGCTTGATGTGGATTCAGTTTTTTTTTCCTCCTTTCTTTTCTTCAGGACATTTGCTCCCAAATGCGCTGCCTGTTTACAACCCATCTTACCTGCTGAGGTAAATGATTCCCTAGTAGTGCAGCAGATGCTTTCTATGGAAGCCCGTTTCCGCCACTAAATAAAAAAATATAATTCTGTAAGTCATAATAATGAGAAACTTTCTCAAAATTATGACTTAGTTTCTCGTTATAATGAGAAACTTTCTCGAAATAATGACTTATTTTCTCATAATAATGACTTAGTTTCTCGTAATAATGAGAAACTTTCTCGAAATAATGACTTAGTATCTCGTAATAATGAGAAAC